>NC_140969.1:106719388-106861888 GCF_056783735.1 Eptatretus burgeri
TCTTCTTTGCCCTGCGGTGAGCTCTAAGACATCCATGGGAAACATCAAGGACGGTGGTCTTGAAGGTGCTCCACAACTCTTCAGGACCCCCCAAAGCACCCAGACCTCCCAAATGTCCACTCAGCCTGTTCGCAAACTCCTCAGCTACTCTCTCATCCCTGAGCTTGCCAACATCCAGCCTAGGCTGGGATGGTACCATTCTCCCGGATTTAAGGTGCAGCTTTAGAGTTGCTACAACAAGCCGGTGGTCAGTATTGAGGAACTGAGCACTCCGGTAGACCCTGCAGTTCTGGATCATCCTCCAGCGAACATCAACGAGGACATGGTCAATCTCCTTTGCCACACCGCCAGCGTTGGAATACCAAGTCCAGCGATGAGCTTGTGGGCGCTGAAACCATGAACCAGCCACCCTAAGTTCATGACTTCTTGCAAGATCAAGGAACTTAGTGGTATTCTGGTTCATAGTTCCAGACCCATGAGGACCAACACATGTCTCATAACCATCCCTTTCAGTTCCAGTCGATGCATTGAAATCCCCCAAGACTAAAACTATATCTCGTCTGGGGCACTGATCAACCACAGACTCGAGTGTGGCGTAGAATGCATCCTTCACGGTGAGATCACTCGCCTCAGTTGGAGCATATACAGAGACCAGGGAAATGACACCCAAGGAGTGACGAATCCTTAATCTCATAATACGCTCGTTGACTGGTGTTACCTCAATTATCATTGGGGTCAGCTAATTGGACACAGCTACAGCAACTCCTTGGGTATGGTAACCATCAGAGTGACCAAACCAATAATAGGTGTAACCTCCCACCATTATCTTTCCGCAATCCGGTCTCCGAACCTCAGAGAGTGCTGCAATACTGATGTCCAAACGCTTGAGCTCAGATGATAACAGAGACAGGTGATCATCCTCTCTTTGGGATAGGACATTCCAGGCACCCACCCGAAGGGACCGCGTCAGGTTAACCCAAGGAGAGTACCGTCTGGTGGACGACACCTCAGAACCACTCCGACAAACTCTCCCGCAATATTACCCAGGAATGTTACCCCGTGGTTTCCCTCCTATCATCAAAGATTGGGGGTCCCGAAGGCTTTGCCCCAAACCCGTCATCCCGTGAGCTGCCCTGCAAAGGGAAGCTGCTGAAAGTACTGAAAAGTGTGGGGGCCAGTCCACACCCCTGACGAACTCCAGTAACAACTGGAAATAAGTCAGAGATTTGCATGAGTCTACACTTAAAGGTGTAGAACCTGCTAAATTCGTTTTCTACACTCTGCACTTCCTCGTAACATGCCATGGTGACCAGGGAACTGCAGCCTCATCTTGTTCAATGGTACCCACAAAGTCGCACAACCTGTCGAGCAAAGACACCACAGAAGTGTGAATCGTAATGGTTTATTCACCAAGAACAGTGAGAACACAGACCACTTTGTTTCGGTATTGGCCAGTCACAAAGGGTGTTAGACACTTCATTTTTAGGTCATCTCTTCGATCATGACCTAATAATATGGGTGTTGAGAGGAGAAGTGACGATCCGTCCGTCCGTCCGTTCACAATGAAGTTGAAGCGGGAAATCTGGTCATTAGTGATCCTGATAGAGGTCGATGAAACGTACACGATGGCATGACTTTCAAGGTCACCGAAGGTCAAGGTCAAGGTCAAGGTCACGAGGCCTTTGAAGTTGCGAAAATGACGATTTTCAAATTCTATCTCCTCTGCCATTTCTCAAGCGATCTTGAATTTGATTGTAGCATTTGAATCTCTTCTTCTTCTTCTTCTTCTTCTTCTTCTTCTTCTTCTTCTTCTTCTTCTTCTTCTTCTTCTTCTTCTTCTTCTTCTTCTTCTTCCGGCTGCTCCCGTTAGGGGTCGCCACAGCAGATCAGCCGTTATGATCCGCATCATGATTTGGCACATGTTTTACGCCGGATGCCCTTCCTGACGCAACCCTGGTCACCTCTTACGACACAGGGATATGGTACACCTATTCTAACCAGGGCATACACCGGGCCCAGTACACTGGTACTCACTTCGCCGACCACGGAAGGATGACAGGCTGAGTCAACCTCCTGATGTATTAATTCAGTGGCCCAACTGGGCTTGAACTCAGGACCTTTTGGATCCCAAGCCGCTGCCCTAACCACTGCGCCAACATTGTTGCATATGAATTTATGGGACAATATCTAAATTTGGTCGGGCCGGATTTTCGATATTCGCTTTCGTTTTCGTGTCACGTGACTTCAAATTTGGCAAAAAATGCGAAAATGACGATTTTCAAAGTCTATCTCCTCCTACATTTCTCAAGCGATCTTGAATTTGGTTGTGGCATATAAATGTATGGGACAATATCTAAATTTTGTCGGGACGGATTTTCGATATTCGCTTTCGTTTTCGTGTCACGTGACTTCAAATTTGGCAAAAAATGTGAAAATGACGATTTTCAAAATCTATCTCCTACATTTCTCAAGCGATCTTGAATTTGATTGTGGCATCTGAATCTATGGGACAATATCTAAATTTGGTCGGGCCGGGTTTTCGAATTTCGCTTTCGTTTTCGCGTCACGTGACTTCAAAGTTTGCAAAAACTGCCCTACCTTCAGGAGGCTATATATTCTCTACTGGGCATGGTAAAAGTTAGTGAATGGTGTCATTGCATAGCAGCTGACCTTGTCTTTCATGTCCATTCAAAAGAATACCGATATGTTCGAATACATACACGTCACGTGACTTTGAATTTTGCGAAAACTGCTTCATGTAGTTGCGAAATGATGATTTTCAAAATCTATCTCCTCCTACATTTCTTAAGTTATCTTGAATTTGATCGTGCCATATGAATCTATGGGACAATATCTAGATTGGGTCGGGTCGGATTTTCGATATTCGCTTTCGTTTTCGTGTCATGTGACTTCAAAGTTGGCCAAAAATCCCTCCTGACCCGAGAACACTACACCCTAGTAACAGGAACTCATGCTTGTAAAGGTCGTTCTCGTGCTTGGTATTCGTTAACTCTCGGTTTGTGACTCCTATTATATAATCTGCCTGCCTGCCCGCCCGCGGCCCGCCTGCCTGCCCATAGCATAGCTTTTTACGTACCCCCACTCATAGCCGAATGTCCCCACCAAATCGGCAAATCGCCATAGGCCGAGGTCAGAGAAGCTATCAGAATCGAAAAATATCGGATGGCATATCGTTATGTGTTTAATATACGTCAAAGTGCTGGAAAACAATAGAGAGATCTCCATTGTTTCCCAGCACTTTGATATACGCCATCCTTCTTTTGACACGAATATTGATCGGCAGCCGACACGACGGACAGGTGTCCAGTCATATGAAGTTTTTACGGTGTTGTTGTGTTTTTGATATTTCCGGTGTTTAGCACTGCTTCGTCAAATAATCGCCATGTGCGATTGCGATATTTCCGGTTTCCTTCCGCGTTTATCTTTTGTCGTACACATATAAACATTATTCCTGCATATAGTGCACAGTCATCGGTTGTCTTAGTCATCGGTTGGTCCAGTGGAGTCCACTGGAATATTCTGAACTGAACAAACAGAACTGTGGATAGTAAGAGTGAGTAGTGTGGTGTCATCAGTGTTGTTGTTGTTGCACTTTTTATAAGAGATTGGAAAACAAAAAGGCGAGGCCTACGTATCTACCCATCAAATCCACTGACTGACTGGTTTGTGTCGTAGTTGTCTGTCTGCCATTTGCTACTGTACCTACCTACTCTACTACATAGAGTGATAGTGATTATACCACCTACTTCTACGGACTCTTGGCCATCTACCTACTGGACATTATTTGACGGACTCGTTGGCATTAGTGCAGAGGAGAGTATAGGATATAAATTTGGTGATTGGTGTCCAGTAGACAGCTACAGCTGTGTGGTAAGTCAGGAAATAGACCCAATTCGGCTCTCGTTCGGAACACCGCAACACTTTTATTTTAACAGCTAGAAGGCTAGTTTTAGTTTTACCTTGTAGAGAATTATTTTTTAGTACAGATCGCCGAGTTTCAGCAACATTGAGCCAGTGATAGATGAGAAATTGACCAAAATTTAAGGCTGAAAATGCACTGCGCATGCTCAGATGTTCTGAACTCGGACGAGGAATAAGGTCTATTGGAGAGCTTTTCTTGCATTTGCTATTTCACTATTAATAAGGGTGTGCGGTTTGGTTATTTCTCGCAGAGATGACCGTCACTCCCGCACGGGTGTATTTTTTGGATGATCGGTTTTATCCCTCATCAGTCAGTAATTCTACTGTTGATTCAAATGTCGATTAATCTGTCGGTTATAAGACTTCAGAGTGAGTCTGTACATGGATCTGTACATGCTGTATGTTGTAATTATTCTGCCGAACAAAGGCTTTGTCGCGCCGGCTGGTGACTCCGAGATAAGCTAAAGATTCAACGATTGGAACTTGCTTCTCACAATGTCAGCACATGCAGCGAGGCTCGGCTATATTGCTGAATTGTCCCAGGAACACTGATCCTGGACATACCTTGTGATTATGGACAGGTGAATAAACAGAAATGATTCGAATTATTATTGTATTTCTTGTTATTAATGTTTTGTCACCATTTTAAATATTACACATTTTCTTGTTCTAGGGACACTTAAAAAGCCTTTCCATGAATCTCTAGGAATTCTGGATCTTGGAGGAGGCTCGACTCAGATTTGCTTTCACACGCAACACAAGGTAAGGGAGCTGTCTTTTTCACTGAAATACGGGTACGACAGATTAACCGATCAAAAATGCAGATACCAAACTCTGCTGTCCACGATGATAATAAACAATATTTAAAAGGAAAGGAGTAACAACAAGCAAATTTTTAAAAAAACAACCACTCAACGAGAGTGGCTGGTGCGTGCGGATATCCGCAATGTCTGCCATTGAGTCTTGACAAAGGAAAAAATAAATAAAATAAACTGCATTTACACTCGGCTCATCTCTGGCATTTTAAAACTTTCAAGTCGAATAAGGAAAGAAAGGCAATCGAAGAACGTACGCTCGTATGTGTTTTTTTTTTCTTTTATTGAAATTATATTTATCTCCAAGATTTTTGAAAAAAATTGGGGAGGACATTGGAATCGGCTCCGTCCGTCTGTCCGTCTGACTGACTGTCAGTCCGTCACACTATGTCCTCCGAAACGGTTGGGCAGAAGTTCACCAAATGTGGTGGTTGTGATCGACACATGGTACGAAGGTGCAAGAGCGGTATTATTTTGGCCTTGCCCCCTCTGGTGGGGTCAAATACCAAAAATTCAATATTGGGCACATTTTCAAACTTTCATTTTTTCAATGAAACTTTGTATATAATGATCCCAGTGGTGGATCCATGCCTGCTTAGTCCCAATGTTTGTCTTTGTCATCAAGGGAGATATCACATCATACTTCTGTTGCTGCTGTTGTTCCTTTCAAAAGCATTGAAGGACTATTTCATACAAATGTGCAAGAAGAAATATACTTAAGGCCGACAACCACAAATAGTTTTCTTCCAAAAAAGGTGATTATGATCGGCAAATGCAGTGGCAGGTTTGTGGGATCTCCATTTTATACAAGCTTGCATCTGGGGGTGAGCAGGATGGCCTTGAGGGTACACACACTGACCTCTAAGCTGTCTATCCTGGGTTTGAATCCCGACTCAGCTATAAACTGTCATCCTGGTGTTTCACAGGCAGGGTGATTCGTCAATGTGGGTGCCGTCCCTCGGATGGACGTTAAACTGGGTGTCACATCTGTTGGCATCCGTTAGTGGACGTTAAAGATCCCACAGTGACATTTGTGAAGAGTAGGCGAGCTATCACCAGAACCTTGAACAAGTTCCAAATTCTTGCCCTGTTTTGCTGAGTCGGAGTAGCGACCCATCCATGACTGGAGCTTAATCGGTGATCTGGCCACACCAATGCTCTGCATCGGGCACACACAGTACACGATGATGATTACATGTAGCCGAGCTCCTCCTGCCCTCTCCTTTCTCTACACTCCCAAAGCCACTCCGGGTCACATACATTCCTCAACAAACACTCACTTGCTCACCCTCCCAATGTCGAGGCTGGTTACCCATCTGCATTCGTTCATCCTCTCATTCTTCCAATTGTGGAATCTTCTCCCCGTGTCTGTCTCATCCTCCTCTCTTCAGTATTTTAAATGCGCCCCCCATTACTACCTCATGTGCTAACCCATCCACATCCATGATCTCTTCTCAGCCGATTCTTTCCCATTGTTCTTCTCCAGGCCATTGTTACTCGTTTTTATTCCTCCATTATTCATTGTGTACGATTTCCCCCACTCTCCCATCCCGACACTCCAATACCTACCCTCTGGTAGTTTGTGAACCTGCTACCCTATGTTGTTCAGCTCTTGCATGAGTCTAGGTGCTTTATGAGAAAGGTGAGAAGACAGCACTGGCAATCCAGAGGTTGTGGATTTAAATCCAGAAACATTACCATGTTACTCTTGGATTGTTTGTAAATAAATAAAGAAAAATCCCAGCTGCCTCACGAATGGGGAAGTTTGCATGTCTTGCTTGGCTTGCTCTGTACTGTATTGTGCCAGTCCGTGTTTGACTTCTAACCCTTTGAACCCTGAGCTCCTTGGACTTTCGGCTACCCCACCATGGGCTCCCTGGAGAAAAATCCGGCCACTCGGGTATATGGAGGTTTGAATAGTGGTCAGTAAACCGGCAGCTAGGGTTCAAAGGGATAAATAACAATGAAACTTATGATGGGCATGAAAATGCTAGCAATAAAAAGACAGAATTTTAGTGCCACCTTCCCCCTCCTTCCCCTAAATAAAAAACCTGTTTTGTCTTCACTCAGGAAACGATTCATTCTGCACCGGAAGGCTTTGTCCAGCTTGTACAAGTATCGGGTGCTTCATTCACTTTGTACTGCCCCAGGTTAGACGGCGTACACACCTGGCCGTCAGGGTGTGAAATGGAATTGCTTCCCCACTGTAGGGAGCTGTTGTATTTTTCAGTTGTGCTCCTGTGACAGACAGGAGAGGATGGACATGATTTAAACAACAGAATTTGAAGGGAAATTCTGGCACTCACGAAAGTAATCATGATGGGATCTGAAGCAGTATTAATAGGGAATGACATGTAAGCAAAGGTTTAATTACCACGTACCACATTATAACCACATTACATTTGTCAAACATTGACGGTAACTGTTTCGCTTCTGTGAACAGCTATCTGGGCCTGGGTCTCATGTCTGCAAGATTGGCGGTGCTGGGAGGTGCCGACAGTGCACGAGGTATGTCACCTCCATTCATTGTCTCTTCATGACTACAAAATGTGAAACACGTACGTTTTAGACACAGCAATAGGTATAAATAAATAAATAAATATATTAAATTGAAGATAAAGACCGTTAGGTAATGGTTGCTAAAGACAAACTGAAAATAGAAATGATAACAAGGAAAATAAAAAAAACTACGACGAGGCGAACGACAGGATGGGCCAGATGTTTGAAAACAACTCGAAAAGATTCTCCCGTGAACGAGGAAACGGAAGCAGAATGAGTCATCGCCTCCTGAAAAAGATGAACTGGAACAATACTGGAAAGGGATTTATGAAGATTGAAAAGAAGACAATAAGGAGGTGGAATGGATCTGAAACCTGGAGGAGAAGAAGCAACATCTCGAGGTAATGCCCCCAGTAATAATCGATGCAGAAAAGATAAGACAACAACTTGCAAAGATGGAAAACTTCAAAAGTGCTGACCCAGACAGGATCCCAAACTTCTGGCTAAAGTAATTAGATGCTCTCCATGTTCACTATTCAATGAACTTATCCAAGAGGATCAAGAAATGTATGGATGGCTCACAGAAGGTAACACCTTCCTCATCCCAAACTCTGAAGAAACCCAACTACCTCACAAATACCAGCCAATAACTTGTCTACCAACAACCTACAAACTTTAAACAAGAATCATCACAGAAACAATGTACCACCACATAACACAACAACAAGGCCGAGAGGTAGAACAGAAGGGATGCAGCGGAACAATACACCACTTACTCCTAAACAAGGCCACACTCAAAAACTGTAATACTAGAACAACTAAATTGTCCACAGCCTCGATAGACAATGAAAAAGCTTTATAGTGTCCCACAATCATGGATGATAAAATGCATGCATATGTACAAGATAAATCCCCAAATAATCAATCTCACCAAGAAAGCCATGGATCTCTGGAATACCACATTAATCCTGCAGCACTCAAAGGAAAGATCGAAATACCAGGAGTGAAGATACGATGTGGGATCTTTCAAGGAGACAGCGTTTTCCCTCCTGTTTTGCCTGGCTCTGGATCCACTAAGTAACCGCATTCATGAGAAAGGACATGGATACACCCTAACAACCAATAAAATAATGTCCAGTGAAACAAGAAAGGCGACATACCCTGTACATGGATGATTTGAAACTCTTCTCACCAAACAATGAAAAATTGGCAGAACAACTGAAATTAGTGAAACAATACTCTGACGACTTCCAAATATAATTTGGCCGAGATAAGTGTGCCAAGCGCACATTCATATAAGGTAGACCAATAAAAATGGACAACATCAAAATCAACCAAGATATAACACAGGAGTTGCATAACGACACCTTCCTCATCCCAAATAAATGCCCAAGACCCAAGGACACGACACAACTGGGTTTAAAAAAATGGTGAGACTGAACCATTCAGACAAGTGTAGGTTCTGCAAGGTAGAAACAGAAAACACGAGCCACCTCTGATCGGGATGTAGAAAAACTCATGTCAGAGCAGCTGTGCACACAAAGGTATGGAGAGTAATCCTCTGGCACATCTGCAGAAATATCAACATCCCAGTTCCACAAAACTCATGGAAATGTGAACAAAAAGCAATCATTGAAAACAAGGACATAATGATCACGTATGAACTAACGATCCCATCCAACGTGAACATAGAAACCAAAGCACTGCAACCGGATATAGTACTCGGATACAAAAAGGAAAATAAGACATTGTTAATTGAGGTTTCCATACCCAGTGATTTTGGACTGAACAATGTAGAAATCAAGAAAATGACCAAACGAAGACCACAAGAATGAAGTGAAATTGAAGAGATCCGGAATTGTACCAGTGACAATTGGAGCAACGGGAATGATAAAGAAGAACCTCACAAAGATCCTACAAACCATCCCTGGGAATATTACCACAAACCAACTACAGTTGGAGGCTGTCCGGGGCTCAGTGACGATCCTGAAAAGAGTCCTCAGAACAAAACTCTGAGAACACAACTTGGTCCATGAATCACGATCCTTCACCGAAACGGAGGTGGATATGTGGAGTCCTAGGGACTCTGTTCCACATTCTGAAACATGACTTATGGAGATAACAATCAATGACGACACACACACACACACACACACACACACACACACACACACACACACACACACACACACACACACACACACACACAGTTGCATTACCCCATCTCCTGCTGCATGACTGGGGATGGGCTAACAGAGGAAGGAAACATTTATTGGTACAAGGAAGATGCAGAAGGAAAATGTTATGAAGGGATAACAGGTGTGCTACCATTGTGGACTCACGTTATATTGAAATTCAGAACGCATCTCCATTCCCTTTCCTCTCCCCATCACAGCTGAAAACCTGACCAACCCATGTCTTCCAAAGGGCTACAATGGAGAGTGGAGGTACGGGAGCACGAGTTACATGTTGCTTGGACCACGTGAAGGTGAGAAAGCTCTCTCAAGCACCATTATTATTGTATCGGACTCGGTCTTTCAAACAGGCGACAGGAGACCGCCAGAGATGAACTCCCAAGATGCCGAGTGGAAGAACTTCTGCCATGCGACTGGTTCACGATGCGAAAGGTTTAATTAATTTAGCCACGCGGCGGTTTCAGTGGGCGGTTTTGAGAGGAGTTTGATTATGCTGGATGACGACGGCGCTGCTCAAAATGCACAGAAACTCGCTTTCAAAGCAACGGCTTTAATAAATAATGCGGATGGGGCACAGGAAGTGAACGAGAATGAAAATGTTTAATAAAGAAACCCTATCAACACACTTAACCGAGACAGTAACGGTTTCCACGACTATCCTTACACTATACTTAACTCCGGCAGGAACACAGGATAAACAGGAGACTAGACAGTGGTGTTTGGTAGAGGTGTGTGTGTGGTCTTCCCTGGTGAAGTGTGACACAGGCTGGTCCTGCAGGTCAGCAGAGATGCCAATAGCGCTTTAAAACAGGCTCGCTTTCAGACCCCTTGCTTGCCTTGCAGATATTTCACCAGTTCGACGTGTCTTGTTGGACGTGCCGGACGTCTCCCTGAGTTTCTCATACGTGCGTGCACCATGACGTCTCTCTGCATCTCTCTCCGTGGCTTCGTACGTGCGACTGTCGTTGCCTTTTTTCGCCTGATCCCTCCACTCTCCACAGAGATGTCTCTCCCCTGCCCCATGATTATTGCGCATGTGCTCTCACAGCGCTGAAGTCGGCCATGTGGACGCACCATGTCTCTAGAGCACGTGCGAGGGGTCCGCCGTTACTCACGTTGAACGTACCGTTGCTGAAGTGGAAGTGTATGGTGTTAAAGGACAATGGAAGTGATTTGAGAGTTAACACAGAGGGAAGAGGGAGAGAAGAGACAGACACGAGGGTAAGAATGGTAGGGGGCTGCCGAGACATCCATCCGCTCATGCTTTTTGCAAATTGGGGTTACAAGCAAATTGGGGTAACAACTCTTTCAGAGACAACTGATGAATAATCAACCCTCTTCTTTTCTCCCCGCCATGCCATCTTCACAACATTATTTATCGATAAGTCGTTGCCAATTTATTTATTTAGATCAAGAACGAGACAATTATTTTTGTACACCGGTTGCCTTGTGCGAATGTGGTCCAGAGGAGCGCCAAGGAGGATATGAGGCATGCTTTGAGTCCATGAAGGCATTGGTGGAGAGGAAGACCCATCGCACAATGGAAGCCCCCCATGTGCACTTTTACGCCTTTTCTTACTACTTCGATCGTGCCATGGATACATCAATGATTGGTTTGTAGTGTTGGCGTCACAAAAAGTTTCTTATTACCATGACACTTTTACCTGGCCGTGTTTACAATGAGTCCTCACCGTGCACATTATAATTTATCCTTTTCTCAATGACAATAACATCCAGTTCTTCTTGTGCAGAAGGTGAAGCTGGGAGGAACCTGAGCATATGGGAATTTAACAAGAAAGCCAAAGAAAGTAAGTTAATTGCACCATTTCTACATCTTAACATTTCCAAGTTAAAATTGAGTCATAAATTCACATCCCAAAATGTAAAAACCTGTCCGCGTCGGCTTTGCACTCAAACTAAACTTGACGAAAACAACACTAAAACAATATATATTGATATACGGTATACATATTTGTCCATTTTATGAATTTGGGTTCTCCATCTTCTCAAAATAAAGATTTGTTGATGATTTGATGATTAAAGCTCAATTGCTAAACACGTTATGACCTGGACAGACACACTTGAGCTCAATGGTAAACTAGATATCTGTGATCACAAAGTGATCGTCAAGGGTAAACTTCTGCCAGGCTTTGGAGAAAGCTGCATGTAGAAACGTCTTACCTTTTCTGCTGTGAAATGGGTGTCTTCAAGACGCCAGCCAAGTACAGGGTCTTTCTCAATCAACCATTGTGTGTCACCACAGGAGGGGCTTCGACATATAGGCTTTTGACCACATCATTATATGCTCTCCTTTTGCCTCTTGTCTCACTTTCAAAACAAAATAATGAAATTACAGGTGAAATGAAATGCCCACATTTTCGTTTAAACACCCTTATATACACTGCATTTCTTTTTCAAGTATACCCATCAATTTCCTTGTGGAACCGACGGCTTATGGAACTTTTTCCCCGCATTGTTAGCATGCAACCAGAAGGATCCAAAGCATCCGTTCCTGTGCATGGATCTGACGTACATTGCAGTGCTGCTCCTGCATGGATTCAATTTTGCATCGGATACAATCATACAGGTGCGCAGTCCATATTGCCTGATGTTTTAACAGTCCCTCTCCTGTTCCCCCACCTTCTCCCAATCACTCCTCCAAAATTAGAGTTTACTATCAGAATGTACATTTGAAACCTGCATCGAATAATGTAAAATTATCCGAGTAATAGGTGTCAACAACCTCCTTGACAATGTTGTGTTGTCAGTTGAGGCCCTCACTTTTTTTTCTTCCACCCTCACTTTTCCACCTTTATTCGGTTTTAAATTTGTTTCCTCTGAAACTGCTTAAGCGATAGACACGAAACTTAAAAATAGGTGAGGTTATTGTCTATTGTCAGGTAAGGCGAGATCAGATCTGTGACTTGCTACAAGTATCATGTAAACCTGCACTAACCTGTTTCGTGGTCGGGTTGTCGGCGACCAAACCGTCTCCCCCACCAGGTTTCCTGGTGAGGAGGGTGCATGGATATGGACACCCAGCAGGATTAAAACAACACCTGTCAAAGGGCAGAGGAGCTCCTTGTGAGCCAACAGCCATCCATATCTCGTGCCCAATTGTCAGCGAATGTCCTCCTGCAGTTGGGTTCCTCTTTGTAGGAGGGTTGTGACAGGAGTTGCACTCCGACCACCGTAAAACACTTCATTTCGCAAAATGCAAAGAAAACTGAAAACTCTTCGCAAGGCAGCTCACCCGATTGAGGGGATTGGGGAAAAGCCTTCAGGACCCCCATTCTTTGATGATAGGAGGAAAAAACATGGAGTAACCTTCCTGTGTCACGGTGTGGTGGTGTGTGCCGGTGGTGGTGCTGAGGTGTCGTCCACCAGACGTCAGTATCCACAGGTTAACCTGAGGCGGTCCCTTCAGGTGGGTGCCTGGAATGTCTTATCCTGAAGAGAGGATGATCACCTGTCTCTGTTATCATCTGAGCTCAGGCGTTTGGACAACGGTATTGCAGCACTCTCTGAGGTTCAGAGACCAGATATTGGTGAGATCCTGGTGGGTGGTTACACCTACGATTGGTCTGGTCGCTCTGATGGTTACCATGCCCAAGGAGTTGCTGTAGCTGTGTCCAATAAGCTGACTCCAATGATAATTGAGGTAACACCGGTCAACGAGCATATTATGAGACTAAGGATTCATCACTCCTTGGGTGTCATTTCCCTGGTCTCTGTATATGCTCCAACTGCGGTGAGTGAACTCACCATGAAGGATGCATTCTTTGCCACGCTCAAGTCTGTGATTGATCAGTGCCCCAGGCGAGATACACTTCTCGTCTTGGGGGATTTCAATGCATCGACTAGAACTGATAGGGATGGTTATGAGACATGTGTTGGTCCCCATGGGTCTGGAACTGTGAACCAGAATAGCACTAAGTTCCTTGATCTTGCAAGAAGTCATGGACTTAGGGTGGCTGGTTCATGGTTTCAGCACCCACAAGCTCATCGCTGGACTTGGTATTCCCACACTGCCAGTGTGGCAAAGGAGATTGACCACATGTTTGTTGATGGCTGCTGGAAGATGATCCAGAACTGCAGGGTCTACCGCAGTGCTCAGTTCCTCAATACTGACCACAGGCTTGTTGTGGCAACTCTTAGTTGCAGCTTAAATCTGGGAGAACAGAACCATCCCAGCCTCGGCTGGATGTTGGCAAACTCAAGAATGAGAGGGTAGCTGAGGAGTTTGTGAACAGGCTGAGTGGGGATTTGGGAGGTCTGTGTGTTTCAGGGGAGCCTAAAGAGTTGTGGAGTGCCTTCAAGAGTACCATCCTTGATGTTGCCTGGGGTTGTCTTGGAACCCACCATCAGGCGAAGAACTGTCTCCCAAGGGACACTGGAAAGCTTCGACCAGAATCACAGGGCCAGGTTTTATGGCAGAGCTGAACTGTTCAAGGAGTTGAGGCGTAAAACTGTATGTTTGCTGACGTGGAGGAGGCCGATGTGTGAAGAATATGTGAAGGGGTAGACAATCACCTGTGGTGAAATAATTCTCGTCCTGCTTACAGAGAAATTTGTGTATTACGTTCCTCCAAGTCCGTCCCTCGGTGTGCTGCAGTTAGAGCAGAGGGTGGTGGGCTCTTGACAGAAGAATCTGAAGTGAAGGCCTGCTGGGTCGGTTCCTTTGAGCAGTTGTACCAGACTAATCCACCAGCTGTTGAGTTGGATGTCAGGGGTGTTACTATCTCTATTGCTGACCCTCCAATAAACTGTGATCTACCTTTGTTTGTGGAAACACAGGCTGCGGTGAACCGGTTAAAATGGGGGTAAAGGTCCAGGGATCTGTGGCATCCAGGCTGAACTTCTCAAGGCTGGTGGGAATGCTGTAATCATGTCGTTGCATGCAGTTCTGTGTTCTGCCTGTAAAGGCCCGGTCACACCTTGACGTTTTAGCCAGCGATGGCAACGTATTAAAATGTATGTAAAACACTGGCTTACGTTGAACTTTTGATGTTTTTTTTTTAAAGATTCGGACGTATTCATAGCGACTTGGTCTTATGTATAACGCATTCGTAACGGACACAGAACGTTTCGTTGTGTTATAGATAACTTATACCAACGAATGCTGAACCTGTTGTCGGCCTACACAACCGATGCTCAACGATAGTGTAACTTAGGCATAGCGCGTTGCACGCATCGCCGACGATGTCGTGACGTAGCCTATTAAAAGGCTGACGCACAACGATTCGAATCATAACTGCCGTAGAAATGGAAGTGACAACATCGCGGTCCCACCTTGGCGATCTTGCCAGCGTATGCCGACCTAAGAAAAATGTGTCTAAAACGTTGGGGGCACGTCAAATACGGTATGAGTAAGTTTGGTATATGTGAGTAGAACGCTAAAGTACGCTATCATACGTCGTAGTAAGTAGAGTACGTCAAGACATTTTAAACATGTTCAAAATTTTTGGACGTACTCGGCGTATGACACACGTTCCGCATGCGATGGGGATAAGTTGTACACACGATATGCGGACGCTTACACACGTCCACAAAGGCTACTGAAAAGCTACTCATAAGTTGAAACACGTCGCGGTAATGTCTTTTTTACGTGAAACTTATTTCTAACTTATGTTTGACGTGCTTTGAACCAATTCTGTACGTTGTCCCAACACACATCGACGTATGTAGACGTATTCCAATGACGTCTTCCGGTCAACAAAAAAAAAAAAAAATTAACGCGTTTCTAGCTTACAACTGCCATATAAAGACGTGTTCCCAGCGGTTTTGAGAATTGGTATATAAAATGCTGCTCATAAAAGGGGAACCCAACAGTGTTTTTGAGTCCTTTTTGAGTCGATGTCCATGTCAGCAGTAACAGTATCAGTATTAGTATCAGTATCAGTATTAGTATTAGTATTAGTAGTAGTTTGTTCATGTTGGCAGTAGTAGGTGAGTGTGAGGGGGAGGGTGTGGGTTATGATGGATCGTCCTTGCGTCCGCGTGTCCACGGGTAGGAGACATCTTTTCACCATTGTTTGAAGTTCTTCGCGGCTAATTTTTTATGGGGCTTTTTCAACAATGAGCTATAGCTTGTCTTTACGATTTAGGTCTATTCATAACGGGTTGGACAAATGCACAATGAACTAATAATGTGCATAGAGCGCTTTGATTACTTATAGATACGATATAACAACGAATAATTATCGTGAAGCCAGCGTTCACAAACTATGCCCAACGATAGCCTAACTTATCCATATTGTGCGGCAGTTTATCTTTGCCGGTGACGTAGGGTTTGCTATTCATAGGCTGCCACTCAACAATTTAAATGGCTGCATCTCCACTATTGAAAGTAGACGCTTGCGCTCAACAATTGGATTTTTTTTACACTCAACGACTTTTAAACGGTACCACTCAGCGTGAACGTGTTAAAACACTCAAACTCGACTATTTTAAATAGACGCTGCCGATGGACAATTGGAATCATAGCCAAGCTAGACATCGAAGTGTGAACATCCTCGTCATGCCGAAGAAAAGTTTGAAGAATGCTGCATATAAGTGTCCTGGCCATGGCCGTGGATGCTGACACAAGGACGATCCATTATACCGACGTCTTTCAGCCTATGAGTAACTTAAAAGTAATGTCTGTCGACGTGTGGCAACGATCGCGTAACGTGCCAACAACACGTTAATCATAGGTTAGAAACAAGTTTCGGGTACGCTAAGCATTACCTCGGCGTGTCTCAACTTATGATTAACTTACAAGTAGCATGTGTTCACGTCTGTCAACGATCGCAGACCGTGCCTACAACTTGTGGCCAGCGTAGCGGAACGTGTGAGTCATACGCCGGCATACGTCGTGAAATTTCAAGCATGAAAAAATTTGAGGACAACCAAAAAGTACAACGTTTAAAGCCAACGTACAACGACGTATGGCAGTGTTTTTCAGTGTGCTCTCAATGTTATCAAAACTTACCCATAACGTATTCAACGTGTGCCAGCGTTTTAGAAAAAAATTCAAAAATCGGCATACGTTGGCTAAAACGTCAAGGTGTGACCGGGCCTTTACACAGGCATCATCCAAACTGACTGGAAGAGGGGCCTTGTTGTCCCTCTCTGGAAAGGGAAGGGTGATCACCAGAACTGCAACAACTACCGAGGGGTGACGCTGCTCTCAGTGTCGGGTAAGGTCTTTGCTCAGATAATTCTTGATAGGGTTCGTCACCATCTGCTTGAGCACCAGCATCCAGAGCAGTCAGTCTTTACACCAAAGACGTCAACGATTGACCGTATCCTTGCTCTTTGGGTCCTCACCGAACGCAGATGAGAGTTTTGGCAGGGTCTGCTTACAGCTTCTGTTGATCTCTGTAAAGCATTCCATTCAGTGAATCGGGATGCCCTTTGGAGGATTCTTGGTCTTCGTGGGGTGCCACCAAAACTGATCGATCTGATGTCTGAACTCTACTCTGGTACTGAGAGTGCTGTGAGATGTGGTGGTACCATCTCTGACTTATTTCTAGTTGTTACTGGAGTTTGTCAGGGGTGTGTACTGGCCCCCACACTTTTTAGCACTTGTGTGGACTGGATTCTAGGGAGGATGTCAGAGAGATCAAGCTGTGGTGCATCATTTGGGAATGTCAAGATCTCTGACCTTGATTTCACAGATGATGCAGTCATCTTTGCGGAGACTTTAGATATCCTTTTGGGGGCCCTCGAGGTGCTGAATGAGGAGTCGGAGCCGTTGGGATTACGCGTTTCCTGGGTCAAAACTAAGATCCAGGCTTTCAATAACATCTTGGATACTGCTATCTTGTCTGTACCTGTTTGTGGTGAGGATGTTGAGGTCGTGGAGAGATTCATTTTCCTTGGCAGTGATATTCATGTCTCTGCTGGCTGTGAGCCAGAGGTCAATATACATCTGTGTCGGATCTGGGGAGTCATGGATTCACTGGATCATGGCGTATGGCGCTGTCAGTACCTGTGCAGGAGGAAGAAAGTCCGAGTCTTCAGGTCCTTGGTGCTTCCAGTCTTGCTCTACGGATGTGAAACTTGGACTCTGACCAGGGATCTGAGACGGAGACTTAATTCCTTTGGTACCAGGTCTCTTCAAAGAATCCTTGGCTATCGCTGGTCGGACTTTGTGTCTAACGAGAGGTTGCTGAGAGACTCAAATGACATTTGTTACCTGCATAGTCCGTGAGCGTCAACTGTGGCTGTATGGACATGTGGCTCGTTTTCCTGACGCTGATCCTGCTCACCAGATTCTCTGTGAGGGAGCCTTGTGAGTGGAGGAGGCCAATGGACTGACCACGTGCCTCGTGGTTGCAGCAGGTTGATAATTTCAAGGAGATGGGGATGGGGCAGGCATCTGCCTGGGGGATGGCCAGAGAGAGGCCTCTGGAGAATCGCTGGAAGTGGAAGCAGCAACGCACTGCTCCGGCACATGTTCCCATACCTGACCTGACCTGAACACAAAAACACACGTATGCAGGCGTCATCACAGTTGCTTCAACGACATCCTGCCGAGGCAATGACTTCCTGATCCATATTGTGACTGGTGATGAAAGCTGGTTCCACCATTTCATCCCACCTACCAAGCAGCAAAGCATGGAAGGGCATCACTCATCTCCAAAAAATAATGCCAAAAGAGTACTCTGTGCCAGCATCGTTATGGGAACTATCTTCTGGGATGCAGACTGGTTGATTTCCTGCTCAAAGGGGAAGCCATCAACGTGGCTCGTGACATTCAAATGTGCACTTCGGGAAGAGTGCCCCATGAACAAAGCTGTCATCTTTCAATATGACAGCTGGACCTCACACTGCGCATCTGACATTGGAGGAAATCTCAGAGAATGGCTGGCCAGTCTCCCCCACCACCCACCCGTACAGGCCGGACTTGGCCCCCTTGGGCTGCAATATGTTTGGGCACATGAAAGTCACGACCGGCCTGGAATATGAAAACGACAAGGCAGTCCAGAGCCATGCATAGCTGGTTGTGAAGTGTTGGAACTGACTTCTTCCACAGTGGGATTTTTTAAGCTCATGCAGCGCTGGCAGAAATTCATGGATTATTCTGGAGATTGTCAAAAAGTAATGTAGTGTGTCCAGTTACTAATGACAGTTTTCTTCAATGTATCTTTGTTTTACTGTACAATAAACGTGCTCACGACTTTCGGTACAGCCCTCGTGTTTTGCATCTAGTTTTGTTTGAGGGTAGAAATGGAACATTTCATTTTGACAAACATTTGTGCAATTTTCTGGATTTTTCCCCCCCAGTTCACCGTGTCCACCAGACATCCAAAATTGTAAAGCTCAACTTCTCCACTGCAGTTCTCATCCACGATGGATCAAACAAGAATGATTAATGAACTTTTGAGCTCAGATGAGGACTTTGTGGACCTCACTTTGTTGGCTTCCTCGATGAAAAGTATTAAAATAATTTCTATTTTATTTCTGGGTTAAGCTGTTGCTTTCACTGCCAAACACAATTTTCTGAAAAGAAAAAGTCATGGTTTTCATGCCAAGAAAACTTTTATTTTAAAATCTTCTTACTAAGCATTTTTTGGGCAGTTATCCATAGAATTGGTCTTTGATGAGAGGGGTGCACATGCTTTATAAATAAATGGGATTGTTCATGGGTGTGATTAACAAAACGAGTTCAAGTGACAGAATGGTATTTAGGCCCTTCCACAAAGCCTGCCTCGATCACTTCATTTCCTGCATCTGTGCCAAGTAAACAAATACAATAAACGATTTTAATTAACCATACTGAAGTTAAAAGTTGTCCTCATACCATATTAGGAATAGCTTGATTTTAAGATACTTGAAGCGAAATGAACTTTTTTTGGAACAAATGAGTGAAATGCTGTCAACCCATACTTAGAATGACTGGCCAATTGTACATCAATTTAAACACCACACCCTTTGATTCCATCAGATTGCCAAGAAGGTGAACAGCGTGGAAACGGGCTGGGCACTCGGAGCTGCATTAAGACATCTTCAGGCACTGGACCTGCTCACCTGATCTGAACCACTTCGATCACCACACATCCTTTCCATCCATTAACTAGTTTTCACTGTTCGCTATATAACTAAAATTGACATTGCAGATGCATTTCCAAAAAGAAAAAAAAAAAACACAACTCGAACTTGCATCAACAATGGCACACTTGACCTTGTAAATCGAGTTCTGATTGTTGGTTTAAAATGTTACAAATAGCCTAACTATTGTTGCTGTTTTTTGTACGATTTAATATATCCGTTGCTCGGTAGTTTAGACTGCAGAACGAGTGAAAAGCACATTGTACCAAGGTTCATATGGAAAGCACCCAAATTGAAGTGGAATGTCAAACATTCCAATAAAACATTTACACTTTTCCAGCCTATAACTACTACTACAACTACTGCTGCTGTTACTGAAGAAACTCCAAGACCCTACATCAACATCTGTGAAATTTCAAACTAAGGAAACGAATGGTACAGAACGATATATATCCTACAAAGTTTACACGATGAAACATGGCATCATACCAAAAGACACGGGCATGAAAGGTATAATGTTTTATTCAAATGAACATCTCTTTAAAATGCAATGAAATTAAAGCAGTATGAAACTGCAGAACAAGAAAATACGGAAAGAGTGAAAAGAAATACAAAAGTGCCTGATGATGCAAGTATTTAACCCAAATCACAACTTTCAGTAATCACCACAAACAAACACACTTTCAATCCTACATATTCAAAATGTTGGCTCTGCAGAAAACTTTAAAATTCATGCTTTTATTGCTATCTATGAAATGAGCAAACTAAGTTGATCGTGAACAAGGTGTGAGGGCATTTACAAAAAGGCATCACACCATTCCTTGAGGCAATTGTAACAATCTTTGGAGTACTTAGTGTTTGCATTGCACGCATCCTTCAGCCATTCTTCAAACAACTCCTTATCCTTCTTCAGCACGAGGAACTGACCAAGGACAACGTATGCCTGAAAACACACCAAACAATGTTTAGGCACAACGTAGTAATACAATAAATACGGGAACAACATACTGGCACCGTAAATACGTAAAGTGATTCTCAAAGTGAGGACTTGTCACGACAACAAAATCAAAAACGAAAAAGAATAACTGGAACAGCACTCTTCGACATCGCGATGTCGACAGATATGCCTCTGCCCACATTACATCACTATACATACTTGTACCAAGTTTGATTTAAATCCCTGAACCCAAATTCAAAATATTAAAGAAGAACAAGATGTCGTGCACAGCACGATACTTGCAAAATCCATAAAACAAATTTCACCTCAAAAATAATTGGCTGGTTTAATTCAGTGACCTGAAATATAAACCCTCTTCAAATTTCAAGTCAATCAGATGAAAATTGAGGAGTTTAGAAATACCACCTAAGTTGACCTTTTGACCTCAAAAACAATGACAAACTCTACCATATGGTAGAGTTTCGTGAAGATTGGTTTAACATTGTGACCTGCAGACGATTGACAGACAAACAAACAGACAGTCAGAAATAGCAATGTCGACTGACCAATATACTTGAAAAATCTTCGATTTTGCAAGTAATAATTGTGGCTGCCAGATTGAAATTTAATACAAATATTCCCCATCACTATGAGATCAGAACTGTGAGGTTTCACATCGATTGATGAAACGGTTCAAGATAAATATTTTTTTAAATCATTTTTGTTCAATCCAGCATGGCTGCCAAACCATGTGACCTATTAATTATTTGTGAACTCCCGGTATCCACAAGGCTTGGGGAACATGTGGGTGAAGTGTGTCCCCTGAATCTGTCAAGCCGTTCTGGAGAAGATTTTTGAAGGTTTTTTTTCTTCTTCTTCAAAAAAGTAATCAGCTGTCAAACCATGTGACTGATGACATCATTTACCCACCCAACCCATACAATTTAGCCCAAGATGACCCTCAATTTTCATACTGATTGGATAAAGCATTTGACGTATGCAATTATGACATCATAATGAAACCACCCACCTATGACATAAAAAACAAACACGCACTTGTTTCCCATGGGGAGTACTTCACATGTACCAGGTTTCAAATTTTTCCATGGAGCACTTCGAGATACAGAGGTCCAAAGTTTTTCCTTTTTTCCAACATGGCTGCCACACCACCGTGACCCATGATGCCATAATTATCATAAAAACATTCTCCATGACAAGTCACACCTCTGGTGAATTTTTTTTCTCAATCGGATAAGCAGTTGCAGAGAAAAGAGAAAATCAGCACGGATGTACGGACGGACACTGGGAAGGGGAATTAATTTAATAACTAGAGTTCATCGAACACTTTACCCCACGCAGTGTTGAGAAACGAGGACATGCGCGGGGTATACGAGCAGAAAACTTGATTGGTCGAGTTGAGGTAAAATGGCGTAACATTCTGTCCAAGTACTGCTAAACGGGAAGGTTTTGAAAGTGCCAAAAAGTCGATTTGTGTTCTGCAGTGTTCAAGTATACAATTCAATTGAAATAAAATAAAGGTTTTGAGGGTTGGAGGAAGAAAAACAACAAAATCCGGAAGTTTACCGCCATTGATGCAATGTCTTTAATACCACCTTGTTTAACATGTTACATGAGCTCTTTGTGCTTGTTGTTTGTCTTTTAAAACAGTAAGTTTCCTGTTTGGAATCATTTTCTTCGTCTGCCAGACAGGCAGAGAATAAAAATATTATCTCACTCTGTGGACATGCACGATGGGGACGAGATTCCATACAACATGACAAATTCAGAGTTCAGATGGACAGACAGACAAACTCAGCGAATTGATCAACCCTGCTCTTCACCGCATGCGTGGTACTAAACACATTCATATCAATACAAGCACAAAAACAAATGTACTCAGGTCAATCTGTACTTGTGTGGACAGAAATTGGACTCAACAGAATATGCTTGCTTATCCTGGCACTTTGAAATCCGACCACGGAATAAAACTCAAATCAGGTGACAAATTGTGGAAAAAGGAAAAGAAAGAGGAATGAGAGCAAAACATCATTCAGAAAATGCAACATTTACATCTTCACGAGTTAGTAATCATTACCAATCATAGGTTATAGTTTTAGAAGGAACATGCCAGTGCTTTTACAATCGGATAAAACCTGAAATATGGCTCCTGTCAAGTGGTTTAACTAGTGTTGGTGTTTACCAAAACGTGGAGACATTCTAATAATTATAATAAAGTACAGTTACTTGTACATGCGCTCGTGTTAGAAATGTTTGTCGACATCCTTCACTTCTCAGACTCACTAAATTGCCGTTTATGGCACAGGCCACTGGAAGGAAATGCAGTCGACGTCGAGCGTTAGCCCTTCGTCAGAGCCCAAACAGCCGCGGTACCGAATGCCCCATGGCAGGAAAACACTCGTCAGTTTTTTTTTTTTAGTCGACAACACAAATCAATGTTGAAAATACAATGATTAAATAAATTTTGTAACGACCAAGTTTTCCCCATCGACGTGAACAGAAATTCAAAGGTGCTAAATTAAAAATAATTAATTGTTCTTGCGTGACAGCTATCAAGGCGGAGGGGTTCAGTGATGTTCAAAACATCAGATTGCGAGAATGGATTACAAGTTCACTAATTTTAAATATTCTCAATTCTTTAATAGCTTAAGCACTCTTGTAATTAGAACCAAAGACTTATCCAGAACCAAAGACTACATACAGGTCATTTGGCACACTACGAGGTTCTCAATTGATCTTTTTCAGTAGCAAGCCCAAAATAATAAATAAACAAGTGGATTTTGCACAAAAGGAAAGAATAAAATAAACGAGAGAGCAATCAACGATGGCACACCCTCGTCAGGACTTGTTTTGTGTGGTTTTATAAGAGCATTTTAATTGTACATACTTTATAGAGGTACTCGGTTGGAAATTTTTTTAAAAAAGACGTGTACGACTGGCGATTACAAGGTGATTTGTGCCACATTCTGTGAGGACAAACAAACAGAGCTAAATGCAAAGGGGGGAACATGGAGGGGTCGACTCTGGCGAGGGTATCTACAATAGTTCGATATCCATTTTGCTTTCCATAGCTAAGCTCTTGATACAGACTCATCAGGAGGTGCTTAAAAGTAAAATTATTTCAATGGCCAAAAAAAAAAACACAAAAAAACAAACTGGAAGGACACTTGGTAGAGCACATACCTCCACCGCGCAATGCCTGATCCAGTACAACATATTGGGCCAAATATATTGTTGCGAATTCGCGCCCGCCGGCGTGCGAACGGCCACGTAACTCGAATCGTGGCACGTCGCCCACCGGATGGACAATTCTGTCATGACCCTCTCGGACCAATGCCGGGAGCTAGTCACGGGTGGGCCTTTCGGCCTCACCACGATCGTGCCAATCGGCCCCCCGCGTGGTATAGGGTTGTTCGCCAAACTCGACCTACCTAAGTACCCACGCGGAGGGTAGACCGGGCGATCGCACCTCACCGCAGGTCGACTCCGGACACGGGCCACTTAAGCGACTCGTTCCGTACTATTGGGATAACCGAGCGGTGTTATCGTCGGCCTCGACGGTTCCGATTAATTATCGGGCGTATTGAACCCATGACCAACCCTTTACGTGAAGCAAGATGGAGATTCAATTAAAGAAAAGACGAAGCGAAACGGGAAAACAGTTCAACATGATGCACATTTATTCCGCGGCACACGGAGAGCACACATATACAATTACAACAATTATGCACCTAAAGCAATTGCAACAAAAGAAACACAACAATGCAGATCTACAACCGACTACGCGTGCACACGGCAACACTTACACAGTTTTACTTTACAGACTGGCGCCACACACACACGTTTACAGAAACAAAAGAAAAGGGCCACCCTCAAAGACAAGGGGGCAGACGGGGCCTGTGGGCCAATATTTGCGCGGGACCTGAAAGAGCGGTCAGGTCCGCGAGACCGGGTGGATCCTACCCGTGTCTTTGTGATGAGCCGCAAATGTGGCGGCGCGGCGGTGCCCCGACTTCGTGCTCCTTCGCGGGTTTCGTTGGCACTGCTTGGAGTGGGGTGGGAACGGGGCCCCCTTTTCGCACTATCTCAGCGCGGGGGAAAAAAAGGGAGGGAATTGTTGATGCTCTGGGGAAAGAGTATAGCTGGCTTGCTTGGGTCCCGCGACGAGCGATTCCACCGCGACCTCGTCACCGACCGCCGTCTTCCTTGCCTCGGACCCGAACTCCTCGGTCTCTTCCCCAATTCTCCTCAGCCGACTGCAGCAAACCACCTGTACGCCCTCGCCTCCCGACTCCACTCCGCGCTCCAACCCGACTCTGCCCAAAACACTCTCCGCTCTTCTGAGGCCGACTCTGCCCAAACCGACTCGACCGAGACCGACTCGACCGAGACCGACTCGACCCAAACCGACTCTGCCACACTCTGCTCTCCAAAACTGACTCTCCTCAAATTCGCCCCGCACTCGGCGCTTTATAGGCCGGCAGGAGAACCCATATGCAAATTTCTGGATCAGAACGAGCTCGGGGGTGGAGCCACGCTCGCCCATTGGACGGAGAAAAGGACGGAGAAACCTCCCCTGATCCTAGAATTTGCATATCTCGATTCTACACCGACGCTCCTGGAGGCGGGGCTAAACCGCCCCGCGCTTGCTAATTGGACGGATCAGAAGTGGGCGTGTAGCATTCCTGATCCGAATTCTCCTCGGAAAGGCCGCATTTTGCACTCGCGGCTCAGCGCGCGTCCCGTACGAGCCCAGGACAGCCTGACGCTCGGTGCTCCCAGGTGGTGCGGGAATGGCCGCAGAAGGAGAGAGGTGAAGGTGGTGGAGGGTTTATGGTGGTGGTTTATGGCCATGGTGCCGTTTGGAATGGTGGTGATGCGATGTTTGCGGGAGCGAGTTGTGAAGGTAAAGATCGTGGCTGTTGGCGTTGTTGTTGTTGTTGTGAAGCGGCGTTGTGGTTGGTGGTTGTTGTGTGATGGTGGTTGAGACGTGGTTGGTTCAAAATAAAGATAGAACAGAAAAACCACTATCTCAAAGCGTCGCAGCCCAAATGAATCACATTTATTCCCTCTAAACAACGGGTTTGAGGCTAACTGCACATGTACTTACAGAGATATCTCACCTACGGAACCTGAATGGTGGTTTGCGAATTTCCACAACCGCAACAATATTTTTGAGATATCATGCAACACAGTTTTTGGCCACATTGTTCAAATGGTGAAGAATCACTTTAAAACATTTTTTTTTTAATTCTCGGATTTGGATCTTCACCAAAATTGAATAAATTCTTCCTTGCCACACACACACAACGTGTCCACTATGTTTCGTCCAAATCCGTCCACAACTTTTTGAGATATAATGCTATACATAGTTTTTGGCCCGATCCCTCAATGGTGAAAACTCACTTAAAATATTCTAGTATTCGGATCCGAATCCGGATCTTCACCAAAATCTAATCCGTTCGTCCTTGTCACACACCGAACCTGTCCACGAAATTTCATCTGCATTCATCAAACTTTTGATATCCTGCATACAAACAAACAAAAACAGACAGCGGGGAAAACAAAACCTTCCACATTTGGTGAGGGAGGTAACTCGAGAGTTCATAGAACACCTCGCTGGTATATGGTCGAGACAGAAAATGCCAGAATATTGTAACGGTTCTAGGAACCGTATGCATACAGTTGTTGTATGCATACATCGAGGACAACATACAGTTGTCCCGAAGTTAGTTATTCCATTAAGTATATGTGTAGATAGATCCCTACCTTGTGTGTAGTGGGAAGACACTGGGGTGCATTGCGATGTTTTTTTTAATTAGATTAATAAATCATTATATCCCCTCAATTACAATCCACGGTACAATAGCACTTGCAGACCTCGGTTCGTTGGCCACAGTGCACCATTGTCCATCTGCTGTCTCCGGAGGCTCGTTTCTCGAGGCAGAATTTTCGCATTCGCTGTTCCAGTTCCTCGGCTTCCCAAACGTTCCAATTCCTTCTTGACAGGTCCAGACACGAGTGGAGTGGGCGGGCTTTCCAGGCCTGGCCGAAACCCCGCCTCGGAAGGGCGGACCCCATGAAGGCCCTGTCCAATCAGGACGGACGATGACGTCGGCTTCGCCAAGGCCCCTCCCCGACCTTGGGGATCTATAAATTACGACACCATCCTCAGAGTAGAGTGAGAGAGTTCGGTGGGTTCGTGGGCTGGTGGCAAAGAAGGAAGGAATGTCATTGGTTGGGTTGGTCCCTTGGTTGTTGGTTGAAGGAAGGAAGGTCGTGATCACCGAGTGCCTGCCCACGTCTCGCCTCTGCGGCCCGTCTGTTGTGCTGGTCCGAGTACACCCGACCTTGACCGGGTCTCTCGTTGGGTCCTGTCTGCTGCCCCGTTCTACCTTGGACTCCGCGCTCTCCACCCGGGCTCCTTCGCAGACACCGTCTCCACACGTGTGGCTGTGGGCCGAGCTGCACGACCTCTGTCGGGTGCCGCACCACGGAGCATCCCTTCCCTCGGAACGTTCGGGTACCAAAAGAACTGCGACCTCAGCTCCCTCCCTCCGTGGCTGCAAAAGTCCTTTGCCATTCAACTGGGTTTATTTTGTCTGAGTGTGCGTCTGAGTGTGTGGCACCTGTCCTTTAAGTAGAATTGTATAAGTTTTTGATCATTGTAATTCTTGCCTGTATTATTCTCATGACAAGTCTGCTCTGTGTCCTCTTTTGGTAGTTGCTGTAAAATTGTCGCACTACATCCCTCGTCTTTCCCCTGCATAACCCACCAATAAACCTGTTCCTGTACCACATGAATTTCCTCGCTTTGTGTAAATAAATTATTGGAGAAATGTTCCCAGTTCGTTTTTGTCTTTTCCTTCATTGGTCCAGCATGGTTCGGATCCAAGTTTAGACGGGTCTTTACCCCCGATAATCTGTTCATTCTCGCCGGTACGTCCTTAACAGTTCCGCTTGGCTGCATCCGATCCAGAGATGGTAGTTGGTACTCTACCGTAGTTGGTAGAGCGATCCGGTTCGGGCAAGGCGTACCGACGGCGTGGTTCCCGGGTAGTCGAAACCACGTGGTTAGTTAGGTAAACTGATTACACCTTGCAGGAAGACCCTACGCTACGCGGTTGAGGTATTGGCGTCCACGGTCGGTTAAGCAACCTGCCGAGTCAAGGAATTATCCGTGAGCGACGGCCTACAATCCGGGAGTCTTGTGGGAGACGACGTACCTTCCCCCACCAAGTGGTCGTTCTCGCCACCGGACCTCCGGCCCGCAACAATATTTTGTCCAAGTACTGCTAAACGGGAGGGTTTTGAAAGTGCCAGAAAGGCAATTTGTGTTCTCGTCTTCATGTACATAACTCAATTTAAATAAAATGAAGATGTTAAAGGTTGCAGAAAAAAAAAAACAAGAAAAAAAAACAACTAATTTTGAAAGTTCACAGCTGTTGATGCAGCGTCTATTACACCACCTAATTCAACCATGCTACATTGGTGTTTGTGTCCTTTATGACATCCTTAATAACAGTAAGTTTCCTGTTGTTTGGAATGGTTTCCGAATCATGTTGAAAATATAACATTCAATTGAAATAAAGTTACTCCATCATAAACTGACGTTTGTACACAGGTAGACGGAAGACGTGAGACAATTGCTTAACCACACTTCGCTTCGTGCGCAGAGTAATGGATCACCTTAACAGGAAACCCCAACACTGCTTGGAACTTCTGCACCAAATTGAGTTGCAATTAAGCTATTGTATTTATTGATTACATGATCATCCAAAATTCAAGACCAACACAATAGTCAATCACTTTTATTCATTCGACACAGGAAGCATTGAATCCGATCAAAGATCAACGACATTGCATCTACCTTGTCAAAACCCAAAGAGCAGAGACGACTTCCTAGCGTTTCACCAATCCCTGCCAATGCAGTCACAGCCTTCTCACCCATTGGCTCAGCCACAAAATCACGGTGCTTCTGTGAAGTAGACATTGTGTCGATTGCCTGCAACTGGGATTACAAGAGATGAGAGACAGATAAGTACCATAAAGCCTTTAATTATCAATTCATCAAGTTATGAAGATCAATATTCCAGCATTGATTGAAATAAAAATACGGCACAGGCAAATTACATTTAATTCCAACATTTCCTGAAACCTAAACTTTAATGTAGAGGCCAAGAGTTGGAAGGTGGCGAGCAAGCTGCCATTTAATCCCGTGGTCGGTCAACACAACCCTTAGTGACACGCTTTGAGGAACCAGTACCCTTCGTGACGGTACCAACAGGTGGGCCAGTACTTCAATTCTCACCCCTCCCCTCTCCTCCCCTCCCACCAAAAAGCTGTGGCATCCATAGCTTATCATTGGAAACTTCGACAAACCACATTGCAAACAGACCTCCATTTTGTTTTTCCACACCTATATTCCACTGTTGCTCTCTCTGATCTTTAAACCCTCTAACACTCCCCAATTCCTCGAGGCTACATATTGTTCTTCCAGTAACCCCCTCCTTGATGAACCCCCAAATTCAAAACTTGCTGCTCACCTACATTCCCATTTGTGCAACCACATTCCTGATGTAGTGAAATCACATTCTTCCCTCCAATATTTAAGGTGGCAGTGAACAATCATATCAAGTCATCCTCCATCTCTACCCCCATTAGCCCTCCCCTATCTACACTCTCTTGGTCAAGGTTTACCACATTTCTCCCCATTCATTCCCTTGCTTAAGGCCCAGTCACACCTTGACGTTTTAACCAGCTTATGCCGATTTTTGGAAAATTTGTCTAAAACGCTGGTACACGTCGAATACGTTATGGGTAAGTTTTGATAACATTGAGAGCACGCTGAAAAACACTGCCATACGTCGTTGTACGCTGGCTTTAAACGTTGAACTTTTGGGTTTTCCTAAAAAAATTTCATGCTTTAAATTTTATGACGTATGCCGGCGTATGACTCACACGTTCCGCTACGCTGGCTATAAGCTGTCGGCACGTTATGCGATCGTTGACATGTTGAAACACGTTACTTGTAAGTTACTCATTAGTCGAAACACGTCGAGGTAATGTTTAGCGTACCTGAAACTTATTTCTAACCTATGAGTAACGTTTTGTAAGCACGCTACACGAACGTTGTTCACACTTTGCAACACATTACTTGAAAGTACTACCACTACTACGCCGACTACTACCAACATCGACATCAGTAAATTCTCTCCAACTACTACTACTAATATCGACATAACTAAATTCTCTCGAACTATGACTACAACTACTACTACTAACATCGACATCACTAAATTCTCTCGAACTACTACTACTAACATCGCATCACTAAATTCTCTCAAACTACTACTGCTACTACTACTGCTACTACTAACATTGACAACACTAAATTCTCTCGAACTACTACTACTACCAACATCGACATCACTAAATTCTCTCGAACTACTCCTACTGCTACTGCTACTACTAACATTGACATCACCCAATTGACATTCCTCTCCCAAGACGTGTCTGACTCCCAAGTATCTCTCCCTGGTTACTCCCTCTTACGGTATGACAGACCTGAGCCTCGTCCTGGTGGAGGTGTTGCTCTCTTCATCAAAGACTCTATTCCTCACTCTCCCTGCACTGCTCTCACTCCCCCACACCCCCAGGAATACCTCTGGCTTCGGCTTCCCCTCCACTCCCACCTCATGTTTATATGTGTACTGTACCGTCCACCGAACAGTGATGACTCCATCTACACCTCACTCTCCGAAAACATGGACCATCTTCTATCTTCTCATCCAAACTCTCTCTTCCTCTTATGTGGCGACTTCAATTGTCATCACGCCAGTTGGCTAGGTGTGGGTACCTCTCTCACCTGCCATGGGACATCAGCAAAAGCTTTCTGTGACTCATTGGGACTGACTCAATCGGTCAACTTCCCGACCCGGATCTCAACCAATGGTACTCCATCTCTTCTGGATTTGATTTTGACAAATTTCCCTGACAATATCTGCTGCTCTTCCTTCGCTCCAATTGGTTCTTCTGACCACGTCCTTGTTAAAGTGGACATCTCTCTGGCTGTCATCAGAGAACCACCTCACCGCCGTCGAGTCTGGCATTTCACTCAAGCCGACTGGCAGGGTCTCCGAGCAGCCATCAAACTTACAGACTGGTCTCCTATCACTACTTTCTCAAACATCAACTCATCCTGGGAATTCTTTCAAAGAAACTTGCTCTCCCTCATGCACAGATTTATCCCCTCTCGTGTTCAGTTGTCTTACCCTTCCTCCCGCCCTTGGTTTACTGAAGCTTGTGGCGAGGCAGTTGTCCTGAAACAACTTGCCTTTGCCTCATGGAAAGCAAACCCAACTGAGGGCAATCTCAGTTCTTTCCACAAAGCTCGGAACAAGTGTGTATCTACCCTCAGGAGAGCCAGAAAACAACATCTTTCTCATCTCAAGTCTGAACTCTCAAACCTCTCTCCCTCCTCAAAATCCTGGTGGCGTTTAATCAAATCTGTTTCTGGTGTATGTTCCCCCTCCATCCCCTCCCTTACCTCAAATGGCCGCACTGCTGATTCCACACGTGATAAAGCTGAATGTCTAAACTCGGTGTTTGCAGCTAAATCTTGTGTCCCAAACCCATCACTATCTCTACCCACTTTACCCAGTCGCACCCAACTGTCCCTGGACTCTGTATCCTTTTCTCCTGACAAGGTGGAGAGCTTGCTTTCAAACCTCGAGTCAGATTCTGCAACCGGTCCAGACGGCATCAGCCCACGTGTCCTCAAAGCCTGCTCTTCTGCTCTTGCTCACCCTCTCTCTGTTCTATTCACCCCTCTCATTTTTCCCAAGGTCATCTGCCATCTGCTTGGAAATCTGCTAACATCACTGCCCTGCATAAAAGGTGCAAAAACAGATCCCTGTAACTACAGACCAATCAGCCTTCTCCCAATCATCAGCAAGGTTATGGAATCCATCATTGCTTCAGACATGAAATCCTTCCTCTTCTCCAATGGCTTGATTTCCAATCATCAATTTGGTTTCAGACCAGGTCACTCTACCCTGGATATGCTGCTACTGCTCTCCCATCAATGGATGGAGGTCCTCAATGCCAGACAGGAAATCCGAGCCGTATCCCTGGACATATCACGTGCTTTTGACACAGTCTGGCACCCTGCCCTACTCACCAAACTCTCTTCCCATGGTATTCAAGGCCATCTCCACTCATGGCTCGCAGACTTCCTCTCCTGTCGCAGTCAACGTGTGGCCCTAAATGGAGTTCTTTCATCCCCTCTTCCTGTGCAGGCTGGAGTTCCTCAAGGTAGCGTTCTGGGCCCTGTTCTTTTTCTGGTTTTCATCAATGATCTCTCGGACTCTCTGGAAAATCCTCTATTTCTCTTTGCCGATGACTCCACCCTCTGCCGTACCATCTGTCATCCCTCAGACCGGCAAGCAGCAGCTTCTTCGCTCACTGCAGATCTGGATAAAATCACAAACTGGTCCAACACGTGGAACATGTCTTTCAATCCACACAAATCTCACACTCTCACTATGTCTCTTCGAAAGGACCGTTTACAAAACCCCCCCATCCACTTTCTCAACAATCCTCTGGAAGAAGTCTTTTCTTTCAAGCTTCTGGGTCTCACTATCTGCCATGACCTTTCCTGGGAAAGTCACATTTCCAACCTCGCCTCAAAAGCCAGTCGCCGACTGGGAATCCTCCGTCGTGCAAAGTCCTTCCTCGGCCCTCTTGAGCTCCTGACTACTTACAAAGCTTTTGTCCGTAGCCTGATGGAGTACTGCTCTCCCCTCTGGGCTGGTGCTCCTGCCTCCCACCTTTCTCGACTTCACGCTGTCGAAACCAGGGCTTTTAAGATCATTGGCATCTCCCGCAATGAAGCTGAGTCTTTGGGCCTCTCACTCAATCACCGCAGGTTGGTCGGTGGTCTTTCTGTCTTCTACCGACTCCTCTCCAGCCTTGCCCCCCTGCTCTCTCTGCGATTTGTCCCCACCACATTTCCACAGGGCGCCCAAGGTCCGCCAACAACCCCCCTTCTGGTAACACTACCAAAATCACCAATCACTGCGCATTTTCACTCTTTCATTCCTCTCTCTTCCCGCCTTTGCAATAAACTTCCTCACTCTATTCTTTCCCATTCTTCCCTCCAGGCTTTCAAAACAGCTGTTCACCACCACCTCTTATCTTGCCCCATCCAAATCCTCGATCTTTTCTACCCCCGATAATCCACCCAAGCCCACTTCCTTCAATTCTCCTGCTTTCCTTCCTGAAAGTCCCTGTAATGTCCATCTTCTCCTCGCCATGTACCCCGTCCCATCCCCATCCCTCTCCCTTCCACAGTTCACCTGTGTCTGTTCCCCAATGTTTTGTCCCTTCCACTCCCACCCCTCTTGTCTCATGCCTCCTTGCTGTGAGTTGTGTGTTAGCTCTCATACGAGCCTCGACCAAGGTATACAAAAAAAAAAAAAAAAAAAAAAAAAAAAAAAAATCACTAAATTCTCTTGAACTACTACTACTACTACTGCTACTGACATTGACATCTACTCAACATGGAGTCTGGAACACCGATGGGTTCCTCTTGTGAAGCCCATTTGTATATACCAAGTCCCCTAAACGCTGCCAATACGCCATTATACGGTAGCTGTAAGTTAGAAACACGTTCAGTAAGTTCTGTGGTCGTCCGGAAGACGTCAATAAAATTCGTCTGCATACGCCAATGTGCGTTTGAGATACGTTACACATAGGTTCAAAGCACGCTACTCATAGGTTTAAAGCACGCTACTGACATGTTCAAAGCACGTTACCCGTAGGTTAAAATTAAGTTTCGGGTATGCTAAACATTACCTCGACGTGTTTCGACTTATGAGTAACTTTCAAGTAACGTGTGGCCGACGCGTGTAAACGATTGCAGAGCGTGCCGAGAACTTACGCCAGCGTATGCGGAACTTGTGACCCATACGTCGAGTACGTCGTAGAATTTTCAGCATGCTTGAAATTTCACGACGTACGAGACGTACCACGTAATATGCCAGCGTACTTCATTGTTTTTCATCGTGCTCCTAACGTATACACAACTTAGCCATAACTTATTCGACGTGTCCCAGCGTTTTAGACACATTTTCATAGGTCGGCATACGCTGGCTAAATCGTCAAGGTGTGACTGCGATGTTGACACTTCCAATTCTCAGGCGGTTATGATTTAAATCTGCGTGCGGCAGGTTTTTAACAGAAAACGCCATGAGTTCGTCGGCGATACGTGCAGCGCGCTATGCCTAAGTTAAACTATCGTTGGGCATAGGTTGTGAACGCCGACAACAGGCTAAGCATTCGTTGGTATAAGTTATCTTTAACACAACTAAACGTTCTGTGCCCGTTACTATTACGTTATGCATACGACCAACACGTTATGAATATGACCAAAACTTAAAAAAAAACCTCAAAACTTCAGCGTACGCCAACGTATTACATGCGTTTTTATACGTTGTCATTCCTGGCTAAATCCATCATTTTATACATCTCACGAATTGGCATCATTTATGCTTTGTGATGACGAACAATAGTGATAATTAGTTTAAAAAACATATATATATTAAATTCAGTGGCAGATCGAGTGGGGGGGGGGGGAGGGGATGGGGGCCTCTGTTAAATTAATTTTTATGTGTAGCCTTTGACCTACACTTGTTGTAATAAACTATAAAAGGTTTTGTTTACTGAGCAAAATGAATCCATTTTAAAAAAAACAACATTTTATTGGGAGCTATTAACCCTCTAAATATCACTGTGGATCTGCTCCTGAGTATATATATATATATATATATATATATATATATATATATATATATATATATATATATATATATATATATATATATATATATATATATATATATATAATCTGCACCAGTCCGTCTGGGGAGGGGCTTCAAAATCAAATAACCTCCATTTTGTTTGCTCCGTTTCACCTCTTTTGTAAAGCTCGCACAGCTTTATCTCAACTCAAATTCGATATCTGATTTCATTTTTTGTCGTTACTAAAAAAGGTGCAACTTTTGGATGAAAAAAAAAAATTTACGTTTTTAAACAAAAATTCATTTTAAGTGAAATTAAAGCCTGTAATATAAAGTCCATTCAGACTCCCTCACGGCTATATCTTAACTCTAATTCACCTTGTGATTTCATTTGTTGTCTTCGTTAAAATGGTTCAAGTTTCATTTGCGGCAAAAGGTGCAAAAAAAAAAAATCGGATGAATATTGGTTTTTGTACACAAAAATGCATTCTCATAACCATTTTGAATGTACAATATATGGTCGGAAGAAGAGAGGAGGGCAAAGGGGAGTAGTGGGAGAGGAGGGTAAGGGAGAGTAGTGGGAGAGGAGGGTAAGGGAGAGTAGTGAGAGAGGGAGAGGAGGGAGGGGAAGTATAAGAGTGAGGGTAGGGGGAGAAATGAGAGAGGGAGAGAAGAGAGGGGGAATAAAAGAACAAGGGTCGGGGGAGTAGTGAGAGGAGGGAGGGGAGTAGAAGAGCGAGGTTAGGGTTCCCTACTCGGGAATTAGTTGACATCATTTTGAATGCATCTGGTCAGACACAATGTGGGGAGGGAGACAGGGGAGGGGAGTCGTGAGGAGACGGGGAGGAGAGGAGAGAGAAGAAGAAGAGCGAGGGTTGGGGGAGTAGTGAGGAGGGAGGAGGAGTAGCTAAGTGCGAAGGTCGGCTCTGTGTGAGGGAAAACTGAAGGTGGTGTTCAAACTGTCGTCCAATTAAATGTTTTTTTCATGTTCCCAGGGTATATATAAAGAGTTTATTTCAGGTGAGTTATCACTCTTTTCCAACTATATAATGAAACGATACTTCAAAAAAAAAAAACTTTGTACGGAGTAAATTGGAGAGGTTGACCAACGATGGAATTCAATATTTATTAACGTTTGGTTTTAAAGAATTTCTAATTTGTGAAGTGAAGTGTATTTGATACGAGTTAATCAAGTCAAGGCAGAAGTAAATCTCTCCTCTCTCCCCTGTGAGTGAAGTATCAGATATGAAGAGGCCAGTACAAATGTCATACATGTCTATGTCCATGGGTTTCCCACTCGACACTACAAACAATGGTGCGGGTTTGTCAGCCCGAAGCACGTTCAGTCCCTCTCCTCATGCAGAATTCACTCTGGTTGAGCGCAGATCGAGTGGGTCTCGTATTCTACTCACTGCAACGTACAGCTGTCCGTGTGTAAAATACTGGTGGGAAACAGGGCTCCACACCACTGCAAGCTCTGACCCTGGCTTGTGTTGATCGGCATCGCAAAGGACGGCCTGATGGGAAACTGTCGTCGGCGGAGTTGGAAAAGAAAATCCGTGTCAGATGGAGAAGGAAGAATTCTTGGAATAAGGAGAATATACCTGTCATGTTCAGCACCGAGCATCCGCACCTCAAGATAACCAGTGACCTTGGTTAAGAATCAATGACCAGTGACCTAGGAACGTTTTCCATCGTGATGAACGTGATGGGAGTGCTAACCTTCTGTGACGTCTCATGCGGTGACACCTGACAGATTAGTCACAAAACTCAGGTGGAAAAAGGGCAGATAGGTTTTGATGGGCCAAAAAAAAATCGACACTTTTGATGATGAGTGTCACCCGGCAGGTGGTCAATGATCTTACTGTTGAGAAGATCAACCATGATATTCATTGTGGTTATAATAATAATAATAGTAATAATAACAAATAAAAGTATCACATGCGAAGCCAACCACTCAGAATTTGTATGATTGGACGGTTCTTCAAGTCCAGCATATACATGGTTGATGATGTCATCTTCCCAGTCCACACAAAGAGCATGCAGTGATGTTATTACATCATCTTGAAGGTTACCCTCCACAGAAGGCAGGCAGGCAGACAGCCCTCACCCACGAGCAACAACTAATCAGCAAAATGCTCCAGTCGTTTGACTTCCTTCATGCCACCAGCAAGTCGATTGAGAACGGGCATATTTGTTTTCAAAGTTAGCGTCGTGCAATGTCGCCACAATAGAGAGTTTTTCATGCAGGCATTGATGATGTTTGGTAGCCTCCGTGTTGGACCACCAGAAGAATTTGACGAACAGTACACCGCTTCTCATAGTCTCATTAATAATACACTGCTTTAATCCAGTAACTTTGCAGTGTTACGATTATAGTTACCATATTATTATTATTAGTATTATTATTATGAAAACGATATTACTTTTTGAAGAAAGCTCGGCTAATTTGTTACTGCTGCGATAATCAGTACACCGCTTTTCAGAGTCACGAACAATACACCGCTTTAATCCAGCAACTTTGCTATCACGACAAAGGGATTGTAGTGTTACGATATTATTAGCGTTACACTATTATTATAATGGAAACGACATTACTGTATTAAGAAACCCAGGCTAATTTGTTACTAACCACAGTAAAAGCATTAAACTCTCCCAGAGAAAAAAAAAACAAACAAAAAAAAAAACTACCCAATCAGGAAGTCTGGAATGGGCTGCAACAATCACTCCAGAAAAAAATATAAAATAAAAATAAACCAATGTCACCCGCACGTATCAATGACGCGTATCTTGCCAAAAGGTGACCACGTGTGACTTCTTTAAGGTCACACTGAGGTGAACAGAGCTGCTATCCACCAGGAGCGACTCCTTGAGGAATATCTGCCTACGAGAGATTCCGATGAGAATCGTTCTACAGAGTAACCATGAAAAATATGCGTTTGCCTCATAACGTCACCAAATGACGTCATAATGTCTCAAGCTTGACATATCAAGAAAGCACTCATCGAGGTGTTCAATTTGAGGTACTACACGATATGGTTCCTAAAACTTGAAAATTTGACCTTGGGGTCAAATATGTTTGACCTGAGGCACTAACCATGAAGGTCAAGGCCAATTGCCACCAAAAATTAATCAGCTGAGCGCCAGACCATGACCTATATTCCCATGACGTTTGAAGACTATCCGATCAAAATTACGCAAAAAATAAGGGTTTCGTCGACTCCCCTGATTTGCAACAAAGTGACCTTGACCTTTGACCTTGACCTTCAAAATTTTATGCGCTGAAAGGGACCTCTATAGGCCTCTGATATGCAGTTACAAAAATTTCCAATGATAACTGTGCTCTGCAGAATTTTTTTATACGTGATTACAGACAAAAAAAAATAAAATAAAATAAAATAAAATAAAAAAAAACCATACAAGCTGACTAACATATCTTGCAAAAACTCGTTTTGGCAACATAAAAACCAGAAGCAGCCTGAAGGTGAGGCCAAAGGAATGAAGCCCTAGGTCTATGCATACTGTGTCGTTAGGAGGCCCGTGATGCCTATCCTTTTGATATTTGATGATCATTTTAACAATCGTTTTGTTTGTGTGTCACACTGAATGAAAAACACAAAGGTATGGCACGGCGATTGTGAACGTGACAGGTTCGATGATTTGTTCGGCCTGACTGCATGAAAATTTCAATGGCAGATGTTGGAATCAGCCTTCGTATGCCGTAGCATGAGACAGACAGAGACAGACAACTGCCGCTACTTTAATACACGTCATCGATACCAACCAATGCCTACCTGTTCCTTCATCGACAGGTTTAATCAAAAGACAGCATACTGTACCTCACAAACACATTGCATGTCAATGAGGATGTAAAATGAAGTGAAATGCACAAAAAGGATCTTTTATTACATAATGTTGTTGCCGACGTCGTGGCGACCTGTTGGTTTGCTACTTTCGTGTGTCTTTACTGCTTCAAGTAGTGTGTGTGTGTGTGTGTGTGTGTGTGTGTGTGTGTGTGTGTGTGTGTGTGTGTGTGTGTGTGTATATATACATACATACATATATATATATATATATATATATATATACATATATATACATATATACATATACATATACATATATATATACATATACACATATACATATATACATACATACATATATACATATATATATATACACATATACATATATACATACATATACATATATACATACATATACATATATACATACATATACATATATATATATATATATATATATATATATATATATATATATATATATATATATATATATATATATATATATATATATATATTGTTACGGCTGTGGAAATTCGCAGAGCACCATGAAGGTCCTTAAATCAGTTATGTCGATAAATCTGTGTTCAGATAGATTTCCCCACCGATGTTTAACGGGCAATTATTCGTGTGCAGGGCTGTGATCTTTGAGTTAGCCGTTTTTCTTTTGCTATCGTTATTTTGGAACAACCACCTCAACCACAACCGCATTGCCTCATCACTTCCTCCAAAAACGCATCAACACACCACCGTCATGGCCACCACAAAACAGCTTGTGGGTAGTTGTGTGGAGCCGTGCTGTGAGCTGAATCAGCCTGGAGTGTGGAGTCTCTGCAGTCGGTGAGGAGCTGGAGAGAGAGAGGAGCGCAGCGGAGTCAAGGCGCGCGGCCTGCCGGACCGTGGGTCGCTGGAGAGGGGACATCGAAGGTTGCCCTTGCGAGTCACCACGAGGGACAAGGTAGCCAGCCCGGTCTCTCAGAGCCATTGCGGTCTACACGGCTCAGTGTTTATAAAGACCCCAAGGGGTCCAGTCTACCCCTCGTCTGTCCTCGGGTTTTTCCTTCGTTTCTTTGCATGAACGTTGTGGCGCCATGTCTTGAAGTAGAACTGTTAAGTGTGTACATAATATATAGACGGTAGTAGCTCTTTTGCATTGCTCATGGTTTGTCCCTTACATGTTACATAATTGCATGCGTGCTTTTGTTTTTGCCTTTGTCGATTGCAAACTGCATGCATGTCTTGCCTTGCTTGATTAATTATACGACTGCATGACTGCATATGTGCCGCTTATTCAATAAATGTGCTTGTTTAAATGTTAACCCGTTCGTTGCGTCCTTTTCCCGAATTGAACTGCCGTTCTGCGTTCGGAATATAGTTGGTTTTTAAATAGCCGAAAAAGTGATCTGGTCCAACGGGGCTGCGTGATAAATACCCCGCTCGGTTATCCCAAAACGAAGCGAGCTGCTTAAGCGGCTCGTTTCCAAGCGGCCCCTTTGAGGTACAGTCTCTCAGTCTGCCCGCGCGATTAATTAGGTATATCGACGATTCGGCGATTGACGCTGTAGCACGCAGGTAGAGTGTTGACTAGGCTGTGTGCTCAAAACACACCCGTAGCGGGATTCCGGCGTTCGATCCGGAAGGCTGCGACTAGATTGTCCATTTGATGGGCGAGGTGGCCGCCATTGGCTAAACGCGGTCGCATGTACGCCGGCGGGCGAGAATCACAATATATATATATATATATATATATATATATATATATATATATATATATATATATATATATATATATATATATATATATATATATATATATATATATACACATACACAGTAATCCCCCGTTTCTCGCGGGGGTTACGTTCCAAACCCTCCCGCGGTAAGTGAAAATCCGCGATGAATGGACGCCTCCACAAAACACATTTTAATCCCAATTAAACACATAAAGAAAACATTTGAAGCATAAAAATGCTTTCTGTAAACTCAGTAACGTTGCAAAAACATTGTGATGGGCAGTTGCTGGCGTTGTTTCTTCATGGTCGTGAGGAGAGTTTTCGCTATTGTTGCTAAGCGTTTAAGTGAGAGGCCTTCGTCGTCGTGCTCCTGCGATGGATCAGATTGTTCCTCCTCCTCCTCGCATGCAGACTTCGTAAGCTCAGCCAAATCTTCGTCCGTTAATGGGTCAGAGTTGGTTTTGATGAGGTCATTCACTTCGTCGTGCGTCATGTCGTTGAATCCTCCTCCTGGAATCTTCGCCAGCTTGACCACAATATCGATTGCCGAATGGTGAATTTCGTCTGAAGAAAAGGCCTTGTATTCGTGGACGTATTCTGGCCACAGCTTCTTCCAACGGGCGTTTAAGGTTTCTTTTTTCATTTCTTGTAGAGCCTTCTGAATTATTTGGAGACACGTTGCTATCGTGAAATCATGCCAATACGCCCTCAGAGAAAAATTGTCGTCGGAATCCATGGCATCCACGAGGTGCTGCAGGGAGTTGCGAATGTAAAGCGCTGATGTTGGCTTCGTCCTTCTTGATGTAGCGTATGGTCGATTCATTCAAACCGTAATAGCGCCCAACCGCGGCAAACGTTTTTCCTTTGGGCGGCATCGTAGGGCTTGGAGAAAAAAAAAAAAACGTAGAAAATATCTGTCGTTTACAAACGAAACACTCAAGACAGTGAGAGTGCCCCTCGTGGGCAGCAGCCAATCAGCGCCAAGGAGAAATGAATAGCGCGCTCTCTGTCTTTGTCTCGTGCGTTGTGTCGACAAACATACAAAAAAATTTTTGTTTGTTTTATTATGAAGATACTTTCGAGCGCCACGCGTTATAATTTATCACTTAAATAATTTATATTTTATATATTACCACGATGTGCCGGGGAGAAGCCGCAGAAAAAATTAGTTACGTTCCAAGGGAAAACCCGCGATGAACCGGGGGCGCGATAGGTGAACCGCGATGAAGCGGGGGTTGACTGTATATATATATATATATATATATATATATATATATATATATATATATATATATATATATATATATATATATATATATATATATATATATGTATATATATATATATATATATGTATATATATATATATATATATTGTTGCGAATTCACGCCGACCGGCGTGCGAACGGCCACGTAACTCGAATCGCGGCACGTCGCCCACCGGACGGACAATTCTGTCGTGACCCTCTCAGACTAACGCCGGGAGCGAGTCACGGGTGGGCCTTTCGGCCTCACCACGATCGTGCCAATCGGCCCCCCGCGTGGGATAGGTTTGTTCGCCAAACTCGACCTACCTAAGTACCCACGCGGAGGGTAGACTGGGCGATCGCACCTCGCCGCAGGCCGACTCCGGACACGGGCCACTTAAGCGATCCGTTCCGTACTATCGGGATAACCGAGCGGTGTTATCGTCGGCCTTGACGGTTCCGATTAATTATCGGGCGTATTAAGCCCACTACCAACCCTTTACGTGAAGCAAGATGGAGATTCAATTCAAGAAAAGGCGAAGCGAAACGGGAAAACAGTTCAACATGATGCACATTTATTCCGCGGCACACGGAGAGCACACATATACAATTAAACAGAATGCACATAAAGCAATTGCAACAAAAGAAACACAACAATGCAGATCTACAACCGACGACGCGTACACACAGCAACACTTAAACAGTTTTACTTCACCAGACTGGCGCCACACACACACGTTTACACAGAAACAAAAGAAAAGGGCCACCCTCAAAGACAAGGGGGCAGACGGGGCCTGTGGGCCAATATTTGCGTGGGACCTGAAAGAGCGGTCAGGTCCGCGAGACTGGGTGGATCCTACCCGTGTCTTTGTGATGAGCCGCAAATGTGGCAGCGCGGCGGTGCCCCGACTTCGTGCTCCTTCGCGGGTTTCGTTGGCACTGCTTGGAGTGGGGTGAGAACAGGGCCCCCTTTTTGCACTATCTCAGCACGGGGGAAATGGGGGGGGGGAATTGATGATGCTCTGGGGAAAGAGGATAGCTGGCTTGCTTGGGTCCCGTGACGAGCGATTCCACCGCGACCTCGTCGCCGACCGCAGTCTTCCTTGCCTCAGACCCGAGCTCCTCGGTCTCTTCCCCAATTCTCCTCAGCCGACTGCAGCAAACCACCTGAACGCCCTCGCCTCCCGACTCCACTCTGCGCTCCAACCCGACTCTGCCCAAAACACTCTCCGCTCTTCCAAGGCCGACTCTGCTCAAACCGACTCGACCCAAACCGACTCGACTTTCTGCCACTCTCCGCTCTTCTAAAACCGCCTCGACCAAAACTGACCCCACTAAAACTGACTGCCGAGATTCGCCCAGCGCTCGGCGCTTTATAGGCCGGCAGGAGAACCCATATGCAAATTTCTGGATCAGAACGAGCTCGGGGGTGGAGCCACGCTCGCCCATTGGAAGGAGAAAAAGGGGCGTGAATCTGCCCTGATCCTAGAATTTGCATATCTCGATTCTACACCGACGCGCCTGGAGGCGGGGCCAAACCGCCCCGCGCTTGCTGATTGGACGGATCAGAAGTGGGCGTGTAGCATTCTGATCCGAATTCTCCTCGGAAAGGCCGCATTTTGCACTCGCGGCTCGGTGCGCGCCCCGTACGAGCCCAGGACAGCCTGACGCTCGGTGCTCCCAGGTGGTGCGGGAATGGCGGTCGAAGGAGGAGAGGTGAAGGTGGTGGAGGGTTTATGGTGGTGGTTTATGGCCATGGTGCCGTTGGGAATGGCGGTGATGCGATGTTTGCGGGCGCGAGTTGTGAAGGTTAAGGTCGTGGCCGTTGGCGTTGTTGTTGTTGTGAGGCGGCGTTGTGGTTGGTGGTTGTTGTGTGATGGCGGTTGGTTCGTGGTTGGTTCAAAATAAAGATAGAACAGAAAAACCACTATCTCAAAGCGTCGCAGCCCGAATGAATCACATTTATTCCCTCTAAACAACGGGTTTGGGGCTAACTGCACATGTACTTACAGAGATATCTCACCTACGGAACCTGAATGGTGGTTTGCGAATTTCCACAACCGCAACACTATATATATATATATATATATATATATATATATATATATATATATATATATATATATATATATATATATATATATATATATATATATATATATATATATAAATAATGTGTGCTCCTTAAATGTCCAACTAAAATCTAAAGGATTCTTGCTGTCATAGAATAATAAATGTAACCGTGCAACTTAATTTTAACTTCACCAAAATCAAATCGATTCTTCCTCGTCACACACCCAACGTGTCCACCAAGTTTCGTCTGAATCCGGTCACAACATTTTGAGATATCGTGCTATATAATTGGTTTCGGCCCTATCTCTCAATGGTGAAGCATCACTTACAAAAAATTCTCGTCGTCGGATCCAGATCCGGATCTTCACCAAAATCTAATCAGTTCGTCCTTGTCACACACAGTCCACAAAATTTCATCCGGATCTGTCCACAACTTTTTGAGATATCCTGCACACAAATAAGCAAACAAACAAAGGGATGAAAACATGACCTATTTCACCTTCGGTGGTGCAGGTAAAAACTGAAAACCAGTGAAATCATGTGATGTTTAAACGTTGAGATTTTGGGTACGAGTTGTTGCTTGATCGTTAAGTTATTTCTTCATGCTGTCTGGGATGTGTACAGGTAGAGTTGTGGAGACTGTATTTCCATTCGATCGTTGTTGGGCTTCAAGCAGGTGGTGCACCAACACGTCATGGCTTCCTCAGCAACGATTTATTTTTTACCCCATTAACCTACTGTGTCTCTCCCTCCCTCCTTACCTGTTTGTCTCTCCGCTTCCTTCCTCGACGACGAAACAAGTTCTTGTATTTTGTATAATCGTCATAATCGTGACCCTCGTGGCCCAAAGGACTACATTGTGGCCAACCTCCACAGGGAATGTGATGAAAACTTGTTTCCCAGAGTTTCTGGGATTTTCCATGTTCCACGCTGTCATTCTTACATTAGGCAGTTCTATTTCTACATTCACCTTTTTACCTGCACCACCGTAGGTGAACGAGGTGACGTTTTCATCCCTTTGTTTGTTTGTGTGCGCGATATCTCAAAAAGTTGTGGACGGATTCGAATGAAATTTTGTGGACAGGTTAGGTGTGTGACGAGGACGAATCGATTCGATTTTGGTGAAGATCCGAATCCGGATCCGGAAATTATTTAATTTTTAAACTGATTCTTCATCATCTAGAGATTCGGGCCACAAACGATGTATAACAAGATATCTCAAGGATGTATTGGGCCCGATATGTTCTCGTGGATCAGGGGTTACATGGTGGAGGTACGAGCTCTACCGAGTCCCCTTCTAGTTCTTTTGTTTTAATGGATTTGATGACCAATGGTCATATAGAATGACATTAATGGATTTGATGACCAATGGTCACATGGAATGACATTAATGGATTTGATGACCAATTGTCATATAGAATGACATTAATGGATTTGATGACCAATGGTCATATAGAATCATATTAATGGATTTGATGACCAATGGTCAAATAGAATCATAATAATGAATTTGATGACCAATGGTCGTATAGAATGACATTAATGGATTTGATGACCAATGGTCATATAGAATGATATTGTTGCGGATTCGCGCCCGCCGGCGTGCGAGCGGCCATGTAACTCGAATCGCGGCACGTCGCCCACCGGACGGACAATCCCGTCGTGACCCTCTCGGACTAACGCCGGGAACTAGTCATGGGTGGGCCTTTCGGCCTCACCACGATCGTGCCAATCGGCCCCCCGCGTGGGATAGGGTTGCTCGCCAAATTCGACCTACCGAAGTACCCACACGGAGGGTAGACCGGGCGATCGCACCTCGCCGCAGGTCGACTTCGGACACGGGCCACTTTAAGCGACCCGTTCCGTACTATCGGGATAACCGAGCGGTGTTATCGTCAACCTCGACGGTTCGATTAATTACTGGGCGTATTTAGCCCACGACCAACCTTTTACGTGAAGTAAGATGGAGATTCAATAAAAGAAAAGACGAAGCGAAACGGGAAAAACAGTTCAACATAAAGCACATTTATTCCGCGGCAAACGGAAAACACACATATACAATTATACACCAAAAGCAAATGTAAAAGTAGAAGAAACACAACAATTCTGCACAAAAAGCAAATGCAACAATGCAGATCTACTACCGACTACAGAGCACACGGCAACACTTATAGTTTTACTTCACAGACGGCGCCGACAACACATATACTCAAAGCAAAAGAAAAGGACCACCCTCAAGGATGAGGCGGGCCTGGGGCCGAGACCGGGTCGGGCCTACCCGTCTGATGATGAGACGCGAAGTGGCGGTGGTGCCTCAACTCCGCGGGCCTCGCGGACAGTGTCTCGTAGGGGGTGGGAAGGGGGCTCCCTTTGTCGCACTATCTCAGCGCGGGGGGAAACAGGAGGGGGTTGCTGATGCTCGGGGGAAGGAGGATACTACCCTGTCTCGGGTCCCGCGACGAGCGACTCCACTGCGACCTCGATCGCGTTACCGGCCTCCCCTCTCCGCAGCTCCCCGACTGACACGAGCGCCGACCTCCACAAAGATTCTTGGCTTCTCCAGCCTCTCCGGACCCTGACAGACACTCTCTCGACTGCCTTCGCCGCCGCCACAACTCTCCAACTCTCCACTCTTCTCAACTCCGTCCAACTGCCAACTCTTCCCAACTGCCTCCTCTTCTCAACTCCCTCCAACTGCCCTGATTCGCTCTGCGCTCGGCGCTTTATAGTGCGACAGGAGAAACCATATGCAGATTTTTGGATCAGGAATCGCTCGGGGGCGGAGCCACGCTCCCCATTGGACAGAGGAAAAGTGGGCGTGAATGATTCTTGATCCGCGAATCTGCATATAGCGATTATACTCCTACGCACCTGGAGGCGGGGCCAAATCGCCCCACGCTCGCTGATAGGACGGAACAGAAGTGGGCGTGAATCGTTCTTGATCCGATTTCTCGGAAAGGCTGGTGTTTTTGCACCCGCTGCTCGGTGCGCGCCCTGTACGAGTCCAGGATCGGTGCCCACAAGCGGCGCGGGAATGGCGGTGATGCGATGGTTGCGAGAGCGAGATGTGATGGCAAGGGTCGTGGCTGTTGGCGTTGTTGTTGTTGTGAAGCGGCGTTGCAGTTGGTGGTTGTTGTGTGATGGCTGTTGAGACGTGGTTGGTGGTGGTTGTGGTGGTAGTAATGGCGGCTGGTCCAAAATAAAGATAGTAAAAGAAAAACGGCTATCCTGAAGGGTCGCAGCCCGAATGAATGACATTTATTCCCTCTAAACAACGGGTTTGGGCCTAACTACACATATACTTACAGAGATATCTCACCTACGGGACCTGAATGGTGGTTTGCGAATTTCGTCAACCACAACAATATTAATGGATTTGATGACCAATGGTCATATAGAATGATATTAATGGATTTGATGACCAATGGTCATATAGAATGATATTAATGGATTTGATGACCAATGATCGTATAGAATGACATTAATGGATTTGATGACCAATGGTCATATAGAATGATATTAATGGATTTGATGACCAATGGGTCATATAGAATGATATTAATGGATTTGATGACCAATGGTCATATAGAATCATAATAATAAATTTGATGACCAATGGTCATATAGAATCATATTAATGGATTTGATGACCAATGGTCATATAGAATCATAATAATGGATTTGATGACCAATGGTCATACAGAATCATATTAATGGATTTGATGACCAATGGTAATATAGAATGATATTAATGGATTTTAGAGAACACCATTGCGCTGCTCGTGGCACGACTGGACTAATACAAGCTTTTGAAGACCCTCTTGACCCATCGACTGTCCCTTGACCCTGTGATTCATCGCAGAAACGAACGTCACAGAGAAATGCCATTGTTTAAACTGTCGCTTCGTGAAACCGACTGTTTGCCGCTTACGGCCTAATTCCTTCCACAGATTATAAAACACATAAAACCCGCAAAATGTTTCACAGAACAATCCTTATCGAGTTAATGGCGAACAAAACTCACCCTGAGAGGAAAATCAAACCCAATCGCTTGTGGACAGCGTCGATGGCATCAGACGACGAACTCACTTTTCAGGAAATACTTCATCATTTCGATCTTCGATATAACTTTTTCGTGTGGTTCTTTTTTTCCTTGTGCTTTTTATAACTTAATGTATGTCTTTAGTTATAGATAAACGGAATTACTTCGTGCATAATAAAAAAAAAAATACTTAAACTTCTCCACATGGAGGAGTGCTCGACGCTGTTGCGGACTACACCGCTGAGGCTTGCACACACCGGCCAAATCAAGAATGCTGCGTCGATGAACCGAAGACAAAGGTGCAATGAAGTAACTTCGAACAAACACGTCGCATCACAACACGTCACAGGAAACAAGAATCCTGGTGTTGTTTTTGTGGTTAGGGTGTCTGGCTTGAGATCCTAGGGTCCTGAGTTTGAGCCCCGTTGGTGCTCAATGAACTCCAGGTGGGGTTGACTCCAGCACGTCATCCTTCCGAGGTCGGCGAAATGAGTTCCGGTGTTTTGGCCCCAATTCGCCATTTTGTTCGGCCTGTTCAAACAGGCTTCGATCTGGAAGCACGATCTGCCCTCACGGACTAATCGAAGTGTATAATGGAGATATTATATCGGATTTAAGAATCAGATCTGATGAACAAAATAAGTGTCGAAATCTGGAATTAAATCCGAAAAATTTAACAAACTAGCAATTTTTATTAAGCAAAGAATTAAACTTAACTTTTCTATTGTACGAAGGATTATATTGAGTGAAGAAAAGATTAATGTGCAAAAAGTTGATGATAACGTTCCTGCTAATGTCACGCAGATGGCGATGTTCATCAGTCTTCAGCATGATCACTTTGATGTTGTTCTCTCGACTGTTAATCCACAGATATTATTTTGAACATTTCTACGTGCAAGTCATCTAAGTGCAGGTCATCGAGTGCAGGTCATCGAGTGCAGGTCATCGAGTGCAGGTCATCTACGTGCAGGTCATCGAGTACAGGTCATCGAGTACAGGTCATCGAGTGCAGGTCATCGAGTGCAGATCATCGAGTACAGGTCATCTACATGCAGGTCATCTACATGCAGGTCATCGAGTACAGGTCATCTACGTGCAGGTCATTGAGTGCAGGTCATCTATGAACAGGTCATCGAGTGAAGGTCATCTACGTGCAGGTCATCGAGTGAAGGTCATCTACGTGCAGGTCATCTACGTGCAGGTCATCTACATGCAGGTCATCTACATGCAGGTCATCTACGTGCAGGTCATCGAGTGCAGGTCATCGAGTACAGGTCATCTACGTGCAGGTCATCGAGTACAGATCATCTACGTGCAGGTCATCGAGTACAGATCATCTACGTGCAGGTCATCGAGTGCCCTGAGGCTGGATGAAGACGTTGTTACCCTGCGAGGAAAGCGGAACGCAGGGTAAAGCAATTGGTGGCGTACATACGTATGACAAATTGTTACGAATCTGGCAGCCATTTGCACACAACAGCCAGAGTCCCCACAGTTCAGTTATTTCGATAAGTATGTGTTCATACTCTGGGTCCCTTCCAGATGTTTAATGGGTGATTAAGTGTATGTGCTCTAAGATTTATTTTTTAGTTAGTTTTCTACATCAATTCACTTCACACCACGGCACCATAACCCACGTGTTCAAGGCTACGGACGTGGGCGGAGCCCCCTCACCTCAGGGCTGACTCCAACCCAGCAAGATGGGGTGTTCCCCTCGTCCAATAGGGGGTGAGATCACCTCAGGGCCGACTCCACCCCAGCAAGATGGGGTGTTCCCCTCGTCCAATCGGGGGTGAGATCACCTCAGGGCCGACCCCACCCCAGCCAGAGACCACGTTATACACTTCAACTTGTAGAGGGAGAGATGACAACGAACCCGGGACCATGTTATACATTTCCACTTGTACAGAGAGAGATGATAACGAACCCGGGACCACGTTATACACTTCCACTTGTACAGGGAGAGATGATAACGAACCCGGGACCACGTTATACACTTCCACTTGTACAGGGAGAGATGATAACGAACCCGGGACCACGTTATACACTTCCACTTGTACAGGGAGAGATGATAACGAACCCGGGACCACGTTCTACACTTCCACTTGTTCAGCGAGAGAGGATAACGAACCCGGGACCACGTTATACACTTCCACTTGTACAGGGAGAGATGATAACGAACCCGGGACCACGTTATACATTTCCACTTGTACAGGGAGAGATGATAACGAACCCCGGACCACGTTATACACTTCCACTTGTACAGGGAGAGATGATGACGAACCCGGGACGACGTTATACACTTCCACTTGTACAGGGAGAGATGATAACGAACCCGGAACCACCTTATACACTTCCACTTGTGCAGGGAGAGATGATAACGAACCCGGAACCACCTTATACACTTCCACTTGTGCAGGGAGAGATGATAACGAACCCGGGACCACGTTATACACTTCCACTTGTAGAGGGAGAGATGATAACGAACCCGGGACCACGTTATACATTTCCACTTGTACAGAGAGAGATGATAACGAACCCGGGACCACGTTATACACTTCCACTTGTACAGGGAGAGATGATAACGAACCCGAGACCACGTTCTACACTTCCACTTGTTCAGGGAGAGATGATAACGAACCCCGGACCACGTTATATACTTCCCCTTGTACAGGGAGAGAGGATAACGAACCTGGGACCACGTTATACACTTCCACTTGTACAGGGAGAGATGATAACGAACCCGGGACCACGTTATACACTTCCACTTGTACAGGGAGAGATGATGACGAACCCGGGACCACGTTATACACTTCCACTTGTACAGGGAGAGATGATGACGAACCCGGGACCACGTTATACACTTCCACTTGTACAGGGAGAGAAGATAACAAACCCGGGACCACGTTATACACTTCCACTTGTACAGGGAGAGATGATAACGAACCCGGGACCATGTTATACATTTCCACTTGTACAGAGAGAGATGATAACGAACCCGGGACCACGTTCTACACTTCCACTTGTACAGGGAGAGATGATAACGAACCCGGGACCACGTTATACACTTCCACTTGTACAGGGAGAGATGATAACGAACCCGGGACCACGTTATACACTTCCACTTGTACAGGGAGAGATGATAACGAACCCGGGACCACGTTATACACTTCCACTTGTACAGGGAGAGATGATAACGAACCCGGGACCACGTTATACACTTCCACTTGTACAGGGAGAGATGATAACGAACCCGGGACCACGTTATACACTTCCACTTGTACAGGGAGAGATGATAACGAACCCGGGACCACGTTATACACTTCCACTTCTACAGGGAGAGATGATAACGAACCCGGGACCACGTTCTACACTTCCACTTGTTTAGGGAGAGATGACAACGAACCCGGGACCACGTTACACACTTCCACTTGTACAGGGAGAGATGATAACGAACCCGGGACCACGTTATACATTTCCACTTGTACAGGGAGAGATGATAACGAACCCGGGACCACGTTATACACTTCCACTTGTACAGGGAGAGATGATGACGAACCCGGGACCACGTTATACACTTCCACTTGTACAGGGAGAGATGATAACGAACCCGGAACCACCTTATACACTTCCACTTGTACAGGGAGAGATGATAACGAATCTGGGACCACGATATACACTTCCACTTGTACAGGGAGAGAGGATAACGAACCCGGGACCACGTTATACACTTCCACTTGTACAGGGAGAGATGATAACGAACCCGGGACCACGTTATACATTTCCACTTGTACAGGGAGAGATGATAACGAACCCGGGACCACGTTATACACTTCCACTTGTACAGGGAGAGATGATGACGAACCCGGGACCACGTTATACACTTCCACTTGTACAGGGAGAGATGATGACGAACCCGGGACCACGTTATACACTTCCACTTGTACAGGGAGAGATGATGACGAACCCCGACCACGTTATATACTTCCACTTGTACAGGGAGAGATGATAACGCACCCGGGACCACGATATACACTTCCCCTTGTACAGGGAGAGAGGATAACGAACCCGGGACCACGTTATACACTTCCCCTTGTACAGGGAGAGAGGATAACGAACCCGGGACCACGTTATACACTTCACTTGTACAGGGAGAGATGATAACGAACCCGGGACCACGTTATACATTTCCACTTGTACAGGGAGAGATGATAACGAACCCGGGACCACGTTATACACTTCCACTTGTACAGGGAGAGATGAGGACGAACCCGGGACCACGTTATACACTTCCACTTGTACAGGGAGAGATGATGACGAACCCGGGACCACGTTATACACTTCCACTTGTACAGGGAGAGAAGATAACAAACCCGGGACCACGTTATACACTTCCACTTGTACAGGGAGAGATGATAACGAACCCAGAACCACCTTATACACTTCCACTTGTGCAGGGAGAGATGATAACGAACCCGGGACCACGTTATACATTTTCACTTGTACAGAGAGAGATGATAACGAACCAGGGACCACGTTATACACTTCCACTTGTACAGGGAGAGATAATAACGAACTCGGGACCACGTTATACATTTCCACTTGTACAGAGAGAGGATAACGAACCGGGGACCATGTTATACACTTCCACTTGTACAGGGAGAGATGATAACGAACCTGGGACCACGGTATACACTTCCACTTGTACAGGGAGAGATGATAACGAACCCGGAACCACCTTATACACTTCCACTTGTGCAGGGAGAGATGATAACGAACCCGGAACCACCTTATACACTTCCACTTGTGCAGGGAGAGATGATAACGAACCCGGAACCACGTTACACACTTCCACTTGTGCAGGGAGAGATGATAACGAACCCGGAACCACCTTATACACTTCCACTTGTGCAGGGAGAGATGATAACGAACCCGGAACCACCTTATACACTTCCACTTGTGCAGGGAGAGATGATAACGAACCCGGAACCACGTTATACACTTCCACTTGTACAGGGAGAGATGATAACGAACCCGGAACCACGTTACACACTTCCACTTGTGCAGGGAGAGATGATAACGAACCCGGAACCACCTTATACACTTCCACTTGTGCAGGGAGAGATGATAACGAACCCGGAACCACGTTACACACTTCCACTTGTTCAGGGAGAGATGATAACGAACCCCGGACCACGTTGTATACTTCCACTTGTACAGGGAGAGATGATAACGAACCCGGGACCACGATATACACTTCCCCTTGTACAGGGAGAGAGGATAACGAACCCGGGACCACGTTATACACTTCCACTTGTACAGGGAGAGATGATAACGAACCCGGGACCACGTTATACATTTCCACTTGTACAGGGAGAGATGATAACGAACCCGGGACCACGTTATACACTTCCACTTGTACAGGGAGAGATGATAACGAACCCGGGACCACGTTATACACTTCCACTTGTACAGGGAGAGATGATAACGAACCCGGGACCACGTTATACACTTCCACTTGTACAGGGAGAGATGATGACGAACCCGGGACCACGTTATACACTTCCACTTGTACAGGGAGAGATGATAACGAACCCAGAACCACCTTATACACTTCCACTTGTACAGGGAGAGATAATAACGAACTCGGGACCACGTTATACATTTCCACTTGTACAGAGAGAGGATAACGAACCGGGGACCATGTTATACACTTCCACTTGTACAGGGAGAGATGATAACGAACCTGGGACCACGGTATACACTTCCACTTGTACAGGGAGAGATGATAACGAACCCGGAACCACCTTATACACTTCCACTTGTGCAGGGAGAGATGATAACGAACCCGGAACCACCTTATACACTTCCACTTGTGCAGGGAGAGATGATAACGAACCCGGAACCACGTTACACACTTCCACTTGTGCAGGGAGAGATGATAACGAACCCGGGACCACGTTATACATTTTCACTTGTACAGAGAGAGATGATAACGAACCGGGGACCACGTTATACACTTCCACTTGTACAGGGAGAGATGATAACGAACCCGGTACCACGTTATACACTTCCACTTGTAGAGGGAGAGATGATAACGAACCCGGGACCATGTTATACATTTTCACTTGTACAGAGAGAGATGATAACGAACCCGGGACCACGTTATACACTTCCACTTGTACAGGGAGAGATGATAACGAACCCGGGACCACGTTATACACTTCCACTTGTACAGGGAGAGATGATAACGAACCCGGGACCACGTTATACACTTCCACTTGTAGAGGGAGAGATGATAACGAACCCGGGACCACGTTATACATTTCCACTTGTACAGAGAGAGATGATAACGAACCCGGGACCACGTTATACACTTCCACTTGTACAGGGAGAGATGATAACGAACCCGGGACCACGTTATACACTTCCACTTGTACAGGGAGAGATGATAACGAACCCGGGACCACGTTATACACTTCCACTTGTACAGGGAGAGATGATAACGAACCCGGGACCACGTTATACACTTCCACTTGTACAGGGAGAGATGATAACGAACCCGGGACCACGTTCTACACTTCCACTTGTTCAGGGAGAGATGATAACGAACCCCGGACCACGTTATATACTTCCACTTGTACAGGGAGAGATGATAACGAACCCGGGACCACGATATACACTTCCCCTTGTACAGGGAGAGAGGATAACGAACCCGGGACCACGTTATACACTTCCACTTGTACAGGGAGAGATGATAACGAACCCGGGACCACGTTATACATTTCCACTTGTACAGGGAGAGATGATAACGAACCCGGGACCACGTTATACACTTCCACTTGTACAGGGAGAGATGATGACGAACCCGGGACCACGTTATACACTTCCACTTGTACAGGGAGAGATGATGACGAACCCGGGACCACGTTATACACTTCCACTTGTACAGGGAGAGATGATAACGAACCCCGGACCACGTTGTATACTTCCACTTGTACAGGGAGAGATGATAACGAACCCGGGACCACGATATACACTTCCCCTTGTACAGGGAGAGATGATAACGAACCCGGGACCACGTTATACACTTCCACTTGTACAGGGAGAGATGATAACGAACCCGGGACCACGTTATACACTTCCACTTGTACAGGGAGAGATGATAACGAACCCGGGACCACGTTATACATTTCCACTTGTACAGGGAGAGATGATAACGAACCCGGGACCACGTTATACACTTCCACTTGTACAGGGAGAGATGATGACGAACCCGGGACCACGTTATACACTTCCACTTGTACAGGGAGAGATGATGACGAACCCGGGACCACGTTATACACTTCCACTTGTACAGGGAGAGAAGATAACAGACCCGGGACCACGTTATACACTTCCACTTGTACAGGGAGAGATGATAACGAACCCAGAACCACCTTATACACTTCCACTTGTGCAGGGAGAGATGATAACGAACCCGGGACCACGTTACACACTTCCACCTGTACAGGGAGAGATGATAACGAACCCAGGACCACGTTATACATTTTCACTTGTACAGAGAGAGATGATAACGAACCAGGGACCACGTTATACACTTCCACTTGTACAGGGAGAGATAATAACGAACTCGGGACCACGTTATACATTTCCACTTGTACAGAGAGAGGATAACGAACCGGGGACCATGTTATACACTTCCACTTGTACAGGGAGAGATGATAACGAACCTGGGACCACGGTATACACTTCCACTTGTACAGGGAGAGATGATAACGAACCCGGAACCACCTTATACACTTCCACTTGTGCAGGGAGAGATGATAACGAACCCGGAACCACCTTATACACTTCCACTTGTGCAGGGAGAGATGATAACGAACCCGGAACCACGTTACACACTTCCACTTGTGCAGGGAGAGATGATAACGAACCCGGGACCACGTTATACATTTTCACTTGTACAGAGAGAGATGATAACGAACCGGGGACCACGTTATACACTTCCACTTGTACAGGGAGAGATGATAACGAACCCGGTACCACGTTATACACTTCCACTTGTAGAGGGAGAGATGATAACGAACCCGGGACCATGTTATACATTTTCACTTGTACAGAGAGAGATGATAACGAACCTGGGACCACGTTATACACTTCCACTTGTACAGGGAGAGATGATAACGAACCCGGGACCACGTTATACACTTCCACTTGTACAGGGAGAGATGATAACGAACCCGGGACCACGTTATACACTTCCACTTGTACAGGGAGAGATGATAACGAACCCGAGACCACGTTCTACACTTCCACTTGTTCAGGGAGAGATGATAACGAACCCCGGACCACGTTATATACTTCCACTTGTACAGAGAGAGATGATAACGAACCCGGGACCACATTATACACTTCCACTTGTACAGGGAGAGATGATAACGAACCCGGGACCACGTTATACACTTCCACTTGTACAGGGAGAGATGATAACGAACCCGGGACCACGTTATACACTTCCACTTGTACAGCGAGAGATGATAACGAACCGGGGACCATGTTATACACTTCCACTTGTACAGGGAGAGATGATAACGAACCTGGGACCACTGTATACACTTCCACTTGTACAGGGAGAGATGATAACGAACCCGGAACCACCTTATACACTTCCACTTGTGCAGGGAGAGATGATAACGAACCCGGAACCACGTTACACACTTCCACTTGTTCAGGGAGAGATGATAACGAACCCCGGACCACGTTGTATACTTCCACTTGTACAGGGAGAGATGATAACGAACCCGGGACCACGATATACACTTCCCCTTGTACAGGGAGAGAGGATAACGAACCCGGGACCACGTTATACACTTCCACTTGTACAGGGAGAGATGATAACGAACCCGGGACCACGTTATACATTTCCACTTGTACAGGGAGAGATGATAACGAACCCGGGACCACGTTATACACTTCCACTTGTACAGGGAGAGATGATAACGAACCCGGGACCACGTTATACACTTCCACTTGTACAGGGAGAGATGATAACGAACCCGGGACCACGTTATACACTTCCACTTGTACAGCGAGAGATGATAACGAACCCGGGACCACGTTATACACTTCCACTTGTACAGGGAGAGAAGATAACAAACCCGGGACCACGTTATACACTTCCACTTGTACAGGGAGAGATGATAACGAACCCGGGACCACGTTACACACTTCCACCTGTACAGGGAGAGATGATAACGAACCCAGGACCACGTTATACATTTTCACTTGTACAGAGAGAGATGATAACGAACCAGGGACCACGTTATACACTTCCACTTGTACAGGGAGAGATAATAACGAACTCGGGACCACGTTATACATTTCCACTTGTACAGAGAGAGGATAACGAACCGGGGACCATGTTATACACTTCCACTTGTACAGGGAGAGATGATAACGAACCTGGGACCACGGTATACACTTCCACTTGTACAGGGAGAGATGATAACGAACCCGGAACCACCTTATACACTTCCACTTGTGCAGGGAGAGATGATAACGAACCCGGAACCACCTTATACACTTCCACTTGTGCAGGGAGAGATGATAACGAACCCGGAACCACGTTACACACTTCCACTTGTGCAGGGAGAGATGATAACGAACCCGGGACCACGTTATACATTTTCACTTGTACAGAGAGAGATGATAACGAACCGGGGACCACGTTATACACTTCCACTTGTACAGGGAGAGATGATAACGAACCCGGTACCACGTTATACACTTCCACTTGTAGAGGGAGAGATGATAACGAACCCGGGACCACGTTATACACTTCCACTTGTACAGGGAGAGATGATAACGAACCCGGGACCACGTTATACACTTCCACTTGTACAGGGAGAGATGATAACGAACCCGGGACCACGTTATACACTTCCACTTGTACAGGGAGAGATGATAACGAACCCGGGACCACGTTATACACTTCCACTTGTACAGGGAGAGATGATAACGAACCCGGGACCACGTTATACACTTCCACTTGTACAGGGAGAGATGATAACGAACCCGGGACCACGTTATACACTTCCACTTGTACAGGGAGAGATGATAACGAACCCGGGACCACGTTATACACTTCCACTTGTAGAGGGAGAGATGATAACGAACCCGGGACCACGTTATACACTTCCACTTGTACAGGGAGAGATGATAACGAACCCGGGACCACGTTATACACTTCCACTTGTACAGGGAGAGATGATAACGAACCCGGGACCACGTTATACACTTCCACTTGTACAGGGAGAGATGATAACGAACCCGGGACCACGTTATACACTTCCACTTGTACAGGGAGAGATGATAACGAACCCGGGACCACGTTATACACTTCCACTTGTACAGGGAGAGATGATAACGAACCCGGGACCACGTTATACACTTCCACTTGTACAGGGAGAGATGATAACGAACCCGGGACCACGTTATACACTTCCACTTGTACAGGGAGAGATGATAACGAACCCGGGACCACGTTATACACTTCCACTTGTACAGGGAGAGATGATAACGAACCCGGGACCACGTTATACACTTCCACTTGTACAGGGAGAGATGATAACGAACCCGGGACCACGTTATACACTTCCACTTGTACAGGGAGAGATGATAACGAACCCGGGACCACGTTATACACTTCCACTTGTACAGGGAGAGATGATAACGAACCCGGGACCACGTTATACACTTCCACTTGTACAGGGAGAGATGATAACGAACCCGGGACCACGTTATACACTTCCACTTGTACAGGGAGAGATGATAACGAACCCGGGACCACGTTATACACTTCCACTTGTACAGGGAGAGATGATAACGAACCCGGGACCACGTTATACACTTCCACTTGTACAGGGAGAGATGATAACGAACCCGGGACCACGTTATACACTTCCACTTGTACAGGGAGAGATGATAACGAACCCGGGACCACGTTATACACTTCCACTTGTACAGGGAGAGATGATAACGAACCCGGGACCACGTTATACACTTCCACTTGTACAGGGAGAGATGATAACGAACCCGGGACCACGTTATACACTTCCACTTGTACAGGGAGAGATGATAACGAACCCGGGACCACGTTATACACTTCCACTTGTACAGGGAGAGATGATAACGAACCCGGGACCACGTTATACACTTCCACTTGTACAGGGAGAGATGATAACGAACCCGGGACCACGTTATACACTTCCACTTGTACAGGGAGAGATGATAACGAACCCGGGACCACGTTATACACTTCCACTTGTACAGGGAGAGATGATAACGAACCCGGGACCACGTTATACACTTCCACTTGTACAGGGAGAGATGATAACGAACCCGGGACCACGTTATACACTTCCACTTGTACAGGGAGAGATGATAACGAACCCGGGACCACGTTATACACTTCCACTTGTACAGGGAGAGATGATAACGAACCCGGGACCACGTTATACACTTCCACTTGTACAGGGAGAGATGATAACGAACCCGGGACCACGTTATACACTTCCACTTGTACAGGGAGAGATGATAACGAACCCGGGACCACGTTATACACTTCCACTTGTACAGGGAGAGATGATAACGAACCCGGGACCACGTTATACACTTCCACTTGTACAGGGAGAGATGATAACGAACCCGGGACCACGTTATACACTTCCACTTGTACAGGGAGAGATGATAACGAACGAACCCGGGACCACGTTATACACTTCCACTTGTACAGGGAGAGATGATAACGAACCCGGGACCACGTTCTACACTTCCACTTGTACAGGAGAGATGATAACGAACCCGACCACGTTATATACTTCCACTTGTACAGAGAGAGATGATAACGAACCCGGGACCACATTATACACTTCCACTTGTACAGGGAGAGATGATAACGAACCCGGGACCACGTTATACACTTCCACTTGTACAGGGAGAGATGATAACGAACCCGGGACCACGTTATACAATTCCACTTGTACAGGGAGAGATGATAACGAACCCGAGACCACGTTATACACTTCCACTTGTACAGGGAGAGATGATAACGAACCCGGGACCACGTTATACACTTCCACTTGTACAGGGAGAGATGATAACGAACCCGGGACCACGTTATACACTTCCACTTGTACAGGGAGAGATGATAACGAACCCGGGACCACGTTATACACTTCCACTTGTACAGGGAGAGATGATAACGAACCCGGGACCACGTTATACACTTCCACTTGTACAGGGAGAGATGATAACGAACCCGGGACCACGTTATACACTTCCACTTGTACAGGGAGAGATGATAACGAACCCGGGACCACGTTATACACTTCCACTTGTAGAGGGAGAGATGATAACGAACCCGGGACCACGTTATACATTTCCACTTGTACAGAGAGAGATGATAACGAACCCGGGACCACGTTATACACTTCCACTTGTAGAGGGAGAGATGATAACGAACCCGGGACCACGTTATACATTTCCACTTGTTCAGGGAGAGATGATAACGAACCCCGAACACGTTGTATACTTCCACTTGTACAGGGAGAGATGATAACGAACCCGGGACCACGATATACACTTCCCCTTGTACAGGGAGAGAGGATAACGAACCCGGGACCACGTTATACACTTCCACTTGTACAGGGAGAGATGATAACGAACCCGGGACCACGTTATACATTTCCACTTGTACAGGGAGAGATGATAACGAACCCGGGACCACGTTATACACTTCCACTTGTACAGGGAGAGATGATAACGAACCCGGGACCACGTTATACACTTCCACTTGTACAGGGAGAGATGATAACGAACCCGGGACCACGTTATACACTTCCACTTGTACAGGGAGAGATGATAACGAACCCGGGACCACGTTATACACTTCCACTTGTACAGGGAGAGATGATAACGAACCCGGGACCACGTTATACACTTCCACTTGTACAGGGAGAGATGATAACGAACCCGGGACCACGTTATACACTTCCACTTGTACAGGGAGAGATGATAACGAACCCGGGACCACGTTATACACTTCCACTTGTACAGGGAGAGATGATAACGAACCCGGGACCACGTTATACACTTCCACTTGTACAGGGAGAGATGATAACGAACCCGGGACCACGTTATACACTTCCACTTGTACAGGGAGAGATGATAACGAACCCGGGACCACGTTATACACTTCCACTTGTACAGGGAGAGATGATAACGAACCCGGGACCACGTTATACACTTCCACTTGTACAGGGAGAGATGATAACGAACCCGGGACCACGTTATACACTTCCACTTGTACAGGGAGAGATGATAACGAACCCGGGACCACGTTATACACTTCCACTTGTACAGGGAGAGATGATAACGAACCCGGGACCACGTTATACACTTCCACTTGTACAGGGAGAGATGATAACGAACCCGGGACCACGTTATACACTTCCACTTGTACAGGGAGAGATGATAACGAACCCGGGACCACGTTATACACTTCCACTTGTACAGGGAGAGATGATAACGAACCCGGGACCACGTTATACACTTCCACTTGTACAGGGAGAGATGATAACGAACCCGGGACCACGTTATACACTTCCACTTGTACAGGGAGAGATGATAACGAACCCGGGACCACGTTATACACTTCCACTTGTACAGGGAGAGATGATAACGAACCCGGGACCACGTTATACACTTCCACTTGTACAGGGAGAGATGATAACGAACCCGGGACCACGTTATACACTTCCACTTGTACAGGGAGAGATGATAACGAACCCGGGACCACGTTATACACTTCCACTTGTACAGGGAGAGATGATAACGAACCCGGGACCACGTTATACACTTCCACTTGTACAGGGAGAGATGATAACGAACCCGGGACCACGTTATACACTTCCACTTGTACAGGGAGAGATGATAACGAACCCGGGACCACGTTATACACTTCCACTTGTACAGGGAGAGATGATAACGGACCCGGGACGACGTTATACACTTCCACTTGAGCAGGGAGAGATGACAACGAACCCCGAACACGTTATACACTTCCACTTGTACAGGGAGAGATGATAACGAACCCGGGACCACGTTATACACTTCCACTTGTACAGGGAGAGATGATAACGAACCCGGGACCACGTTATACACTTCCACTTGTACAGGGAGAGATGATAACGAACCCGGGACCACGTTATACACTTCCACTTGTACAGGGAGAGATGATAACGAACCCGGGACCACGTTATACATTTCCACTTGTACAGGGAGAGATGATAACGAACCCGGGACCACGTTATACACTTCCACTTGTACAGGGAGAGATGATAACGAACCCGGGACCACGTTATACACTTCCACTTGTACAGGGAGAGATGATAACGAACCCGGGACCACGTTATACACTTCCACTTGTACAGGGAGAGATGATAACGAACCCGGGACCACGTTATACACTTCCACTTGTACAGGGAGAGATGATAACGAACCCGGGACCACGTTATACACTTCCACTTGTACAGGGAGAGATGATAACGAACCCGGGACCACGTTATACACTTCCACTTGTACAGGGAGAGATGATAACGAACCCGGGACCACGTTATACATTTCCACTTGTACAGAGAGAGATGATAACGAACCCGGGACCACGTTATACACTTCCACTTGTACAGGGAGAGATGATAACGAACCCGGGACCACGTTATACACTTCCACTTGTACAGGGAGAGATGATAACGAACCCGGGACCACGTTATACACTTCCACTTGTACAGGGAGAGATGATAACGAACCCGGGACCACGTTATACACTTCCACTTGTACAGGGAGAGATGATAACGAACCCGGGACCACGTTATACACTTCCACTTGTACAGGGAGAGATGATAACGAACCCGGGACCACGTTATACACTTCCACTTGTACAGGGAGAGATGATAACGAACCCGGGACCACGTTATACACTTCCACTTGTACAGGGAGAGATGATAACGAACCCGGGACCACGTTATACACTTCCACTTGTACAGGGAGAGATGATGACGAACCCGGGACCACGTTATACACTTCCACTTGTACAGGGAGAGATGATGACGAACCCCGACCACGTTATATACTTCCACTTGTACAGGGAGAGATGATAACGCACCCGGGACCACGATATACACTTCCCCTTGTACAGGGAGAGATGATAACGAACCCGGGACCACGTTATACACTTCCACTTGTACAGGGAGAGATGATAACGAACCCGGGACCACGTTATACACTTCCACTTGTACAGGGAGAGATGATAACGAACCCGGGACCACGTTATACACTTCCACTTGTACAGGGAGAGATGATAACGAACCCGGGACCACGTTATACACTTCCACTTGTACAGGGAGAGATGATAACGAACCTGGGACCACGTTATACACTTCCACTTGTACAGGGAGAGATGATGACGAACCCGGGACCACGTTATACACTTCCACTTGTACAGGGAGAGATGATAACGAACCCAGAACCACCTTATACACTTCCACTTGTGCAGGGAGAGATGATAACGAACCCGGGACCACGTTACACACTTCCACCTGTACAGGGAGAGATGATAACGAACCCAGGACCACGTTATACATTTTCACTTGTACAGAGAGAGATGATAACGAACCAGGGACCACGTTATACACTTCCACTTGTACAGGGAGAGATAATAACGAACTCGGGACCACGTTATACATTTCCACTTGTACAGAGAGAGGATAACGAACCGGGGACCATGTTATACACTTCCACTTGTACAGGGAGAGATGATAACGAACCCGGGACCACGTTATACACTTCCACTTGTACAGGGAGAGAAGATAACAAACCCGGGACCACGTTATACACTTCCACTTGTACAGGGAGAGATGATAACGAACCCGGGACCACGTTATACACTTCCACTTGTACAGGGAGAGATGATAACGAACCCGGGACCACGTTATACACTTCCACTTGTACAGGGAGAGATGATAACGAACCCGGGACCACGTTATACACTTCCACTTGTACAGGGAGAGATGATAACGAACCCGGGACCACGTTATACACTTCCACTTGTACAGGGAGAGATGATAACGAACCCGGGACCACGTTATACACTTCCACTTGTACAGGGAGAGATGATAACGAACCCGGGACCACGTTATACACTTCCACTTGTACAGGGAGAGATGATAACGAACCCGGGACCACGTTATACACTTCCACTTGTACAGGGAGAGATGATAACGAACCCGGGACCACGTTATACACTTCCACTTGTACAGGGAGAGATGATAACGAACCCGGGACCACGTTATACACTTCCACTTGTACAGGGAGAGATGATAACGAACCCGGGACCACGTTATACACTTCCACTTGTACAGGGAGAGATGATAACGAACCCGGGACCACGTTATACATTTCCACTTGTACAGGGAGAGATGATAACGAACCCGGGACCACGTTATACACTTCCACTTGTACAGGGAGAGATGATAACGAACCCGGGACCACGTTATACACTTCCACTTGTACAGGGAGAGATGATAACGAACCCGGGACCACGTTATACACTTCCACTTGTACAGGGAGAGATGATAACGAACCCGGGACCACGTTATACACTTCCACTTGTACAGGGAGAGATGATAACGAACCCGGGACCACGTTATACACTTCCACTTGTACAGGGAGAGATGATAACGAACCCGGGACCACGTTATACACTTCCACTTGTACAGGGAGAGATGATAACGAACCCGGGACCACGTTATACACTTCCACTTGTACAGGGAGAGATGATGACGAACCCGGGACCACGTTATACATTTTCACTTGTACAGAGAGAGATGATAACGAACCAGGGACCACGTTATACACTTCCACTTGTACAGGGAGAGATAATAACGAACCCCGGACCACGTTGTATACTTCCACTTGTACAGGGAGAGATGATAACGAACCCGGGACCACGATATACACTTCCCCTTGTACAGGGAGAGATGATAACGAACCCGGGACCACGTTATACATTTCCACTTGTACAGGGAGAGATGATAACGAACCCGGGACCACGTTATACACTTCCACTTGTACAGGGAGAGATGATGACGAACCCGGGACCACGTTATACACTTCCACTTGTACAGGGAGAGATGATAACGAACCCGGGACCACGTTATACACTTCCACTTGTACAGGGAGAGATGATAACGAACCCGGGACCACGTTATACACTTCCACTTGTACAGGGAGAGATGATAACGAACCCGGGACCACGTTATACATTTCCACTTGTACAGGGAGAGATGATAACGAACCCGGGACCACGTTATACACTTCCACTTGTACAGGGAGAGATGATGACGAACCCGGGACCACGTTATACACTTCCACTTGTACAGGGAGAGATGATGACGAACCCGGGACCACGTTATACATTTTCACTTGTACAGAGAGAGATGATAACGAACCAGGGACCACGTTATACACTTCCACTTGTACAGGGAGAGATAATAACGAACTCGGGACCACGTTATACATTTCCACTTGTACAGAGAGAGGATAACGAACCGGGGACCATGTTATACACTTCCACTTGTACAGGGAGAGATGATAACGAACCTGGGACCACGGTATACACTTCCACTTGTACAGGGAGAGATGATAACGAACCCGGAACCACCTTATACACTTCCACTTGTGCAGGGAGAGATGATAACGAACCCGGAACCACCTTATACACTTCCACTTGTGCAGGGAGAGATGATAACGAACCCGGAACCACGTTACACACTTCCACTTGTGCAGGGAGAGATGATAACGAACCCGGGACCACGTTATACACTTCCACTTGTACAGGGAGAGATGATAACGAACCCGGGACCACGTTATACACTTCCACTTGTACAGGGAGAGATGATAACGAACCCGGGACCACGTTATACACTTCCACTTGTACAGGGAGAGATGATAACGAACCCGGGACCACGTTATACACTTCCACTTGTACAGGGAGAGATGATAACGAACCCGGGACCACGTTATACACTTCCACTTGTACAGGGAGAGATGATAACGAACCCGGGACCACGTTATACACTTCCACTTGTACAGGGAGAGATGATAACGAACCCGGGACCACGTTATACTTCCACTTGTACAGGGAGAGATGATAACGAACCCGGGACCACGATATACACTTCCACTTGTACAGGGAGAGAGGATAACGAACCCGGGACCACGTTATACACTTCCACTTGTACAGGGAGAGATGATAACGAACCCGGGACCACGTTATACATTTCCACTTGTACAGGGAGAGATGATAACGAACCCGGGACCACGTTATACACTTCCACTTGTACAGGGAGAGATGATAACGAACCCGGGACCACGTTATACACTTCCACTTGTACAGGGAGAGATGATAACGAACCCGGGACCACGTTATACACTTCCACTTGTACAGGGAGAGATGATAACGAACCCGGGACCACGTTATACACTTCCACTTGTACAGGGAGAGATGATAACGAACCCGGGACCACGTTATACACTTCCACTTGTACAGGGAGAGATGATAACGAACCCGGGACCACGTTATACATTTACACTTGTACAGAGAGAGGATAACGAACCGGGGACCATGTTATACACTTCCACTTGTACAGGGAGAGATGATAACGAACCTGGGACCACGGTATACACTTCCACTTGTACAGGGAGAGATGATAACGAACCCGGAACCACCTTATACACTTCCACTTGTGCAGGGAGAGATGATAACGAACCCGGAACCACCTTATACACTTCCACTTGTGCAGGGAGAGATGATAACGAACCCGGAACCACGTTACACACTTCCACTTGTGCAGGGAGAGATGATAACGAACCCGGGACCACGTTATACATTTTCACTTGTACAGAGAGAGATGATAACGAACCGGGGACCACGTTATACACTTCCACTTGTACAGGGAGAGATGATAACGAACCCGGTACCACGTTATACACTTCCACTTGTAGAGGGAGAGATGATAACGAACCCGGGACCATGTTATACATTTTCACTTGTACAGAGAGAGATGATAACGAACCCGGGACCACGTTATACACTTCCACTTGTACAGGGAGAGATGATAACGAACCCGGGACCACGTTATACACTTCCACTTGTACAGGGAGAGATGATAACGAACCCGGGACCACGTTATACACTTCCACTTGTACAGGGAGAGATGATAACGAACCCGGGACCACGTTATATACTTCCACTTGTACAGAGAGAGATGATAACGAACCCGGGACCACGTTATACACTTCCACTTGTACAGGGAGAGATGATAACGAACCCGGGACCACGTTATACACTTCCACTTGTACAGGGAGAGATGATAACGAACCCGGGACCACGTTATACACTTCCACTTGTACAGGGAGAGATGATAACGAACCCGGGACCACGTTATACACTTCCACTTGTACAGGGAGAGATGATAACGAACCCGGGACCACGTTCTACACTTCCACTTGTTCAGGGAGAGATGATAACGAACCCTGGACCACGTTATACACTTCCACTTGTACAGGGAGAGATGATAACGAACCCGGGACCACGATATACACTTCCACTTGTACAGGGAGAGATGATAACGAACCCGGGACCACGTTATACACTTCCACTTGTACAGGGAGAGATGATAACGAACCCGGGACCACGTTATACACTTCCACTTGTACAGGGAGAGATGATAACGAACCCGGGACCACGTTATACACTTCCACTTGTACAGGGAGAGATGATAACGAACCCGGGACCACGTTATACACTTCCACTTGTACAGGGAGAGATGATAACGAACCCGGGACCACGTTATACACTTCCACTTGTACAGGGAGAGATGATAACGAACCCGGGACCACGTTATACACTTCCACTTGTACAGGGAGAGATGATAACGAACCCGGGACCACGTTATACACTTCCACTTGTACAGGGAGAGATGATAACGAACCCGGGACCACGTTATACACTTCCACTTGTACAGGGAGAGATGATAACGAACCCGGGACCACGTTATACACTTCCACTTGTACAGGGAGAGATGATAACGAACCCGGGACCACGTTATACACTTCCACTTGTACAGGGAGAGATGATAACGAACCCGGGACCACGTTATACACTTCCACTTGTACAGGGAGAGATGATAACGAACCCGGGACCACGTTATACACTTCCACTTGTACAGGGAGAGATGATAACGAACCCGGGACCACGTTATACACTTCCACTTGTACAGGGAGAGATGATAACGAACCCGGGACCACGTTATACACTTCCACTTGTACAGGGAGAGATGATAACGAACCCGGGACCACGTTATACACTTCCACTTGTACAGGGAGAGATGATAACGAACCCGGGACCACGTTATACACTTCCACTTGCACAGCGAGAGATGATAACGAACCCGGGACCACGTTATACACTTCCACTTGTACAGGGAGAGAAGATAACAAACCCGGGACCACGTTATACACTTCCACTTGTACAGGGAGAGATGATAACGAACCCGGAACCACCTTATACACTTCCACTTGTGCAGGGAGAGATGATAACGAACCCGGGACCACGTTACACACTTCCACCTGTACAGGGAGAGATGATAACGAACCCAGGACCACGTTATACATTTTCACTTGTACAGAGAGAGATGATAACGAACCAGGGACCACGTTATACACTTCCACTTGTACAGGGAGAGATGATAACGAACCCGGGACCACGTTATACACTTCCACTTGTACAGGGAGAGATGATAACGAACCCGGGACCACGTTATACATTTCCACTTGTACAGAGAGAGATGATAACGAACCCGGGACCACGTTATACACTTCCACTTGTACAGGGAGAGATGATAACGAACCCGGGACCACGTTATACACTTCCACTTGTACAGGGAGAGATGATAACGAACCCGGGACCACGTTATACACTTCCACTTGTACAGGGAGAGATGATAACGAACCCGGGACCACGTTATACACTTCCACTTGTACAGGGAGAGATGATAACGAACCCGGGACCACGTTATACACTTCCACTTGTACAGGGAGAGATGATAACGAACCCGGGACCACGTTATACACTTCCACTTGTACAGGGAGAGATGATAACGAACCCGGGACCACGTTATACACTTCCACTTGTACAGGGAGAGATGATAACGAACCCGGGACCACGTTATACACTTCCACTTGTACAGGGAGAGATGATAACGAACCCGGGACCACGTTATACACTTCCACTTGTACAGGGAGAGATGATAACGAACCCGGGACCACGTTATACACTTCCACTTGTACAGGGAGAGATGATAACGAACCCGGGACCACGTTATACACTTCCACTTGTACAGGGAGAGATGATAACGAACCCGGGACCACGTTATACACTTCCACTTGTACAGGGAGAGATGATAACGAACCCGGGACCACGTTCTACACTTCCACTTGTACAGGGAGAGATGATGACGAACCCGGGACCACGTTATACACTTCCACTTGTACAGCGAGAGATGATAACGAACCGGGGACCATGTTATACACTTCCACTTGTACAGGGAGAGATGATAACGAACCTGGGACCACGTTATACACTTCCACTTGTACAGGGAGAGATGATAACGAACCCGGGACCATGTTATACTTTTCCACTTGTACAGAGAGAGATGATAACGAACCCGGGACCACTTATACACTTCCACTTGTACAGGGAGAGATGATAACGAACCCGGGACCACGTTATACACTTCCACTTGTACAGGGAGAGATGATAACGAACCCGGGACCACGTTATACACTTCCACTTGTACAGGGAGAGAATGATAACGAACCCGGGACCACGTTATACACTTCCACTTGTACAGGGAGAGATGATAACGAACCCGGGACCACGTTATACACTTCCACTTGTACAGGGAGAGATGATAACGAACCCGGGACCACGTTATACACTTCCACTTGTACAGGGAGAGATGATAACGAACCCGGGACCACGTTATACACTTCCACTTGTACAGAGATGATAGAAGGACCACGCACTTGTGACCACGTTATACACTTCCACTTGTACAGGGAGAGATGATAACGAGCCCGGGACCACGTTATACACTTCCACTTGTACAGGGAGAGATGATAACGAACCCGGGACCACGTTCTACACTTCCACTTGTTCAGGGAGAGATGATAACGAACCCCGGACCACGTTATATACTTCCACTTGTACAGGGAGAGATGATAACGAACCCGGGACCACGATATACACTTCCACTTGTACAGGGAGAGAGGATAACGAACCCGGGACCACATTATACACTTCCACTTGTACAGGGAGAGATGATAACGAACCCGGGACCACATTATATACTTCCACTTGTACAGGGAGAGATGATAAAGAAACCCGGGACCACGTTATACACTTCCACTTGTACAGGGAGAGATGATAACGAACCCGGAACCACGTTATACACTTCCACTTGTACAGAGAGAGATGATAACGAACCCCGGACCACGTTATATACTTCCACTTGTACAGGGAGAGATGATAACGAACCCCGGACCACGATATACACTTCCACTTGTACAGGGAGAGATGATAACGAACCCGGAACCACGTTATACACTTCCACTTGGATAACCCCAAGTTCTCCTGGAGAATATGAAAGGTTTTCCACATGTTAAAGGATTCTCCTCCTTGTGAAGACTTTACTTCGTCACAAATGTAAATCGATTGTGAGGTAATTCATCCATATTTATTGATAATTATTCAATACGCAAAGCGCGTTCGACGTCCGCGATCACGTTCGCGGTTCTTTTTGTTTGGATCCAGTGGAGCACACGTCCTGCCAACGTGACGTCATCACGTGTCCATGGTGATGAAGACGAAGAAAATAACATCATTAAACGTGTGCGGTGTTGTGTCCTCTCTCTTTGTCTCAAAATCCACCCTCCCTTCAGTCTTCGTCTCGTTCTCTCCTTTTGTCGATAGAAATGTAAACAACAATAACAACAACGTCACTGCAGGCGTGAAAAAACACATTAAACAACAGCAACAACAACAACAACAACAACAACAACAACAAATTTTGGGGCGAAGTCGACGGCGCGTCACAGCAAATCCTCACAATTCCCACCGAGAACAAAAGGTTAAAAGATGGTAAAACTTTCCACCGTGAAGGACATGATTTCTCATGTTGGGCTTTTTCTTCTTCTTCTTCTTTTTCATTTTCCTGTTCACTTGCGTCGTTCGAGCCTGATGCTCTATAAACGCCACACACCCAAACTCTTCGCTGTGAGGAAAATTCGGAGTGAAATTTTATTTATTATTATTTTTTTCACTTTTGACCCCCGTGATCCTAAACGCCCCCCCGGGCATGAAGCGGGGGTCAAATAAAAAAAAAATTGGTCCATATTTCCCCAAAATGTTGGTTACATAATACAGTACGACGCTGAACACATCGTTTCCGCTTCCGGTCGGAGGCGCAAGATCCGGCATTTTGCTTGTTCGTAATATGGGTTCGTCACGAAAACATCGAGAAAAGGACAAGGACAAGGACAAGGACAAGGACAAGGACAAGGACAAGGGTTATGAGGACGAGCATCGAAGGAGAGACAAGAACAAGGAGAAAGGGAAAGAGAAGAATGACAAACATTCGAGACGCGCCCGCTCCAGGTCCAAAGAGAGAGACAGAAGCAGGTTGGGACGTGACAAGGAGCGAGAAAGAGAGAGGGACAAAGATAAAGATGGTGAGAGACGTTCCAAGAGGGATCGGGATAAGAACCGGGAGCGGGACCGAGAGAGGGAGAGGACGGACGACAAGGCCGCACCGGAGGCCGGACACGTCGCACTGGACACGGGTGAGGCCTTCGGACGTTTGAGCAACGTTTGTGTTTGTGTGTTTGTATATATATATACACACACACATGAGTAGAGTACCGGCTCTACGGGCGATCGTGTTCCAATCATACAACACGTTCTTCTGACGCAAACCTTTATTTGGGCGGTGTATAGGCAACTGACAGCTCTATAGGCAAAAAAAAAAAACATATCCCAGGTTATTTGTATGAAGTAAAACCATACCGACTGCTTATAATTCAAAACACTTCACTGCACTGGAGAATGTGGGGACAGGAATACTGTCCTGTAAATGGTGGGGACTTGTAATACCCTCCCTCACCTGGAGGTGAAGACCCCCACCTGGGGTTGGTGCTGCATGATAGATTTACATCGACAATTTGTGACAAAAAAATAAATAAAAAGATATATATATATATATATATATATATATATATATATATATATATATATATATATATATATATATATATATAATATGGAATAGGCAAAGCAGAGAAGCGAACGTAGAATTCTTCTTACATTCGCTTCTGACTTTACCTATAACTTGTTCACAACTGTATACTTACCAACTGTACCGTGGTACGTGAAAGCGCCGCACAGCTGATGATTTTGACGCAATTTCCGGTTACTTCGGCCTGGATTCAGGATCAGCGATCAAATAATGCAAATCACGATGAAACAAGATTTTTTGATGATGCGGGAGATATCTTTATTAAAATTAACTTTGGGAAAAAAATAATTGAATAAATAAACAATCACTTGTGGTCAAGAATAAAAGAAATTAAAAGTTCCGGAAAGAGTTTCAAAATCACTCCCGGTAATGTTAAATACAAAATAAACACTTCCTGTCATGGAAAAAATCACTTTCGGAAGTATAAAATTCACTTTGGGGGAAAAAAAAATTTGAATAAATAAATAAACACTTCCGTTCATGATCTCCCGGCATGCATCATTCCCCATGACAAAAACCGGAAACAACAAAAAAAAACAGAAACAAAGCAAAAATGGAAGCAAAACGGTCATAGCCAACGACACGGATTCACAATTGCCAGGGTATTGTGTTGTTTTTGTTGTTTCCTATTCTCTCATGTGCACGCGTTAAGTAATATTCACAAGATAGAAATAAAACCCAATCGTGTTTATACACCGCACAGCGTTTAACAACAACCGGAAGCAAAAGGTCATCTCCAATGACACGGATTCCAAATAGCCAGGGCTATTGTGTTGTTGTTGTTGTTGTTGTTGTTGTTGTTGTTGTTGTTGTTTCTTCCTATTCTCTCATGTGCACGTGTTAAGTATGAAGCTCAATTCGTTTGCTATAGTATGTGTGTGTGTGTGTGTGTGTGTGTGTGTGTGTGTGTGTGTGTGTGTGTGTGTGTGTGTGTGTGTGTGTGTGTGTGTGTGTGTGTGTGTGTGTGTGTGTGTGTGTGTGTGCGCGCGCCTCATATATATATATATATATATATATATATATTTATGTACACACAAACAAGCTTAAGCGCAATGACGCCCTTATTTTGGGGGGCAACCCCCTTAGACCCTTTCATTTTTTTAAAATGCCATGAACTAACATTGGTACATACACGGTGATGAGCGTTGCAGTGAAGTTTCATCAAAAGCATATATATGGTTTCCTCGAAGAAGTTGCAAGTATTTGTGGACGGAGGGAAGGATCCCATTGAGATCCCATTTTAATTTATGCTGAGGTGTTGGAGTATATGAAGGGGTATTCTCACACAAAAAAATCGGGATCATCAGTTTGGCTGGGGGGCAGGGGCCCAAGGTCAAAGGGCGCCCCAACTATAACTTTTTGAATTACTCTTTCGGAGCGATTTTACTATACGCGATTCGAAAGATCTCGCTTTTACGAGCATTTTGATACCAAGATCATCCAAATCAGACCACTACAACCTGTGATATGGCCACTGGAATATTGTGGGTCAACCGGGGGCGCCCAAATTTGGGGGGGGGCCCTAAAATGGCCCCCCAGGTCTGAAAATTGACATATTGTTTTACCATGGATACAAACACTTGTACAAAAAAAGAATGAAATCTGAGATGATGTGTCAAAATTTCGCTGAAAAATGTGTACACTTGACATGGAACGCCCCCCCTGCTATTTATTGAAGATCAGGCCTTTATGTGCTTTGCTGACCATATTGAAATTCCTGCTTCGTCGTGGTTGTGCCAAACTTGATTTAAATGACCTTAATGGCAGAATATATGAACACGAGACTAACAAGGGCTATGGCCAGCACCAACCTCTAAACTACGAGTCACACACAAGAAGCTTTAATTCCCAGCTGGATACAAGTATGTTTGGACAAAGACTCGAAGGCAAGTCGATGTTTGTGCTTTAATTAGATTTTAAGGGTTAATTGCACCCCGAGGAAGCACAAGTTCACATTTCTAATTTAACAGCTTTTCCTTGAGCCATTCTGGAGGAGGAACATGAAGCTCGAGCGATTTTTTTTTTTTGAATGGGAGATGAATTGCGATATACATGATTGTTTTGGAAATAATTACTGCGTTGTGTGCTCTGTTCAACAGCTTCCTCTTTCAGTCTGTTGACCTGTCACCCTCCATTTCTTAACTCTTCCCTGAGTTCTGGTCTCCATATAGAGGGGAAGGGTGGGGGTGTGGGGGGGGGCTGTGAGGTATCAACTGGATGACCTGTCTGTTATCCGCACGCTTTTTGAAGAACAAAGGGGATATTGTCCGTTCCTGTCCACCCGTCCGACACACTATCTCCTAAATGGTTTAGGAGAAATTCACTGAGGTTGGTCGTTCTGATCACCACATGGCAAGGGGTTGAGAGCAGTGTCATTTTTAGCCCCCCTCCTGTGGTGGGGCCAAAAGGTCAACCCCCCCCCCAAAAAACCCATAAATCCCAAATCATTTGGGATCCCAAATCCACGCCATTCCTAACTTGAACTTAACTTTGATCACATGGGACACGTTTAAGGGTTTGCTTGACTTCCATGAACCACAACCCCTCTCCATGGCCAGTACCAATGAGTGGAAGGCAATCAGCAAGTAAAAAAACAAAGCTGTATTTGAATGTTGCACCTTGCCTGTGCCGACAGGCCGTGTTCACAATGACGATTGATTACTCACCTTGTAAGAATAATTGATGATGATTATGATTTTTTTTGTTCTTGTCTAACTTGTTTTCTGGATTTTGTTTTTCTTGCAGAGATTACACCAAAGTCAGCATCTGGTAACAACTCCCTGAGCATCGAGGAAACAAAGTAAGGAGTTATTTGTTCCTAATCACACAATTTCTTTCTTTTCCGGCTGCATGTATTTATAAAGTACTGTGTACAATTATGGCAGGATGTTTTATCCCCTCCAGCCTCTCTCAATGGTCCAAGCATGCCCCTTCCCTCGCATCATGCCGAGCTCCACTGAACATTCTCTTCCTCCACTCCCCACACACTTGGACTCTCCTCTCCAACTTCCTGTTCCTTATCTCATTTTAAATGTTATCAATTCAGCCCAACACACGAGGATATATCGCTCGCTCGCATGCGCACACACGTACATGTGATGTGCATATGTAACACACACATCTCGTTTTTTTTTTTCATTTTCTGTTTCTAACAATTATATCTCTCACACACACACACGCACACGCACACACACTAGAACTAACATCCGTTGAAGACAAAGTCTTCGATATCCCCCGCCATAGTAAATGAGGATAAGTAGCAAAAGGTACCAGTTCAATTTATTCTTGATGTGTGTACCAAATTTCATAAAGAAATAGTTAATGGTTTTGTAACTATGCTCTGGGAACAAAGGTTAACCTCAATTATTTCTTAATACCCAACTTGTTTCCATGTAAAGAGACAAATTTTTTGGGTGGAAATCTCTAAATATCAAAAGGCTCCAGTTCACCACTTGCTTGATATGTGTACCAAATTTCGTAAATATATCTTGAGGGGATTTGTAGTTAAGCTCCGGAAACGAAATTTGATGGATGGAACCCATTTCTATATCCCCCGCCAACTTCGTTGGTTGGCGGGGGATAATAACATCCAAAGAAACAGGAAAGGTGACACACCCACAATGCATGGATGATTTACAGCTCTTCGCACTGAATGATGAAGAATTGACAGAACAGCTAAAACTAGTAAAACGGTTCTCTGAGGACAATCAAATGGAATTGGACGTGATAAGTGTGTCAAGTATACATTTGTACAAGGTAAACCAACAAAAACAGACAGCATAAAAACTGACCTTGAAACACCAATCCAGCAGTTAGAAAATGAATCGTCATACAAATACCTCAGAGTAGAAGAGGACCACCAAATATGTCACAAACAAATGCACAAAACGATCACAAAAGAATACCAACGTAGAACGAAGCAGATTGTGAAAACGTACCTCTCCCCAACAAACACAATCAAAGCCACCAACCAACTCGCCATACCACTGTTCCAATACAGCTGTGGAAAAATAAACTAGCCCCAATCAGAAATCAAGAAGTTAGACATTAAAACAAGAAAACTCCTCACTGTCCACGAAGTGTTCCACAAAAAACAGTGCATCCCGAGAATGTACTTGCCAAGATGAGAGGGAGGGAGCGGCCTGACGGAACTCAACTAGGTGCACAGAGCGATGAGTATAGGAATGTTCAACAGACTAACAGTTTAAATTTGTAAACAAACATGAACACAACAAACCTGAAAGAGTATCGCTAACTCACCTCGCAAGGAATTTCCAAAAACAGATACAAATATAAGATACTGCACAGGAAAATGAAACTGCAACAAATACAGCCTCAACAATTGCAAAAAAGACAAAATAAATATATAAAAAGAAATACCAACAAATGCACACCAACAACTGGGAGAACAGCAAAAGAGCAGGCAGATACAAGTAAGAATTGGACTGAGTTGGGATCGACAAAGAAGGCTCATTGGAATGGCTAAAAAGAGGTCAGCTCAACTGGGACGGATAACGAATTGTAACAAATGCCCAAGATCAAGGACACTACACCAATGGATTTTAAAAGATGGCAGGCCTGAGACAGGCGGACAAGTGTATGTTCTGCAAGACAGAAACAGAAAGTACTAATCACCTGCTTTCAGGATGCAAAAAACTATTATCAGAACCACTTTACACACAACAACACGACGAAGTATGCAAAGTGATTCATTGGCATTTCTGCAAAAATTTTAACATCTCAGTTCCATTAAACTTATGGAGACATGAACCAAGGGCAATCATTGAAAATAAGGACGTCATGTTCATGTACGACCTGCTGATCCCATCGAGCGTGAACATAGAAAACCCACTGAAGCTTTGACTTCCGGTTCCGGGTTTGGAACGTCAACAGGTCTCCTTCAGGGCTCTCTGCTGACGATCTCAAAGTTAAGTTTCCGGTCGTTATCTGTCCCGTTTTAACTGTTTATTCTCTCACTTACATGTTACTGTGTGTTCCTAGTTCGGTTTTGTTTCAAAAATCGTGTTATTTTGTGAGATGTTGTCGACTTTGTCATACCGGACATTTGAGGCCAACCCTTGAGGCTTGAGACCGAATGGTACGATCGTGTTTTTTTTTTATCCCCATTACCTTCAATTTCTATCTTCCCCACTTTCTTAACACCCCCCATCCATCCCAATTAATCACTCTATTTCTTATCTTAAATCAAAAACAAAAACAAACAAACAAAAAAAACCGCGATCTTTCTCCTTCCTCACTCACAACTCTCGATTCTTCTTCTTCTTCTTCATCTTCTTCTTCTTCTTCTTCTTCTTCTTCTTCTCCTCTTCGTCTTCCTCAATTTTTTTCTACAAAACTTCCATGACCTTATCTGTTGAAAACTCTCTCAAACAATAATAAAAAACAAGATCTCTTATAATGCTTCATCTTCCTCTTTCACACGTGTGGTACTCTTTACTGTATCATAATGCACTACTCCACTATTTAAACAGACTGCTCTCAATTCGACCTTTCCTTCATACCTTGCCTAAAAAAAATCCAACTGTAACAGCGCTTCTCTCCATTCTCTGGATTCGCCTTTATTGCATCCATCAAGAATTGTGTTAAATTGCATCTCTGACATAAAACTTAAATAAACCCCAGTTTGCTATGAATGTTCGCTTTCCATCAACCATTCTTTTTTTCCAATTTCAGTGCCAACTCACCCCTCTCACCCCTCACTCTCAAAGCAACCATCCCACTCTTCTCCCTCCAAGCCTCCTTCTCACCTCTCTCAAAAACTCCCCCCTCACCTTTCTCCCTCCATTCATCCCCTCACTCATCCTTCACAAAGCTGCCTCCTTCCACTGCCCTCTCACTTCCTTCTCTTCACTCCACCTCCTCAAATCCTCAACTGCCTTCTTCCCAGTCTCTTGTCCCCCATCTCCCCCATTACCACAGAGCCTTTTCTACTCCTCATCCGGCCTCCTCCACTCGCGATTCTGCAATCCCCCACACTCCTTCAACAACCCTCCTTACCTCCCCCCCTCATCCCTTGTCCTACCCTCCCCTCCCCCACCCCCTGCACCCAAAGCCTCCTCCCCTCCCTCTTCATTAAAAGTGTGGACCTCAAATATCTGGGGCCTTCGCTCAAACCCTTCAGATCTTTCCATACAGGTTGCCAGTGACAAACCAGACATAATCTGCCTAACAGAAACTTTCCTCCCCCAAGACATGTCTGACTCCCAAGTATCTCTCCCTGGTTACTCCCTCCACCTGTATGACAGACCTGAGCCTCGTCCTGGTGGAGGAGTTGCTCTCTTCATCAAAGACTCTATTCCTCACTCTCCATGCACTGCCCTCACTCCCCCACACCCCCAGGAATACCTCTGGCTACGGCTTCCCCTCCACTCCAACCTCATGTTTATATGTGTACTGTACCGTCCACCTAACAGTGATGACTCCATCTACACCTCACTATCCGAAAACATGGACCAACTTCTATCTTCTCATCCAAACTCTCTCTTCCTCATAAGTGGTGACTTCAATTGTCATCATGCCAGTTGGCTAGGTGTGGGTACCTCTCTCACCTGTCATGGCAGCTCAGCAAAAGCTTTCTGCGACTCATTGGGACTGACTCAATCGGTCAACTTCCCTACCCGAATCTCAACCAATGGTGCTCTATCTCTTCTGAATCTGATTTTGACAAATTTCCCTGAAAATATCTGCTGCTTTTCCTTCGCTCCAATCGGTTCTTCTGACCACATCCTTGTCAAAGTGGACATCTCTCTGGCTATTATCAGAGAACCACCTCACCGTCGTCGAGTCTGGCATTTCACTCAAGCTGACTGGCAGGGTCTCCAAGCAGCCCTCAAACTTATAGACTGGTCTCTTATCGCTACTTTCTCCAACATCAACTCATCCTGGGAATTCTTTCAAAGAAACTTGCTCTCCCTCATGCACAGATTTATCCCCTCTCGTCTTCAGTTGTCCTACCCTTCCTCCCGCCCTTGGTTCACTGAAGCTTGTGGTGAGGCAGTTGCTCTGAAACAACTTGCCTTTGCCTCATGGAAAGCAAACCCAACTGAGGGCAATCTCAGTTCCTTCCATAAAGCTCGGAACAAGTGTGCATCTACCCTCAGGAGAGCCAGAAAACAACATCTTTCTCATCTCAAGTGTGAACTCTCAAACCTCTCTCCCTCCTCAAAATCCTGGTGGTGTCTAATCAAATCTATTTCTGATGTATTGTTATGGCTGTGGAAATTCGCAAACCACCATTCAGGGCCCGTAGGTGAGATAACTCTAAGTACATTGTAGTTAGCCCCAAACACATTGTTTAGAAGGAATTTATGTGATTCATTCGGGCTACGACGCTTTGAGTTAGGCGTTTTTCTGTTCTATCTTTATTTTGAATCAACCACCACAACCATCAAACCACCACCAAAAACCCTCCACCACCCTCACCTCTCTCCTTCTACGGCCATTCCTGTACCACCTGTGAACACTGAGCGTCGGGCTGTCTTGGGCTCGTTCAAGCGATACGCACCGAGCCGTGAGTGCAAATAGCGGCCTTTCTGAGGGAGAATTCGGATCAAGAATGCCACACGCCCACTTCTTATCTGTCCAATCAGCAAGCGCGGAGCGGCTTGTCCCCGCCTCCAGGCGCGTCCGTGTGAAATCGAAATATGCAAATTCTAGGATCAGGGGAGGTTCACGCCCACTTTTTCTCCATCCAATGGGCGAGCGTGGCTCTGCCCCCGAGCTCATCCTGATCCGGATATTTGTATATTGGTTCTCCTGCCAGCCTATAAAACGCCGAGCGCAAGGCGAATCGTGGCAGAGAGTTTTGGCAAGAGAGTCATCGGGCGGAGTGTGGCAGCGGCGGAGTGTGGCAGAGAGTGGAGTCGGGTGGCGAAGGCATCGAGTTGGGTTCTGCAGTCGGCTGAGGAGAGTTGGGGGAAGAGGCCAAGGAGCTCGGGTCCGAGGCAAGAAGGACGGCGGTCGGCGACGAGGTCGCGGTGGGAGATCGCTCGTCACGGGACCTAAGCCAGCCAGCCATTCTCCCTCCCCCAGAGCATCAACAATTCCCCCTTTTCCCCCGCGCTGAGATAGTGCAACAAAGGGGGCCCCGTTCCCACCCCACTCCAAACGTCGTGCCAACGAAACCCGCGAAGGAGCACGGAGTCGGGCACAGCCACGCGGCCACATCTGCGGCTCGTCCGCCAACGCGCCACGAGGACGCGGGTAGGACCCACGCGGTCTCGCGAACCTGGCAGCTCCTTCAGGTCCCGCGCACATATTGGCCTACAGGCCCGTCTGCCCCCTTGTCTATGAGGGTGGCTTCTTTCCTTTGCTTTGGTGTAAATGTGTGTCGGTGCCGTCTGTAAAGTAGAACTGTATAAGTGTTGCCGTGTGTGCACGTAGTCGGTAGTAACTCTGCGTCGTTGTTGCTTTTGTTTTGGGTTGCTTTTTGTGAATTTTGACTGTTTGGCTATATATATATATATATATATATATATATATATATATATATATATATATATATATATATATATATATATATATATATATATATGTGTGTATATGTGTGCTTTCCGTGTGCCGGGAAGTAAATGTGCATTGTGTGAACTGTTTTACCGTTTCGCTTCGTCTTTTCTTTATTGACCCTCCATCCTGCTTCACGTAAAGGGTTCGTAGTGGGTGCAAAATGCCCGGTACATAATCTGCACCGTCGAGGTCGACGATAACACTGTTCGGTTTCCCTGATAGCACGGAACAGACCGCTTAAGCGGTTCGTGTCCGGAGTCGGCCTGCGGCGAGGTACGATCACCCGGTCGACCATCCGCGCAGGTACTCAGGTAGATCGAATTTGGCAAGCAACCCTATCCTGTTCCGAGAGGGACACGACAGAATTGTCCGTTCCGGTGGGTGAGGCAGCCGCCATTCGAGTCGAGCGGCCGATCGCACGCCGGCGGGCGCGAATTCGCAACAGTATGTTCCCCCTCCATCCCCTCCTTTACCTCAAAAGGCCGCACTGCTGATACCGCACGTGAAAAAGCTGAATGCCTAAACTCGGTGTTTGCAGCTAAATCTTGTGTCCAAAACCCATCACTTTCTCTACCCGCCTTACCCAGTCGCACCCAACTGTCCTTGGACTCTGTGTCCTTTTCTCCTGACAAGGTGGAGAGCTTGCTGTCAAACCTCGACTCAGATTCTGCAACCCGTCCAGACGGTATCAGCCCACGTGTCCTCAAAGCCTGCTCTTCTGCTCTTGCTCACCCTTTCTCTTTTCTATTCACCCTCTCATTTGCTCATGGTCATCTGCCATCTGCTTGGAAATCAGCAAACATCACTGCCCTGCCAAAAAGGTGCAAAAACAGATCCCTGCAACGACAGACCAATCGGCCTTCTCCCAATCATCAGCAAGGTTGTGGAATCCATCATCGCTTCAGACATCAAATCCTTCCTCTTCTCCAATGGCTTGATTTCTGATCATCAATTTGGTTTCAGACCAGGTCACTCTACCCTGGATATGCTGCTTCTGCTCTCCCAACAATGGATGGAGGTCCTCGATGCCAGACAGGAAATCCGAGCCGTATCCCTGGATATATCACGTGCTTTTGACACAGTCTGGCACCCTGTCCTTCTCACCAAACACTCTTCCTATGGTATCCAAGGCCATCTCCACTCATGGCTCACAGACTTCCTTTCCTGTCGCAGTCACCGTGTGGCCTTAAATGGAGTTCTTTCATCCCCTCTTCCTGTCCAGGCTGGAGTTCCTCAAGGTAGCGTTCTGGGCCCTGTTCTTTTTCTGGTTTTCATCAATGATCTCTCCGACTCTCTGGAAAATCGTCTTTATCTGTTTGCTGATGACTCCACCCTGTGCCGTACCATCGGTCATCCCTCAGACCGGCAAGCAGCAGCTTCTTCGCTCCCTGCAGATCTGGATAAAATCACAAACTGGTCCAACACGTGGAACATGTCTTTCAATCCGGACAAATCTCACACTCTCACTATGTCTCTTCGAAAGGACCGTTTAGAACCCCCCCCCCCCATCCACTTTCTCAACAATCCTCTGTAAGAAGTCCTTTCTTTCAAGCTTCTGGGTGTCACTATCTGCCATGACCTTTCCTGGGAAAGCCACATTTCAAACCTCGCCTCCAAAGCCAGTCGCCGACTGGGAATCCTCCTTCGTGCAAAGTCCTTCCTTGGCCCACCTGAGCTCCTGACCACATACAAAGCTTTTGTCCACAGCTTGATGGAGTGCTGCTCTCCCCTCTGGGCTGGTGCTCCTGCCTCCCACCTTTCTCAGCTTCACGCTGTAGAAACCAAGGCATTTCGGATCATTGGCATCTCCAGAAATGAGGCTGAGTCTTTGGGTCTCTCACTCATTCACCGCAGGTTGGTCGGTGGTCTTTCTGTTTTCTACTGTGTCCTCTCCAGCCTCGCCTGCAATTTGTCCCCACCACATTTCCACAGGGCGCTCAAGGTCCACCAACAACCCCCTTCTGGTAAAACTACCAAAATCATGAATCACTGCTCATCTTCACTCTTTCATTCCTCTTTTTTCCCGCCTTTGGAATAAACTCCCTCACTCTATTCATTCCCATTCTTCCCTCCAGGCCTTCAAAACAGCTGTTCACCACCACCTCTTATCATCCCCCATCCAAATCCTCGATCTTTTCTTCCACCGATAATCCACCCAAGCCCACCTCCTTCAAATTCCCTGCTTTCCTTCCTGAAAGTCCCTGCAATGTCCATCTTGTATTCCCCATGTTCCCTGTCCCATTCCTCTCCCTTCCACAGATCTCCTAATGTGTCTGTTCCCCACTGTTTTGTCTTTCCCACTCCCTCCCCTCTTGTCTCATGTCCCCCATGATGTGCGTTGTGTGTTAGCTCTGCATATGCAGAGCCTTTTCTACACACACACACACACACACACACACACACACACACACACACACACACACACACACACACACACACACACACACACACACACACACACACACACACACACACACACACACACACACACACACACACACACACACACACACACACACACACACACACACACACTTATTAGTGTCGATGCAAACAAAAATGCAGAAGATTTGATGCCTTTGCTGTATTTTTCACAAACATATGTGATGTGTCCCTCTTCTCTCCCATGTCTAAAAACCTGTTCGTCCTTGTCCCTCCTTGTCCCATGCTTGGACACTTAATTAACAATCATAGTCCCTAATCCCCACGCACAAGTAATAATGATAAATCACTGCTTTTTGGCACCGACACGGCATTTATTTAATTGTTAAATTGGAGGAGAATGAAACTTGTGTATCTCTGTTGTGAGCAATCTACAAAGTACTTACTGACTGTTGACCCATTCTGTGTGTTGCAGCAAATTAAGAGCAAAGCTTGGACTGAAACCCCTGGAGGTAAATGTACCTTCCAGCAAATCTGGTGAGTGCAACGGCATTCATGATTCACTCAAATAATGTCTCTTTTCTGCAAGTAGAGATGGTGGGTGGTGGAGGGTGGGGGGGGGATAGGGTGGATTGTGAAGGGTTAATGAGCTGAGGAAAGATTACAGGTATAGTTGGAGAATAAGCTGAATTGATGGTGCACTGCCAACTTGAACATCTGAAAGATCTTCTTACACGATGAGCTCAGCTAATGAAGCTCTTCACGTACCGGTGGTTTGTTTTGATCGTTTAAGTGTCCTTGTTTTGAATTGGACTTTTGGTGTTTGTCGACTTCTCCGCTGAATGGGGTCTTCGTTATTACCTCCTCAGGATTGTACATTTCTTTTGGTTCATGTAGATATACATTATACATGCATGTGGATTGCATTACCTCATCACTGTACTTTTGTTTTAATTTTCTGGAGCGCGTATATGCACGGCATTTCCTCCTTACCGCCTTTTCTGTGGCAACCTCGTCTCTGAAGATGGCGAGGAGGGTGGAACCAACCAGAACCCTGCACACATGGTTCCAGTCAACCTGGCAGATATCAAGAAGAGGGCTGAGCTCAAGGAGCGTTTGGCTGCTTTTAAGGAGAAGAGATTGCTCAACAAAAAGTTAGGGTATGTTCAGGGTGCTCGTGTCTCTATATTGTTTCACTGATTACTCGCTCATCCCACTCTACTCCAAATCAGAGCTTTTTGCATTACTCTGGTATTCTGGTTTGTGTTAAACTCTGTACTGATTGTTGTGTGACCTCTTATAAACTGTTCATACCTGGGCTTTTGAATGCCCATTGTTTTCCTTTTGATCTTGTTTGTTATTTTATACAATATTAACCAAAGAAGCACACTCGCCCTCTGACATGACGCTGATGTCATGTACATAAATTATGCCTTCCAGGAAGGTACGGACCCTAGGTGTGGAGGACGAAGTTTTGGATGATGCGTTTATCTGGGTAGAGCACAGCCGGAAGCTGCAGAAAGAGAAGGAACTGGCGGATAAGAGGGTTTGTCACTTTCCTTTGTTTTCCTCTTACCAAGCATTTAGTTGAGCGTGGCAATGAATCCCAAGTCATAAATGGTCTGGAAACACCTTCCTGCCCGGCGAGTGCTTGTTTGTGTGAAAAGCTGGAAACACAGCTTGTGTGAACCACCGAGCCATCCAGACAACTTCGGTATTCAAATCTGTTCGTGCGATGAAGCCTTCATATGTTTTTTTTGAGTCGAGTTGCCGGAGTAACTAACATCTATGCTTGGATTTTTCTTTTGGGGGTAGGCAAAACTTCTAGAAGAGATGGATGAGGAGTTTGGAGTGAGCAACCTTGTCGAAGAGGAACTCGGGACACGGAAACAGGTGGTTAGTTTTAATGAAGATCAGTTTTACAGATCATGCTTGAATTAAATGGTTTGTTGAATGTAATTATTTTCTTGATTTTTAAATGTCAAAATCACATCTGTGGAATTTTTTTGGGGGGAGGAGTGGGGTGGGGGGTGGGGGCTGGTTGGAGTGCTGAGGGGAAGGTGGGTTTCTTATTCTTTCATATGCAGCACAAGGCTGCGGTGTGACTTGGCTGAGGGTGTGGCTGTGCCACTGATGCAGTGCCCTCTGCTAGTTTGGACAAGAATTAGTAATTTGTTCATTACAGTGCCGGCGATAGCTCACTGACTCTTTGCGAAGGACACTGTGGGATCTTTAACGTCCACCAACTAATGTCGGCAGATGGGACACCAGTTTAACGTCTATCCGAGGGACGGCACACGCATTGATGAATCGCCTTGCTTGTGAAACACCGGGATGTTGGTTTATAGCTGGGTTGGGATTCAAACCCAGGCTAGACAGCTTAGAGGAGAGTGTGCGTACCTCGAGGTCATCCTAAGGTGAGTTTGAAAATGCAGTAGAGAGGGCAGGGTTGCTTTGTCAGAGACAGGGTTGTCATAAGGAATCGGTCACGTGAAGAATTCCAGAGGGGGAAATCCCTCTGAAATGATTTCAGCCTTTAATTGAATGATTCATTCGGGTTCGGTAACAAATTAAAAAGTGAGTTTAAAACAACTTTGCATGAGTTGCTATTTCGTCATTGAATATTTTAAAAGTTTAATTTCTTCATATGAATGGGTACCGGTGGGGGAGAAACAACACGAGTGGCATCACATTTGCATTTCACACTTGTATACTTCAAACAAATTGCACTGAACACCATTGAAAACGAGAACGGCACTCGGTAGAGTGCAAACCTCGGCCAGGCTGAACAGTTTACATTTGTTATCTCACTGATGGGTCCGATCTGGATCCGCACCTGAACCGAAATGGAATTGGCTTGTGCTCGTCACTTAACTCATCCACCTAGGTTTGTCTGAATCCTTCTACAACTTTTCGAGGCATCCTGCTTACAGACACACAGACAGGGGTGAAAACGTTTGTCTACCTCCGGTGGTGGAGGTAATAAAACAAAAAGATGTTTGTTGTACAAGTACGGAGATAAGATGTCTTTTACGAGCTCACTTGGTTAACATGCAACTGCTTTCAGAAATTGTCTTTGGGAACCATTGGCATCACTGCACTCCAACCAGGCTCGGAGAGATGCGGTGTGGTTTTTGGGTGTCCCTTGGCACGCCTTTGTGGTGTGTTTGTAAAACCTGAACTCAAATTGTCCACAAAAAATGACAGACATGGACTGGGTATTTGACCCGCCTGATCACGTGTTTTTGCAAAGCCGTTCGAGGGACTACGTCCGGTCTCTGCATCCATGCAGGTAATTACAAACGCCTCGGACTCGCTTGAGTTCCCTTTCCCATTATGTAAGGGATCACGTGTTGCCATTGTCAGGATGTTCTCATTTGTCAATTGCATTGTGTGAAGTTTTGATTTTTTTTTGTGGCCTTTACAAACAGCTTTTAAAATGTTTTCGATCCATGGATAACAATGGTGTCGTACTGCAGACGCTCAATGACTTTGCCTCGGTGGTTATCCATTTGGAGGATGTTCACCTGCTCACATTTAACACCTATGAGTATTCAATTCAGCTCGATGTTTTATTTTTCAATAAGGAGGTGAATGTCATTTATTTAAAAATAAATAAATAACCTTTTCAGATCTGTGTTGATTGCTTTGGGATGAATTGTTTTTTTCTTGGTGTCGAATCGCAACAACTTTATAAACTTGCTTTTCTAGCTGCTTCTAAAAATATGTTTTGTCACCAATTATCCATACTTGTAGATTCATTTTTATTATCCCCAAATTTTAAACAAAAAAACTGATGTAGTCTTGTCTGTTTTTGTTGTCTTTGTCTTTAGCTTGTCTGTTTGTCCATCCATCTGTCACGCTATCTCCTCCTAAAAGGTTGTGCAGAAATTCACCAAGCTTGATTGTTATTACCACATGGCACGAAGGTGCGGGAACCGAATCATATTTGACCCCGCCCCCTGGAGCTGTGTCAAAAGGTCAAACACCAAAAAATGTAATGACGGGAACTTTTTAAAACCTTTTTTTAATGAAACTTTGTCGAGGCAGTCAACATTAGGAAGGGGACACATGAAATATGTAACAATTTGTTTTTTGCGATTTGACCCTCAGTTCATGTCCTGGGGGTGACTTGGGGTCACAGGGGTCAAAACAGCAAAACAAATTTATCTCAAAATTTGATAATGGGTCATTCATGGTGGAACTTTTTGCCATCTTTCGACGTTGCTTTCGGTGGGAAGCGTGGGGATCTGCGATGGCGTGCCATCGACCTCGCTCTCGTTATCATTTTAAAAGCTTGGCATGTTTTGGGATATTTTGAGTATTTTGTCCATCAAACTTTTTGAAACCCCCACATCGCAGGTAATGGTGAAGGGATACATCGATAAGCATTAAAAGACCAGTGTCGTTGACTTTTACCTTTTTCCACGTACACCTCATGAAAATACTCTCAACACATTCACAAACTGTGTTTGTTACTGTGTCTTTCATCAGTGATCTCTCCGACTCTCTGGAAAATCCTCTATATCTCTTTGCTGATGACTCCACCCTCTGCCGTACCATCTGTCATCCCTCAGACCGGCAAGCAGCAGCTTCTTCGCTCACTGCAGATCTGGATAAAATCACAAACTGGTCCAACACGTGGAACATGTCTTTCAATCCAGACAAATCTCACACTCTCACTATGTCTCTTCGAAAGGACCGTTTAGAAACCCCCCCCCATCCACTTTCTCAACAATCCTCCGGAAGAAGTCTTTTCTTTCAAGCTTCTGGGTCTCACTATCTGCCATGACCTTTCCTGGGAAAGTCACATTTCCAACCTCGCCTTCAAAGCCAGTCGCCGACTGGGAATCCTCCTTCGTGCAAAGTCCTTCCTCTGCTCTCTTGAGCTCCTGACCACTTACAAAGCTTTTGTCCGCAGCCTGATGGAGTGCTGCTCTCCCCTCTGGGCTGGTGCTCCTGCCTCCCACCTTTCTCGGCTTCACGCTGTAGAAACCAAGGCATTTCGGATCATTGGCATCTCCTGCAATGAGGCTGAGTCTTTGGGCCTCTCACTCAATCACCGCAGGTTGGTCGGTGGTCTTTCTGTCTTCTACTGTCTCCTCTCCAGCCTCGACCCCCCTCCCCCCCGCTCTCTCTGCGATTTGTCCTCACCACATTTCCGCAGGGCGCTCAAGGTCCGCCAACAACCCCCTTCTGGTAAAACTACCAAAATCACGAATCACTGCTCAACTTCACTCTTTCATTCCTCTTTTTTCCCGCCTTTGGAATAAACTCCCTCACTCTATTCATTCCCATTCTTCCCTCCAGGCCTTCAAAACAGCTGTTCACCACCACCTCTTATCATCCCCCATCCAAATCCTCGATCTTTTCTACCACCGATAATCCACCCAAGGCCACCTCCTTCAAATTCCCTGCTTTCCTTCCTGAAAGTCCTTGTAATGTCCATCTTGTATTCCCCATGTTCCCCGTCCCATCCCTCTCCCTTCCACAGATCTCCTAATGCCTCTGTTACCCACTGTTTTGTCCTTCCCACTCCCTCCCCTCCTGTCTCATGCCCCCCTTGATGTGCGTTGTGTGTTAGCTCTCGTACGAGCCTCGACAAGGTATACAAAAAAGAAAGAAAAAAAAAAAAGAGCAAGTAAGAAACACCGTGAATGAGTAAGTAATTCGTTTTCAAAATAACCGAAGGAGGTGCCAAAATGTGAGCGTTGAACTTCCGACCTGAATCGAAAGTGAGTATCGAGGTTTATACCTGGTGTTTGCTGAATGGTTAGAGTCTTGGCCTTGGGATCCTCGGATCCTGAGTTCAAATCCCATTCTGCTGTTGAATTAATACCAGGTGGGGTTGACTGCCTGTCATCCCACTGAGGTCGGCAAAATGGGTGCCAGCTAGTTGGTATCCTGTGTCGGAGTGGCGACCCATCCAGGATTGTGTCCAAGAGCCAAGGGAACTGCTGAGGCAGCACCAACGCTCTGCACAGAGTATGGTCCCAATGGATAGATGGATCTCGGTTTGATTGTCTTTACATGTTGATTGTACACTGCTCCTTCCCAATTCCATGTCGAGGCGATGCATGACGTCATCACCGGGCGCCGAAGGAAGGGAGTACTCAGTTTTTACTCTGTTTGTTACTTACGAAATCTAAAGATTTCATAAGTATATTGATGGCTTCCGTCATCTGTTTGTGTGTTTGCTTGTGTGTGTATTTGTTTGTTTGAAGGCACGATAACTCGAGAACGGAAGAAGCTACCAATGTCAAATTACACCACGTGATTCAGGAGGGTGATGGCTAGCGCTGATTAGATTTTGGTCAAAATCGGTCAAAGGTCAAGGTCACAGTGAGGTCAAACATTCGATTTTTGATGGTTTGGTGCAGAATCGTCGTAGAAACTTCTGGTTTGCGTCGCTACCTTCTCGAGAGACAGCTTTTATTAGACAAGGTCAGAGGTCAAGTTGACGATTTCGTAAGTACCAGTCTATGACTGCTTGTTTCTTACGAAATCTAAAGATTTCATAAGTATATTGATGACTTCCGTTGTGTGTTTGTGTGTTTGTGTGTTTTTGTGTGTTTGTGTGTTTTTGTGTGTTTGTTTGTCGGCACGATAATTTGAGAACGGAAGAAGCTACCAATGTCAAATTACACCACGTGATTGAGAAGGGTGATGGCTTGCGCTGATTAGATTTTGGTCAAAATCGGTCAAAGGTCAAGGTCACAGTGAGGTCAGACATTCGATTTTTGATAGTTTGGAACAGAATCATCGTAGAAACTTCTGGTTTGCGTCGCTACCTTCTCGAGAGACAGCTTTTATTAGACAAAGTCAGAGGTCAAGTTGACGATTTCATAAGTACCAGTCTACGACAGCTTGTTACTTCCGAAATCTTTAGATTTCGTAAGTATTGTTTCAAAATCGCTCCCGCCGGCGTGCGATTGGCCGCTTTCCACTAATAGCAACTGCGTCGCCCACCGGACGGACAATTCAGTCGTGACCCTCCTGGAACTATCACCAGAACCAGTCACGGGTGGGGGTTTAACCTCAACCACAGCCCAGTCCGCATTCTACCCGTGCGAAATAGGGTCACTCGCCGAATATCGAAATACCAAAGTACTCGCGCAGGTAACCTACCGAGGGGCCGTACCTTGACGCAGGTCGGCTTGGGACACGAACCGCCGAAGCGGTCCGTTCCGTTCTACAGCGACAACCGAGCGGGTATTATCGCCGACCTCGACGGATCTGATTTTCTTTACCGGGTGTTTAAAACCCAACTAATTATACCACGATGCAAGATGGCATTTCCAATGGGGGAATGAGGACGCCACGAACGGGATACATTTCACAAGCAAGGACATTTATTATTTACACACACACACACACACACACACACACATCACAAGCATGGCAGTCATGCAATGTACAAGCAAGAAACAAAAGCAATACCACCGACTACGAGCAATAATTTACTTGCACAGTCACTTATGCAGGTCTACTTCACAGGACACGGCGCCATCAACATTCGTTCAAAAGCAAGAAATGGCCACCCCCAAAGACGAGGGTGGCAGACAGGGTCCGCGGACCTTTATAAAGCGGGGCCTGGAGGACCGAACAGGTCCCGCGAGACCGTGGCAGGTTACCTGCCCCCCGAGGTGGTCGGCGAGTCGCGACGTCCCTCTCCCACGACCGTCAGCGTGGTCGCACCTGGTTCCGGGCCTCCCACGTGGCCGGCAAGCTCTCTCCGGCGCTACTCATCCGGACGCGCAGGTCCACCCCACAGCCGGCACTGCTGCGCCTTCCGTCCGCGTCTCCCACCAACAGGCCGCTCATGGGACCACGAGCGCAGGAACCAAGCGAGGAAGAAGAAGGAGAACTGGACCACCGTGAGACAGGGGCGAGCATGAACCAAGAAGAGGGGCCGAGCCTCGCGTGCGGTCCACCCTTTATAGCACGGGTCTCCACCCGTCGCTCCGCCCCGTTCTCGGCTCCACCTTCCTTCGAGAAGTTTCTCGAAAAGGGTCGTTTCTCAACTCCGACCGCCTCACTCCTCGTATCCACCAATCGCGAGCGAGCCGCCTCGCCCTTCTCGTCACACCAGCCTTGGAGAAAAAAGGCGGTAAAACCCGCGCGTCATCGCAGTTCTTTCCTTGGCACCTTTGTTTGACGTTCTCTGATGGTTTTCGATGCGGAAGGGGTATTAGCATGCTCTGTCGGTCCAAAATAACGATAGAGAAAGAAAAACACTATCTCAAAGGTTCAAGCCCGGTGAACACGAATAAACCCCATTAAACAACGGTGGGGAAATCTAACTGAACACAGACTTATCGATCTAACTGAACTAAGGAACCCTTATGGTGTTCTGCGAATTTCCACAGCCGTAACACTACCCCCTCCCCTTTTTACAGACTCCTCCCGAGTCGTTGAATTTTCGTGTGCCATCATGTGTAAATTCTCCCCTAGTACGTTTTACCTTCGGATCCCTGAGTGCGACATTCAGTGTATTCGTGTCCCCAAAAATAAATAACCTACGGGCTGAGTAACTAACTAAACAAACCCACTCATACAGACGACTTCAATAAATTGCCAGTGCTAAGACAAACATGCAGGGGTCTAACTCATGTACATTTTACACCTTAACCTTATAAATGTACACAACACCATGGCCCAGGATCGATGGACTCTGTGGGGGAAAAGGCAGGGAGCCAGGCTGCTCACATGCAGTCTCTGGCTCATGAACAATGCAGTGCAGGGAATGTGGCTGGCTGCTCACACGCAGTCCAAGGCCTCCCCCTTTGAAATCAACGCAGTGAACACAAGCGGTACACGGGCCGCCAATGCAGTCCCATGATGCGGCTGCCTACAGGGCAGTCCCTGCAGTACGCGCTACGATCTGACGCAGCAAACAATGTTGCACGGGCCGCCAATGCGGTCCCGTGATGCGGCTGCCGAAAGGGCAGTCCCTGCAGAACGCGCGATGATCTGACTCGAGCAAGAAAATGGTGCACGGGCTGCCAGTGCAGTCCCGTGATGTGGCTGCCTTCAGGGCAGTCCCTGCAGCATGCGTGATGATCTGACTCAAGCAAACACAAGCAATGAATGGATGGATGGATGGATGGATGGATGGATGGAACACACGATGCACGGGTTGCCAATGCAGTCCTGTGATGCGGCTGCCTCCGGGGCAGTCACTGCAGAACGCGCGATGATCCTGGCGTACATGGTAATGAATGGGGGCAAATGCAAAACAGAAGGGCTAGCAGGCATGGCGTCAAGGCAAAGGCAGGCAGACAAGGCATGGCAAGGCAAAACAAGGCCGTTGTAGCAAAACGGGCCAGTGGTGAAGCTGACCGGCACAGGCCTTGTAACAAACAGCCGGCAGATGAATGACCGGCACAGGCCTTGCAGTAAAACAGCCGGCGGATGAATGACCGGCACAGGCCTTGTAGTAAAAAAAGCAGTCGGCAGATGAATGACCGGCATAGGCCTTGCAGTAGTGAGGTTGGTGGAGGGAGTGCGGTGGTGCTGGCCACTCGGAAGGCGGGCTCGGACCTACCCTACTGTCTCCCTCCCAACCTATCGCCTTTGCCTGTCTCTCTCCATACCCACTCCCTTAGTTTGCAAACAAAACAAATTTAGCCCCAACTTATTAACCTCCACCATCGAAGATGGACGGAGGTTACTGTTTTCATCCCTGTCTGTTTGTTTGTTTGTGAACAGTATTACGGAAAAACTCCTGGACGGATTTCGACGAAACTTGGTGGGGGGGATTAGGTATGGTCCAATGATCATGCCATTAGATTTTGGACTTGGTCCAAAGTACAATATGGCCGCTATGGTGGCCATTTTGAAAAAATATTAGAATTTTTGTTTTTGCATTTGTACATGTTTTAAGTGATTTCCAACAACAACAAAAAAATTTGTTAGAGAAAAAAAAAACAAAATTTGCAACTTTTTTTCAAAAAAATTTCGATTTTATTTTTTTGGCATTTCTACATGCGCGTCGATCTGATTTAGTTTATTCAATCGTGGTTCAGTAGAGTCTGATCCGTTTTGACCGACAATGAAGAGAATATCGGGTTCACTTAAGTGACCCAGCAGTATTGGCGGCGGAGGTTTTGCACTCTAACGAGTGCTCCCCCTCTAGTTTTTTTTGTTTTATTTTATTCTTTTTTATTGTCCCTACTATAAATTCGTCTCCCGAACCCCCTTTATCGTCTCTGTCTGGCTAACCTATTCTGTCTCCTAGCCTACTCCCAACCCCGACGTTCCCTTCCCGGAGGGGAATAAGGGAGAGCTAGCGTCCTGTGTCGAGGCCCAATTCAAGCCTCAGAACGGCCTCCTCAGATTTCAGCGATCTTTACCCAAAGTGAGTCCAGTGGCCCACAAGGAGAGCGAAGGGATGGATGGTGCGGAGGGGTACACTTCCTAATCTCCCCTAACAATTATTAACCTTAAACAAGCCCCTCTCGCTTAAACTATCGGTTCTAACAACCAAGATTCCCGTCACCTGTGTTGGTGTCCTCACAATTTTGGACCATGCCCCCCAGTTTTCCCTCGTGCCCTTGCAAGGTTTAGTGGCTGGGACGCGTGGCTCCCTTGGCAGGAACTACCCTCTGCCGATTCTCCTACGATGGCACCCCTGGGCACTACACTGCCTCCGAGCCTACCAGCTCCCTAAACTGGGGAGTGCCCTCCCTGGCGACTCCCCCTCCACGCTCACGTGGCAGGCTGGCACCCCGGGCCCCTTTCCGAGGGTCGCCCGTGCCAGTAGACTGCCCCGTGGCATATGGTGCCCCGGGCCCCCGCATCATGCGGGCACACCCGTGCCCACTACACTATCCCGGCCCCCCATGGGCCCTTGGCCTACTGCAGCCGACTAGCCCGGTGCCCGGGCTACCCACTCAGCGATACTCACCGTTCGCAGCCACGCTCCTAGCCTGTCAACAGGGCTCCTGCACCCCTCCAAACAGGTTTCGAGCCTACTCTCGACACCAACAAAACGACATCCATTTTGTCAATTTGACTAACCCACTAACTCACTTTACACTGACCCCGGGTCTCTTGAGTGGGAATCACTCCTCCCCCCAATCACTCATCGCACCATGTATTCCACATTTGCTCCATACACACAGGCTCGCTGGCCTCACTCATTCAACATGTTTCAATCCATCGCTCACATCACTGATTACTGCCATTCTTCTTGCTAAATCCCCTAACTACCTCATGCTCCCTCGTCGTCCCTTACACTACAGGACGGTCCTTTTAACACTACGTAGCTAAGCTTCGTCCCCTCTACACATCCAAAGTCTGTCCGTGTCTCCAAATATTACTTTTCCATTTCCCTACTAAATCTAAACTGACATCCCTCTTCCTAATCCATTCCACGGGCCCCATGAGGACTTATGCCTGCCCCATGAAGCCGGTCTCGCTAAGCAAACCCATCCCCCTAACTAGTGGTGTCCCGTGCCCAAGACAGGGGTCTTCCACCCCTGCCTCGGGAATCCTGTTCACCCGAACAGAGGCCTGCTTTGCTCTACTTTTTTTTCCATCGCGCAACACCAGCGCGGCAGTTCGCAACATGTGCACCAGCGTGGCAATTCACAACTCGCGCACCTTTTGCGTGACGTCATGGCGGCCGTTCGCGCTTCGCACGCCTCGTCCCTCTTGGACGGTACCATCCGGCAGGGATTCACCCTCCTTCCGGATTCCAACCACACGTGCAGCCATTACGTCACCATGCGCATCCCAAAGCAAGCCCCGCGTTTCGAGGGGTTCCCCATGCGAACACATGTGCTCTTCTCGTCGGAGCTTTTACAAACCCGCTCGCGTGGAGAACCCATCCGGTCCAAATCCATTATCCAGCCTAGCTTTTGTCCGTCCGCGGGATCGGCTAACATCCACAGCTGGCGTTTCCGGACCGGGTTTCACTCGTGCGTTGCACAGCACGGACCCCGCACGCACTGCCGTGCAAACCCGGCACGGTGCTCAATGCAGCTACGGCCGCTACCCAGCCCTTGTCCCTCTGTCGCTGTCGTTGTCTCCATTCAATCCACACGCTCAAACTCCCGCGTGTCATGAGACACACACCTCAACATTACACTCACTCTCGGAGACGCGGCTGCTTGCTCGCGCATGCCCACCATCATCTCCCTCACGTACAGTGACCTCACGCACGCTGTCTCTCACACACCGTGCTTCACTCACACAGACCCTTTCACTCACACACACCATACTACTCACACACGCGGTGATACTCACACGTGGTGTTTCACTTCCACACAGGGTTTCTGTCACACACACCCCTTCACTCACGCACGGCGTGCTGAGAAGCATGCATTTTACCACACTTGTGAGCACACACTTCGACACCACACACACTGGGACCACACTCGTAACCACACCACTCATACACGGGGTCTCTCTCACACACGGGGTCTCTGTCACACACGGTGCGCTGGAAGGCACGCATTTCGGCTCACTCGCAACCACGCACACCGGGACACTCACGCTGGCGAATCATGTCACCACAAGGGTTCCCGGGGCCTCCATACCCCCCAAGCTCCTCGTGCACCCTTTCGCAGCACTCGCCCCCTCTAACTCGCTTGACATGACCGAACTCACCTGGTCGCGATCAGCTTCAAGGGAGAATAGCGTCTCCCTCCGTTCCCGAAGGAGGCTATCCAGCTGCTTGCACCGGGTCACAACACGTTCTGCCAGCTCACCCCCATTAAGCCTCGCTACCTCTGTGTGTGTGTGTTCGTCCTTAGGTCCTTTTAATCCACCCACTATCTCCCGTGTCTCTGTTTCCGTGACTATTTGCATTTCTTCCTGGCTCCATTTTCCTTCCCATTTGAGTCGTTCTTCCTCTCTGCGTCTTTGAGTCGTTGCGTCGCTACCTTCTCTGGAGACAGCTTTCATGAGACAAGGTCAGAAGTCAAGTTGACCATTTCGTCAGTACCAGTCTATGACTGCTTGTTTGTTTGTTTGTGTGTGTGTTTGTGTGTTTGTTTGTTGGCACGATAACTCGAGAACGGAAGAAGCTACCAATGTCAAATTGCATCATGTGATTCAGGAGGGTGATGGCTTGCGCTGATTACATTTTGGTCAAAATCGGTCAAAGGTCAAGGTCACAGTGAGGTCAAACATTCAATTTTTGATGGTTTGGTACAGATTCATCGTAGAAACTTCTGGTTTGCTTCGCTACCTTCTCTCGAGACAGCTTTTATCAGACAAAGTCAGAGGTCAAGTTGACGATTTCGTAAGTACCAGTCTATGACTGCTTGTTTGTTTGTTTGTTGTTTTCTTTTTAATTGCCGGAATCCTTACGATTTTGGCAATTATGTTGGTCCGTTGTGTGTCATTCTGTCTGTTTTTGTGTTTGTTTACCCTGTAGCAGCCACACCATTTCAGCGATCATAACCAAACTGGGTACAGACATCGGCCCTGGTCCAACTTAGACACTTGTCGTTTTTGGCGAATTTAGGTCAAAGGTCAAGGTCACCGAAAAACCGAAATTCTTATTTTCGCAATAACGGCCACTAAAATGGTCGTATCGACTTCAAACCAAATCCAAAATGTGCATCTTCCAATTTTGCATCCAACCATATGTCTCATTGGGGTGTCACACCAACACCCTTCTTCGCGGTCGGGGGTCGAATGTCAGTTGGGTCGGGTCAAAACTTTCAAATTGCGATTAAAAACGCCATTTCAAGTCCGATTGACTTCCAAGTTATGATCATGACCAAACTGAGTGCTATAACTCATTAAGCAGTAGCACTATTGACTTGTAAGAACCAAATTGATTTCCAGGTTTTTGTTTTTTCAGAGATCATGGAGATATGACAAAGTTATTCCGGCAATTCCTTGCTCAACGAGCAATTTCATTGGGTAGTCGATCTAGTCTACCCTTATTATCAGTATTTCCGTCGATATGTTTGTCTGTCTGTATGTATGTCTGTTCGGTCCAGTGCTCCGTTAATACAATGGCGATTTCAATGAAACTTGGTTGGTAGGTTCATACCATGACGTAGTTGTGTGCAAATGAGAACCATTGCTATGGACCCATCCGTTGCCCAGCAAAGGACCTTCAAAATTTTCAAAAAAAATCTCAAAAATTAATTTTTTCGAAAATCAAAAATCAGGCCACATGCGACTGTGGGCAGTACATTCAGCCATATTGTCAAAAATTTCCAGCCGAATCCTATGAAAACTGCTGGAGAAGATAGACTGAATGAACCCTGGTCGAAAACAATAAAAAACGAAGTTCGTTATATCTCAGAGACTGAGTCAGATATACATGAAACTGGCATGGTAGGTTCATGGTTTGTCCTAGTTATGTGTGAGAAAGAACCGTTGCTATGGACGCTTTTGTTGGCTAGTATCGGCTGAAAAACGACTAAATTCGACTTGATCGACTACCCATGTCCGCCTACTGGCTTGTTTGTTTGTCCTGGCGATATCTCAGCCATTTGAGCTGGGAAGTAGAAATTTAGGGACAAAAGTGAAGATCTGCTTTTGCAAAAGCGTTTAAAATTTTTTTTTTTTTTGGATTAATGAACTGCTTCATTCATTCGTTAATTATTATCGATTTATTAATTCATTATTTATTTTATTTCTCATCCAGGCAATATCTTGGGCACCTTTTGAGCTCAGAATCTGATATTTTGACAACAGTTACCAAGTGATTTGGCTATAAAGAGTATTTTTGATTTATTCATGAATCGAATAACTATTTGTTTTTCGATGAATTAATTTTCAATGAGTTACAGATTCGGATGAAACGGTGGTGGTTTTGGTGTGCTACTAGCCAATTGATTGAGAAATTAATTGTTTTACGACTTATTTATTTCAATTACACAATTGATCACTGAATCAATCGATTATTATTGCCCACCGCTCGCTCCTAATGGCGGCATCGCCGGGGTGCCAAAGACCCGGCAATGAATTAATTCACCGAAAAATACAACAGAAGCTTGTAAATTAGCTATGAAAGATCATGGGTAGTTTTTGGAGATGACCTGAAATGACTGAATTAACCACCTTTTAAAGACCTGGGTTAAACAACGGACCTAGATTATATTGGCACAGACAGGCAATCCTACAAATCAGAGAACTGATTCAGGCGCCAAAGCCGAAGGCGCCCCGGCACTGTCGCACGCTGGAAGATTAATTTCTTTATTTGGCATGGGGGTACGGTGAACTTTGAATGCACTGGTACTTGTTGTCTGTTTGTTTTTCAAATCAAGTGTTTATTTGCATACTTGCCACGGATCAAAAAACTTTTTTGTTTCTTCGTATACTCGTCATCACGACACGTTGGAAGATCTTTCACGAACGTAGTACCCAAACACTTGCACGGGGGTCATCGGCAGGTGTCCGTTTCACTTTCCGGTGAAATTTTTTTTTTCTTCCTTTCAACGGTGAAAGTAATTGTATTAATGATTCTGATGCAGATGATGGTAACATTGCCGAGCTTACATTCCATTTGCCTTTGATTTTTTTTATTTTTATTTTTTTTTTACCAGGAGCAGTACAATTCTCATAATCTTAGTGGACTAAAAGTGGAGCACGCGGTGGAAACATTTCAAGAGGGCGAGAGGGTTATACTGACACTCAAGGACAAAGGTTTGTGAGGGTTCTTCCCAACATGTCTCATCTTTACTTGCACGGTGTAATCTTGGATGTAAGGAATGTGTGCAAGGTGAAATTGATTTACGACACTTTTACAGATTAGTTGCTGTGTTGCGGCAATTTTAACGCACGATCTGCCGAGGCGGCACAAATACGCAATTCCGTACCATTGGGCCAGAAAAGGCCACAGCCGTGTATTTAAATGTGGCAGCGAAGTTAGCAACTGAAGGAATCTTCTTTTCTGTCTGCCAATGATCTACGACTTTGTTTGTACAATAATATTCTTCTTCCCGTGGCCTGTGTGCCATATTTATGTAAGTTCTCAGTGTGGTGTGGTTTTATTTCGTGCTGTGGGATGTGTCGGACTTGCCATTGTTTTTATCCCCACGCTTTTTGAAAACAAACGAGGGGGGGGGGATGTTGTAATGGGCTCAGTCTCTTTGTCCGTCTATCCGTCTGTCACCCTAACTCCTCCGAAACGGTTGTGTGGAAATTCACCATACTTGGTCATTATGATCACCACATGACACGAATGTGCAGCATTCAAAAGGTCAAGTTCCAAAAAATGCAATTACGTTGACATTTTTGAACATGTTTTGTTTTTAATGAAACTTTATACATGTTCCACATTGATGATCACATTGAATACATGACGGTTTTTTACATTCGACCCCCGGTTCGTGTCCCGGACTTCATGTCACAGGGGTCGAAATGGGAAAATAATTGTAACTCAAATTTTGATTATGGGGTCATTCTGGTGGAACTTTTTCCCATCTTTAACTGTGCTTCGGGGGGGAATTTGTGACGGCGTGCCATCAACTTCGCTCGGGTTACCTCCGCCACCGAAGGTGGACGGAGCTTATGTTTTCACCCATGTCTGTCTGTCTGTGAGCAGAATATCTCAAAAAGTTGTGGACGGATTCAGATGAAACTTGGTGGACATGTTGGGTGTGTGAGAAGAACAAATTGATCCGGATCCGAGAATTTTTTGATTCTTCATGTGATTTTTTTTTTCTGTAATTATACGATACAGCGGCATGGTGATGGTCTGGTAATGGAATGGTTAGCACGGTACATTTCTCGCCGACAAGGTCCTACCACAGATTCTCGTGCTGTGAGCGTGATCGTGTGTCATTGTTTGTGCTTTCACCGCTCTGAACACTTGGGGCCTATCTGTTTATGATGGTTTTTTTCGGTACAAGTCAACAAAATTGTACAATAAGTTATTCTCTCTTTCTTATAGGTGTTTCAAACAATTGAATAACTTGTATGTAGATTGCTTCCAGGGTAAGAACATAACGGAATGAATGATAACTTGATATAAGGTCATGGATACAACTCTGTGTATATTTGGTCCGCTCAAAGTGCTCCACTTCACGAGTGACTCATGGCTGAGATTATTTATTTATTTGTTTGTTTGTTTGTTTATTTATTGACATAACATTTATTGTTTCATAAACATAACTTGCATTTGTACCTTTTTAAATTTTTCCTGCATAGCCATGATAACCCGATGGTTTGTCTTGTGCTCGAACCATTCGGTTATACTTCCGATCCATTTGAGATTTTGCTGTGATGTTTTGTGTGATCTTAATTCAGGTGTTTTGGATGAGGAGGAAGATATCCTTCAAAATGTGAACATTGTGGATTCTGAAAAGGCTGAGAGAAATGTCCAGCTGAAAAAGAAAAAGCCTGACTACCTACCATTTGATGAAACCGAGACCGTGGATGGCTTGGCAGTGGTGGGGGTCATTTTATGGATTTTATTTGGGAATTATTTTCATTTTGCCATTGGTCGACCTTTTTATAAATGTATTTATTTTTTAATACCCAGGATGGCGTAGGTATCGATGTTTGGTTGGTGCCTCGCGTTTATGCCTTTGAGGTTTGTGGTATCAACTGTTCTTTCCCTTGATTTTGTCTCCTTCCCATCTCATTGTCCTCTCTTGATCCCTGCCCACTGTTAGATGAAACCAAGGTCTTTGCTCAGCAAGTACGATGAGGAGATCGAGGGTGAAAAGAAGCAATCGTTTCGGCTGGACAAACGTGGTGAAGCTGACGGTTCTTGGGAGCGGGAGCTCCATCGCATTCGAGAAACCCTACGCGACCAGTCTCAAAGCCTGGACGTGGCCGCCCCACGGGTCGCCTCTGAGTTCTACACCCATGATGAGATGGTGTGTGCTTCTTGGACGTCGTGCACAGATAGGGATTGTGGAGGTGGAAACATTTATAAAGGAAGGAAGAGAAGTTTGTGAAGGCCGTCCCTGTGGACCGTTGTGTTTTAATGTTTTAATTGTCAAGTTAACGACAATTGGGTGCAACATCTAACAAACTGACAATGGGACATGGTGGAGAACAGGTGAATGGGAACTTGTAAATTAACAATGAAAGATCCCGGATAGTTTTTGGGGATGAAACCAAAGTTGGATGGCGCTACCTTTTTAATGGCACCATTGTAGTGCCCATTGCACATTGCCCTGATGACTTTAAGAAACGAGCACAAAGTCTAGAGTGGCATCACATTTTGACTCGCCAAAAGGGGGGCAGGACAGGAGGTATTAATTATTTCAGGTCATTAGTGAGGCAACTGGGTTTTTACCAGCAACCCGAAGGTGACATGATAATGGTACTATGATTCGAGAAGTGTCTGTGTGTATGTGTGTTGGACTTGCATGCTCTCCTGAACCACTGGATGGAATGAGTTGAAAACTGCTGGTTATTCTGAGGGTTTGCCCGGAGTAGTTTTAGGTGGTTAAAAATAAGTGGTAGCTCTGGTGGTTCGCCACGGGGATAGCAACCCGATTCTCTATGTAAATGTGTATCGTTTTGTGCTGCCTGGTTGGAGAGGGTATTACAAGTCATCCCATCCATAATTCTGGGGCATTTAACCCTTCCACAAGGACAGGTTTTTCGCTGATTCTCTATAATCAACATAACCTTACAAGGGTCGTATCTGGATATAAAGTAATGTTCACGTACAATTGCTCCTGTTCTCTGCAACTCCGAATCAATTTCTTTCGAAGATAATGCTTTCTTTTTCCTTTCCACAGATAGTAGATGCTCGTCGAAGAGCTAGTACACTGAATGGATCAGAACGTAACGGGATGCAAAATGAACAGTGGAGAGAGGGAGAAACTCCAACAGCAGAGATGAAGGCCGAGATAGAGGCAGACTTGGACAGACAATGGGTGTGGACAGACAATGAGGGGCAGGAGAGGATGCATGGGTTGGACAATATAGATACAGAAGGAGACTCCAAGGAGGGAAAGCTGAAAATTTGGATGGAGGAGGGATTGGGGTTGGTTGGGGGGGGGGAGGGGTACCCTGCGGAAACCTGTGGGGGGTGGGGGGGGACAAAGCACGAAAAGAGCAGAGGGTGCAAGATAAGAAAGGTGATGGTAGAAGACAGAGACTACCTACCTGTCTGCAATGGTGAAGTGATAGACCCATGGACTCAGCTTCATTATGGGAGATGCCAATAATCTTGAAGGCCTTGGTTTCCATGGTGTCAACCTGAGGAAGATGTGAGGCAGGGGAGCCAGCCCAGAGGGGCAGAGTACTCCATCAAGCTGCAGATGAAGGCCTTGAAGGTGAATAGGAGTTCAGGTGTTGCTAAAGAAGGACTTTGTACGATGGAGAATGCACAGTCGGCAGCTGGCATTGGAGGCCAAGTTTGAAATGTGGTTTCCCCAAGAAAGATCATGGCTGACAGTGAGACCCAGGAGTTTGAAAGACTGAACTTCCTCAAGATCAGGATTGTGAAGAAAGTAGATGGAGGTGTGTGGGAGTTGCCAGACGGTCCTTTCGGAGAGACGTAGTGAGAGTATGAGATTCATCAGGATTGAAAGGCATGTTCCAAGTGTTTGACCAGTTTGTGATTTTTTTTTTTCCAAGGACTGAAGAGAGGGAGGGAAGAGGCTGCAGCCTGTCTGTCTGAGGGATGAAGGATGTCCCAGTAGTGTGTGGTGTCATCAGCAAGAAGTTTATGCCCAAAATGACTTCTTGGTGGAGACTCTTGATTGTATAATTATTTCACACTTTAATGCTCAACTAGCCCAACTCATTGACATCAGTTTTAATTTTTCTTTTTCGAGTTGTTAAGGACCCCGCATATTGTTTTTTGTTGTTGTTGGAGATAGTGCTGAGGTTCTACCCCTTCCTCCCCCTCCCCCACCCCACCCCACCCCTTCGCTTGACTTCCAAAACATTTTGAGATAAGTTGAATGTTAATGTAACCGAAGAGTATTTTATTTGTCGACCCTGCATATTCGTATGGACACGTACCGTACTTTTCGGCCTATGAGTTGATGTGGAGTACAAGTCAAATGAGCTAATTTCCCCATTTTTCTTTCCTTCATTCATGGCTGTCTTTTTGGAGGATAAGGCAAAGCAAAATATACTACACTAGTTAGCAAAACTGTGAGTCAGTCAGAACAATCAGCTGTTAATTCCTCCCTGCCACTCACAACGCATCGCTGCATACGGTACTTCCAGGGTCATGAATATTAATGAGCTGTTTTGTGCTTATTTTTTTCATTTTGCTTTGTGGGACAACCTTTCGGATAAATTTGGAATGTAAATAGTTTTTGAATGTTTGTTATCATACAAAAGTTCAACTGGGCGTAGTGGCGTGCGCCTGTAATCCGGCTACTCGGAGGCTTGGGTTGGAGGATCGCTTGAGGACGGGAGCTCTGTGCTGGGCCGCGCTATGAGAGAGTGTAGGGCAGCCCGGAATCATGGCGAAACCCAATCCTTATCCCTGTGTCTTAAGAGGCGACCAGGGTTGCGTCAGGAAGGGCATCCGGCGTAAAACCTGTGCCAAATCAGTATGCGGATCATAACGGATGATCCGCTGTGGCGACCTCTAACGGGAGCAGCCGAAAGACGAACAACAAGTTATCATACAAAAGTTCATTATTTAAAACAAGCTGCAGGTCTTAAACCGTACATAAGTCGATTCTGAGTACAAGTCGAGGCCAGGACTTCCAGGGGTGGGGGGGGGTGGGGGGGGGAGTATCAACTTTTACACCGAAAAATATTGTACGTTTATATGACTTTTTACCATCAGACAAATAGATTGCTTTTCAAGCAAATACCACCCGTTGCTTTACTGATGGGAATACTAGGACGGGGAGAGGGAGGAGGTGGACGGGGAGAGGGAGAAGAGGGGTGGGGGAGGGAAGGCAGCACGAGGGGAATGGAAGTACAATAAAATGTGCCCAAACTAACATTTTCTTTTTAACCGCAGAGTTCGATATAAAACTGGGCCGGAGCATTTAAAACCGACACTATCTACCTGGCAAAGACCTGCCTGCATGCATGAATGTTCGTACATTTTGCGACCTTCGCACCCCTCCGGTCGGCTCACTCCGAATCTGATTAATACATGCGACACTCTGGGGAAGCCGTTTTAAATTCAAAACTAAACCGTCAGTCCTAAATAGACCCCTTAACAGAGGGGTTGGGGTGGGGATGAGGGGGAGGGGGAGGGGTGGGAGAGTGAGGAAGGGAAGGATTGAGGGGGGAGGGAAGGAAGGAAGGGAGAGAAAATGGAGGAGGGGTGAGGAGATCGGGGACAGCAAGGAGGGAGGCGAGATGGGTGGGGGGAGCGACACCTCACCAAATGTTGCTATATACTCTGGGAGGGTGGGGGTGGGGGAGTGAGGAGGAGAGGGGAAAGTGGGGAGGGGGAGGGGTTTTGGAGGAGGGAGCATGGGGGGATGGGTTCTCGACTTGTGTTTGGCAGTGGGACTTGTGGAGAAGGTGTGGGGGTGGGGGGGTGGTATTGCAGTATTGAACGTAATGGGGTATGTTAAAACAACACGTTAATACAGCACACTGAGACCTCCAGGAGATGTAGAATGGAGGTGGAGAGGGGAGGGGGGTTAGGAGGAGGATAGCATGAGGGAGGTGGAAGGGAATGCAGCGGGAGGGAAGGGAATGCAGCGGGGTGGGGGGGTGGAGGCAGCGGGAGGGGAGGGAATGGGAAGGAATGGTGTGAGAGGAATGAAGGCAGCGTCAGGGCAAGGGAAGGAAGTGTGAGGAGAGGGTAGGCAGCATACCAGGGCATTACCGGGGCGATAAATCACGCCCAAACAGCAATGTTTTCTTTTTAACCGCGGTGTTCTATATAAAACTGGGTGGAAAACTCTTCCTCCTTCACCTTCTTCTTTACTTATAATAATGTGAGTCTTATTCAATCCTGTTTCTCATATCAATTAGCTTCAGAAAATGCTAATTATACACAACCTTTTTAAGCGTTACAAAGTAGGACACTCTACTTGCAACATAGGTGAGAAGAGGACAGGAGAAAGCAGCTATTATTTCACTCATTTATTCACACTATTGTTGAAGGGTGAAAGTTGATTTTCGTTCCGGGTTTTTTTTTTCCAGATCCCAATTACGCAAAGTTCGGCGTTTCCATCAGCCAAGCGACCAGTCTTCTGCCTCTAGTGGCTTGAAACAAACAACCAAGCAGCTTGTGGAGCATTTGCGAAGTGGCTTCAGCACTCAAGCAAGCACTCCAACGGAACGCTTGGCTTGGCAAGCAATTATCGATTGGTCATATCAACCCATGTACCCAGAAACGCCCAATGAATGCCCGAATTGGACGAATGAACACTTTAACAGTCGGAACTGCTGCTAAGTTCAATAATGGAGCTTAAATTTTGTAATTCGGCTTAGTTTAAGGGATTCTCGAGGTTATCGCACGTGTGTGAATGAAATAAATCCACGAACGCTGGCGTCTCCGAGTGTTTACAAGCATTGCAATGTATCCAACGATTCGTAGCTGAGATGAACAGGCATTCGATAATATGAGTGAGGAAAGTGAAAGCAACACCTTAGGCGTTAAGAAATCATTGTGGCCTGTTCCAACTCAAGGTATTGTTGAGCAGGCTGAACAAAATGGCAAATTAAACGCAAGCGAGGTAATGAGAATGAGCCTTTAGACCCCATCGAGAGCGGTGACTGAGGATGCGCATGATAAAATATATAATTAAATAAGGCCGTTAATTATCTTCAAACGGGGTGTTTTAATTAACTCAAACACCAAATTTTCTCTCTTGGAGTTCCCTTCGTGTGCATGCAAAGTTTCAGGTTGTTAGGTTTCATGGTTTTGGAGTTATGGAGGACACACACACACACACACACACTGACTTTAGTATGGATGACGATGTATGCACACTCCACTTTGCTCTAATTGTCATTACCATCGTTACTTTGATGTTTATTTGTTTTTCCACCCTGCCTTAGGTTATGATGCCTCTAATATTCAATATCTCTACTTCCACCTTCACATTTCTTTTACTCCCTGCAATGATGCTCCCTTTGTCTGCCAGGTAAAGTTCAAGACGACAAAGCGGCGAGTCCGAAAGATTCGAAAAAAGAAGATGCTGAAGGCAGATGAGTTAGAACTCATTGCGGATGCCAGTGCAGATTTGGGCTCCAGGTGGGAAAAGCCATCATAATGCACTTTGCTACGTTTGGGAAATGTACACAGTATATCATTGTTCGCATCAAGCGGTGGAGGCACCTTGCCCACTTATTAAATGAGGATGTGAGTAAAAAATTTTTTTTGAATCTGGCACCCTTAACCTGTGTGCCTTTGCTTGTATTCTAAGTACAAATACATTACCCAGTGCCCTTGTGCTTTTAATTCTTCTCCTCTTTGTTTGCTTATTATGTGAACAGAGCACGAAGGATGCGCAGAAATCGGTCACAGGAGGATGAGCAGAATGATGAGGAAGCGATGGGTGTACGGATAAAGATGGAAAGGGACATTGAGATAAAGACAGATCAAGACTTTGAAACTGGAGGAGAGCTGAGGATAAAGATTGAAGCAGACATCAAAAAAGAATATGATGATGAGTTTGGCGTGCAGGTACATCCTGTGTCGAGGAGTAATGGCGTGGAAGACATGGAAATCAGTGATGGAGAAGGTTGGTTAACTTTAGAGGGGGCTCCCCCCACCACAAATCCCGCTCCACAACCCATCATCGCCCCATCAATTACTCCCGAGAGTTCTGGATTTAATTCCTCTCAGTTCCACCCACATCAATATCTACAATGACGTTGTATAGTGCCTGCAAAGTGATTTGCTGAACGTTCCGACATTAGTTCAGGGAATACTTGGTTCTCATTTGAGTGTGTATTAGAATAACGAGGCTTACCTGGCTGTTTATGCACTTTAGCACTGTTGCCTCTTCATTTGAACCCCCCCCCCCCACAACCTAACCCTAACCCATACTTGTTCAAGAGCTTGGATGCTCAGCATTTTTATTTCATGTACTTCTTTAGAAGTTCATTTCCTTCCTCCTTGCTATATTTTTCATGTGTCATAAAATTCTTTGTATTTGGCCAATTCTTCACAAATAGTCCGTGGAGGTCAAAATTTAAATTTCAGAGTTATGAAGCATGCGTTATATGTCAATGGAAAGATAGAAATGTGCAGTTTCTGAAAATATATTGATCACTGAGCTGACGTGCCTAGTTAGCTCACCTGGAACGTAGTTCTGGGGAGCTTGTGGGATGGCGCATCATCCGTCCATAAACACTTGCAGCGTCTTCTCTGAAACTACACACACTATTTCGATGAAACTTGACCACAACGTTCATCACCCTGTATTCACTTACCTTGGCATTGATATTCATGTCTTCGCATGATGTGAGCCAGAGGTCAATTGACGTCTGGGTCAGGCCTGGGGAGTCTTGGATTCACTGGATCATGGGGTGTGGCGCTGTCGGTACCTACACAGGAGTACGAAGGTCCGAGTTTTCAGGTCCTTGGTGTTTCCAGTCTTGCTCTATGGATATGAGACTTGGACTCTGACCAGGGATCTGAGACGGAGACTTGATTCCTTTGGTACCAGGTCTCTACAGAGAATCCTTGGCTATCGCTGGTCGGACTTTGTGTCTAATGAGCGGTTGCTGAGAGAGACTCAAATGAGATTTGTTACCTACATCGTCCGTGAGCGTCAACTGCGGCTGTATGGACACGTGGCTCGTTTTCCTGATGCTGATCCAGTTCGCCGGATTCTCTCAGCGAGGGAGCCTCGTGAGTGGTGGAGGCCAACGAGCCGAACACGTGCCTCATGGTTTCAGTAGGTTGATCGGCATCTCAATTTGATGGAGATGGGCCAGGTTTCTGCCTGGGGGATGGCCCGATGGAGGCCCATGCAGTACCGGTGGAAAGTGGACACACCGACACACTGCTTTGGCTCGTGCTCCCATACCTGACCTGATTTTTTTTTTAAAGAATCTGGCTCTAATGAGGTCTATGGGGGGGTTGCCCCCCAAAATAGGTGTTTGCTTTTTCTTAGAAACTGCACACACAATTCTGATGAAACTTGACCACAACCTTCACCCCTGTGATGCACGAAGGTTTGTTCACACCATTAAATAAATTAGGGTCTGAGGGGTTCTAACAGAGGGAGTTTACGGGAGGGGGGGGGGTACCCCAACAAAATATTTATTAGCTTTCTTCTCTGAAACTACACACAATTTGGATGAAACTTGACCAAAAGCTTCATCACCTGTGATGCATCAAAGGTTTGTTCACGACATTGAAAATTTTTTGGGTCAAAGGTGGTATACGGGTGTGGCCCCCAAAATATGTATTAGCTTTCTTCTCGATAGCACACAATTTCGATGAAACTTCACCACAACTTTCATTACATGTGATGTACCAAATTTTGTTTACACGATATAAAAAATCAGGGTCCAAGTGGGTTTATGGAGGTTGTTCCCCAAAATAGGTACAGTAAACCCTCACCGTCCACTGGGGTTACGTTCCTCTAAACTTCCGTGAACGGTGAAATCGTGAACTGTGAACAGTTTATAACATGCAAGTCAATGAGATACATTGCAGCATCCCAAAATAAATCCAAAAATCATAAATGATAAAAAAAGACATTTAATTGAAAAACAAGAACAATTGAGTAAAATAAGATAAAATAAGTATGATTTACCATCAGTAACAAGGCTTTGCTGCTTGGAGTACTGTTGGTGGGTAGCTCCGGTCAGTTATGCTTGAACAGTCATGGCACGGAGGTCGCCGATCGATCTCAAAGGAGTGACCCACAAATCCCTCACATCTATCATGTGGTGTTCTTGCCTTTGTGGAGATTTATTATGTTGATCCAGCCGTAATTTTATCATTACATTTAAGAATGTAACGTATAGTGGGCTCATTGACGTTGTAGTCTTTCACCATAACAGTAACACGTGTACCACTCTCAAGTCGATTGAATAGTTTCACTTTTTCCACCAATGTCATCACTTTCTTTATTTCTTTATGCTGCTCTTCAGCAGATGCACCACTTCATGGACGATTTGGGCCCATGATTAAATAATCGGGATACAAAGTTTTATCACAATAAAATACCGCACCTCACCAACTGCCAAGCAGCCAGAAAGCAACGATGCAGTGGTGCGGCAAATGCTGGAAGATGCAGAATGTAAATTTTCAAATTTTTCCATTTTCCGGTGATACAGTACAGTTGTAATTTAACATGTAATATTAAATGAAGGAAAATATTGTTATCCAAACATTGGAAGTGTTGAAATACTGATGAAATATGAACGAGTACAGGGTGGTTGGGGTTTATTTTGTTTGTGGTGGGAGGATGTTTCTGGATGACGCAGAAGGCAATTTTTTACATTTTCCAGTGATACAGTACACTTATGTTTCGACTGGTAATGTTAAATGAAAGAAAATATTGTTATCCAAACATTGAAAGTGTTAAAAAAAAAAAACATGAAAACTGAAGGAGTTTGAGGTGGGAGGAGTTCATTTTTTTTGCGGATATGCGGGACTATCGACGTGGACAGAGAGAAAAGGGTGTCTAAAAGGTCAGTGCAGATACGCGAACACGCGGATGGTGAGGGTTGAGTGTATTTGCGATGAAATTGGTTCATTGGTACATACTGATTCTGTCCCACACTGACTTCCTCCTCAGTGTTATTATTCTGCCAGGTGAACGCCCAGGGGTTTTGCCCCTTTTTAATTTTTTTATTTTTATTTTCTTGCTTGCTGAAGATATTGACATCAACTTCCCGAAAGATAATGGTAAATTGTGTTGATTATATTGCCAAGAACAATTAATTCCTTAATTGGTTAATTAACGAGGCTCGGAGTCTAAAACTACTCCACATTCGTTGTCCCCTATCTAAAGTGAATTGTAGAACTTGATTAACTGAAGTCAGCTGCTCCGACTGTCTGTGATTAAGATTTTAATTGATGAAGCATGTGTCACTCCACAACCCGTCACTCCACAACAAAATTAGACATTTCATTAGTTCTTTTTCATTGGCTGGTAGAAGTAGAGAGAAATAAATGTTATTTCATCAATAACCAAGTACCACTCATTGATTGTGTAGGATGCACTGTTGTTTAGTTTTTGTTGCATTGTATTTAAATTTGTTTAGACAATATCTTGTCACTCCATAAAGTTATGGAGTGACAGGTTGCAGTCATTACCCCTCGCACACTAAGTGAAAGGTGGGGTTAAACAATTGGTTCACTTCTTTCTGTGTGGCTACATTCATCGCTTTTTGATCGAGGAACAACTTAATTTATTGTGAATGTTATATTTTGAATATGAAGTGGAACAAAAACCTGTAGTTTCGGAGTACTTTGGCTCTGAATTTGGCAAACTGTATGGCATCTCGACCAGTTGCACATGTACACGGGAGTAAGGTAATATTTTAAAAAGTTTTTCTGCTTGCCTGACAGTCAAACAAAATTTGAAATCATCCAAACAGGAAACTTACTGTTTTTAAGGATGTAATAAAGGACACAAACAACACATATGGAGAACTAATGTGACATGTCAAATAATGTGGTGTAAACGACGAGGCGTCAACGGTGCAAACTCTCCAAAATTTTTTTTTTTATACAACCTTTGGATCCTTTATTTTATTTAAATTTAATTATATACTTGAACTCGAGAACACAAATCTCCTCCTTATCACTTCCCAAAACCTTCAGTTTGGCAGTACTTGGACAAAATATTATGCAATTTGACGCCAGCTCTCGACCAATCAATTTTCCGCTCTTATTTTCAGCATTGGGCAATATCGAGATGCAAACAAAATCGTGGCTCGTATGAAAAAAAGATCTTGCTCTTAAACGCAAATCAAGAGTTGGAAAGAACCTTCTCCGTGCCCTTTTTCTCAAAATTGCGTGGGGTAAGATGTTCTATGACCTCTGTAGTTCTTTTTGTTAATTTTTTTAATGAGAAGTTCATCACAGCAAGGTAATAGTGATTATTATACCATGTTTCTAAATTAAATTTCTTTTGATGTTTTCTATTACAAAAAAATAACACCTTATAATCTGTGTTGCTGTTTACAATGTGCATGCGTTTTGTTTACTCGTACTTTTTGCACTGTGCCAAAATCCTGTTTGTTGCTGTAGATGCATCAGGGCCTGAGGATGCTGATGTGCCTTTGTCTCTGGTTGAGGAAGATCCAGCAGAGTTGGAGCTGCAAAAGCAGCTGGATCGACAGCGAAAACTCCAGCAGAGGAAAGCCATGCAGGATGCGGCGGAGAAGGTACGAAAAATGTATCCCTGATCCTTGCGTCTGTGTGCTTGATTATGAGGATCACACTAGCAGCACCTCTCTCAAAGCAGTTGAGATTTTTCCTGCCATTATGCTGTCAAAGGACATTCTCAGCAAAGTCCCTAAATATTCCACACTCCATTGGGAACAAATTCCCTGACAACTGCCTGGTGGAACTGGGTTATCTGCTTGGATTATCGTAAAACAAGATGCATCACAGTCAGTCATAACGTGCTCATCTCTGAGCTCTTTTGTCTGGATGCCGAAAGGATTTCGGGCCGAACTAACCGGGGCTCGCGCCCTCAGCGCGCACTCGGACTACTGCTAAGCAGAACAGAAAGTGCAGCGCTGGCTATTTAATCTAGAAAAACAGTTGGGGTAAAGCGTCCTTGCCATCAGTAGTGCGGACTATGTTTGATCAATCGGGAAAAGACACCACGAGCAGGTTGGAAGAAAACGTGTATGGGTTTATTTACATTTGGGAAACAGGGGAGTTTGTGTGGCACGTATTTACAGTAGAGGTTTTATTCACATGGAATGGCAGAGCACAAATTGATTGCATGAATCTAAAGACTCAAATCTGGTTTCAAATTAATGAATTGAAGCTCTCAAAACATCAGCTTTGTCCCTGTGAGTATCTGCATGTACAGCTGTTTCTTTCCTGTACTTGCCATCAGTTTCAAGCGAAATTGTAAATTGCCCATTTGCTCCCATGAGCTCATCCTTGCATTTGATAAATGGTTTGTTTTTCATGCTGAAATGTGAGAGAGGTGTGTTGTAAAATGTTGCCAATGTCAAGAATGTGGGCCAAAAAACACTGAAAACGCACTGTGCAAATTTCTTGCAAATCCTTGTCATCAGTTGTTGGCTCACCTGGACTTTGGTCAAGTGAGCTTATGCGATGGAGCAGTGTCCATAGGTGAGTGAGTGAGTCAGTCAGTCAGTCAGTAAGTCAGTCCGTAAACACTTCAATCATTATCGCTTGAACCAAACACATGATTTTGATTAAACTTGGCCAAAAGCTTCATATCTGATGCCTAACAAAGGTGTATTGACCGCATCAATATCTGTGCTCATTACACTGGTCTATGGGGGGTTTATGACCCCCCCCCCCAAAGAAGATAGGTATTTGCTCTTGTCGAGCCCGGGAGGGAGGTGCCTCCACCATCCACATGCACACGCAGGTATAATGGCGCTTCACTTGTTGCAGCTTTCCACACTCTACACGCACAAATCTGGCCGGCACTTCCTCTGCTGTCTCTGAAGCCCCCTGGCTAAGCACACTGCACCTTCGATCTTCCTCTTTTTTTTATCACTCTTCCTGTCCTCCGCCCCCCAGGGCATGTCCTCCTCACCTCCAAACCAGGGAAGGTGGGGCTTCTCCTTCTGTGGGCCTGGCTTGGAATATAAAAACTTTGGGAAAATCACAGAGGGTAATCATGTACAGGGGAACTCATCTTTACTCCCGAAGCTAATTAACACCACACCACCCCTCGTGTGTGACAGGGAACACAAGCTCACAGATTCCCTGAATTGTATACATCGAGGTGCTTCTACCCGTCCACGGACCATGCTACACTATACAATCCTATTTGTACTATTAAATTAGTTCATCTACCCCCATAATCATAACTATATGTATGTATGCATGTGTGTATGTATATATATATATATATATATATATATATATATATATATATATATATATATATATATATATATATCTGCTCTTCACCCATTGGTTGGCCAGCTGAGCTGACGTCACCCACAATTGTAAGCTGAAATACTTAAGCTAAAGTACCCAGAGGACCCAAAAGACCTCCCCCCCTCCCGGAGGACCCCAAGGACCTAAATGACCCTGAAGACCCAAAATACCCAAGAGACCCTCAAGACCCAAAATACCATGAAGACCCTTAAAGACCCCACAGACCCAAAGACCCAAAATACCCAAGACCAAAAAGACCTAAAACGCTCCGAAGACCCAAGAGACTCCAAAGACAATAAAGACCAAAAAGACCCTGAAGACCCCAAAGACCTAACATACCCAAAAGACCCAGGGGATCCAAATGATCTGAGGACACAAAAGACCATGAGGACCCAAAATACCACGAGAACTCAAATTACTTCGAAGACCCAAAAGACCCAACATGATTATCTGGGAACCATGGAAATTCTGCATAATGTGACTTCAGCTTGCCACCCCCCCCCCCACTACACACCACACACACACACACACACACACACACACACACACACACACACACACACACACACACACACACACACACACACACACACACACACACACACACACACACACACACACACACACACACACACACACACATACACACACATACACACATACACACATACACACTCATACACACATACACACATTCACACATACACACATACACACTCACACATACACACATACACAGGCATACACACATACACACACACATACACACATATACACACATACACACACATACCCACACAGTCACACACACATACTCACACAGACACATACACATACACACACACACATACACACACACATACACATACATACACACACATACACATACGCACCCATACATACACACACATACATACACACACATACATACACACACATACACACACCATCCCAAGTCCTCAACCCTCCCCATCCAACTCTGTTCTCTCTCTGCCCCCCCCCCCACTCATACAACCACACTTGAACTCTGTGCTCCCCTCCCCCTTTCTTAAAATCCTCAAACCCCCTCCCAACTGAAAGTCCTCAATGCACCCACCCCTCAAAAGCTTCAAACTCCTCAATCCCAACTGTCCCCTCTCTGCCTCCGCTCCTCCAACCCAACTCTGTCATCCTCTCCACTTTTCTTCTTCAAGTCTTCAACTGCCCCAAATCCAAGTCCTCAACCCCTGCCCCCCTCCCAATTTCTCAATCTCCCTCTTCCAACTGCATGCACCCCCACCACCAACTCTCTGTCCTCCCCTCCCCATTTCTTCCTGTTCTTAACAACGTTACACAGGGAACTTTGGTGCATGAGAAGGTCATTCGGCCTATCATGCCTGCGTTGTTCCTGTCCCTGTTTGTTAAGAACAATGTTAAGATTAAATAAAGATGGAACGTTAAAGTCACAATCATTTCCCCCTTTCTTCCCTTATCCTTGCAATAATTCATGGACCGGTGTTTGTGTGTTTGTTTATTTGTTTGTCGCGCTACTCCTTCTGCAGTTGTGGGCAGATTCCATCCAGACTTGCTACATAGGATCAGCATGACCCCAATTAGTGTAAAGGGGTGTTTCTATCTTTGCCGGTGGGCTTGGGGGGAGAGGACTGATGCAAATTCTCCATGTAAATGTGTATCGTGTAGCGCCGCCTCCAGGTGGGTTAGGGTATTACAAGTCTCTCCCATTTACAGGACAGTATTCCTGTCCCCACGTTTTCCATTGTATGAAGTGTTTCGGATTATAAGCAGTAGGTATGTTTTTACTTCATGCAGATAACTTCATGGGTTTTTGGGTTTTTTTTTGCGTATACAGAGCTGTCAGTTGCATATACACCACCCAAATAAATGTATGCATCAGAAAAACGTGTTGCACACTTGGAACAAGATCGCCCGTAGGACAGACACTGTGCTAGTAAATTATAAACACCTGAGCTGCCACCTGTCGCCATCTCAGCATGAGTAGATCCATAAATACAATGCTTCATAAAAAGCTCATTTGCTATCAGATTTCAAACCTCATACCGAAATATTTGGTGAGGTCGTAACCTCCAATCGTCAAATATAGTATCAAATGTGAAAAATAATAACCTTACCATGATCGGTAAAATAGGCGAGGGAGGGAGTCATGTGACCTCTCAAATGTGCTAATCGTTCAAAAACCGAACATAGTACAAATACAACCCACACAGTACATCGATTTAAAGGTAATTTTACTGCTCATCGAAGGACATAACCCTCAATGGTAAAAGGGAGTTTGTAGAAAAAAAGGTTACCATCTTAGCTCACTTCACCAAATATACACCTCAAATATACATGCATCTTATCGTTTAAAAGAACCAAGTTAACATCGTGATTTGATTTTTTTGGTCGTAAATTGATCGTCGATGTTTGATTAATTTCATCATGGACGTCTCATCTCAAATGATAAATTTGTTTGTCGTGTGTATTGTTGGTAGAAACGGGAATTCAGTGTAAAAATTCAATGACGACACATCGTAGTGAGTGGAGCCGGTAACCTTGGCAACCATAAATTATTTTTGATTTTCAAATGGTTTCTGGTCACTATCACAGAAATATTAAATCGCAGGTAAGATATATTTCATTTCTTACAATATTATCGATATCTCCGACATCTTAACGATGTCTTATTTGAGGGTCCATTCAAAAAATTATATATTGTTGTGCGCCGGGGGTTGGTGGCGAGAACGACCGCTAGGTGGGGGAGGTTACACCGTCTCCCACCAGACTCCCCGGAATTGTGGGCCGTCGCTCAGATATAACTCCGCGAGCCGGCGGGTCGTCGAACCGACCGTGGACGCCAATATCTCAACCGCGTAGCATCGGTGTTACAAATTTGGAAACCTATCACACACAACATCCAGGTTCCTATAGCTCAGTTATTTCTGTAAGTATGTGTTTTATAGATAGCTTCCCGTCCCTTGTCTAATGGGTAAGTTAATGTAAATGCGCTGTGATTTATTTTTATAGTCAGGAAAACTTCATCTTCAGCGACGAAAACAGAAACGACCGTTGGGGCGGTTCTGCAGCGACGTAAACAGAAGTGACCATTAGAGCAGTGCTGCAGCCCCGGGATCCTAACAACATAAACAGAAGTGACCGTTAGAGCAGTGCTGCAGCCCCAGGATTCTCCGCGCGCCGAAAAGGGGGAGGGGTCAAGCGCGCCGGAGCGCATAAAAGGAGAGAAAGGAGCCAACCAGCCAGCCAGCCAGCCAGCCAGCCGGCGAAGAGCAAGCGGAAAAGGACAGAGGAAGCGAAAAAACGAGGAAGGAGCGTCCATCTTGAGAGCGTTCCTGTCATCGTCGTCATGGCCAGAGAGGTCGGGGCTGGTCGTGGCTGTCTTGAGCGTCTTCTTCTTCCTCCTCCTCCTGAGAATTGAGCTTGAGAGCGACCATCTGCCGCTGGAGCCGGAAGGGTTGCGTGTCGTCGCCGGAGAGAATGGAGTCGAGGTTTGGTGGCCAAGACTGGCGCCGAGCGGAGTCAGGGATGCTGGGTTCGGCTCGCCTCTCACCGGACCGAGTCAGCCTGAAAACTGCACGAGGCGGACAGGTCCCAGTTAGACCCTGGTCTTCAGCTCGACTATCCTCCGGGCTGAGGATCCTAATCAAGGCGTTAGCCACCACTTCTTTATGTGTGTGTGTGTGTGTGTGTGTGTGTGTGTCCGTCTGATAAGTAGTGAACTGTGAAGTGCTTTTGCCTGTATATTATTTGCCTTGCTTGATATTCGGTTTAAATGTGCCTCTTGCGTGCTCCCCTAGTCCCCCATTATTGTGAATAAATATCCCCATTTGTTGAATGTTTCAGCTCGTTCGTGTCCATTCCTTCATTGGCTGAGCGTGCTGCGTGTTTGAGAATTGATGAAAGCTGTTCCGGCACAAAGGGGACATTTGGACCGACGGTTCTTGGCGATTAAACCGCTCGGAATCGCACATGGAATGAGTGCGCTAAGCGGCTCGTTTTCGTACGAGTTCCGTCGAGGGTAAATTTCTCTGGTAGATTCCCCGCGTGGATACTTAAGTGTATATAAATTTGTCTATTCACCCTATTCCACGCGGGTGACATGTTGGCGATCTTCGGTCCAGTCAGGACCCGTCGGCTCTGGACTTCTCCGGAGTGACGACCTAAATTCCGGGCGATCGGTCAAGCCGACGCGACTGCTCCATCTCGCGGTCGTGCTCGCGGCCGATGTCCGGCTCCGCAACATTTGGCAGTCAGGAGTGCGATTCGGCCCCTCGGCCTCCGTAGAGAAATTTACGATTCAGATCAGGGGTGTAGGAAGCGAACCCCCCCAGTTTCTCCAAATTGCGAGCATTTTAAATTATTTCCCAACACGCGACATGGCCAGCCAAGACGAGCTGAGGCAGGTGGGTTTAGATGTAAATGTAGATGAACCTATGGCCCAGGACGGAACCACCGTGCAGGACACCCTCATGCAGGAACTTTCCCCGCAACCGAACCCAGAGGTTGTAATGGGCGCAGTGGCTGGGGCGGCGCACGAGCGCCCCCCACGTGCAATTTCGCACACGGACCGAATGATGGAAATGATGGGACGTTTGATGCAGGAAATGGATGCAAATGCGCACGATATGCAGAATAAAATGGACACAAATGCACAAGTAGCACAAGAAATGAAAGAAGAAATGCAGGAAATGCAAAACGAAATAAAAGCGAGCACACAAAACATAAGGGGTGAGATGCAGTGCATGGGGTTGAACCTCTAGGCAGAGCAAAAGGCAATGAGGACGGGCATAAGAGGCATCATGGCGACACCACGTGGCGGCGACACCGAACCAACGAGGGGGAGTGTGGAATGTGTCTGGCCTGCAATGGATACGGGTAAGGTTGGGACGAGAGACGCCATCACTGTAATTGGGGAGACCGAGACGTGTAGGGTGAGACACGAGGGATGACGGAGGAAACAAAAGAGGTGACGGAGAAATTAAAGGAGGTAGAGGTGACTACGATGGAGACACGGATAATCAAAGAAATAAAGGAAGAAAGTAATAAACATGAGGAGACGACGAAGGAGACAAAAGGGGTGACGGAGACACAAATAATAAAAGATACAACGAAAAGAACAACAGAGACGCGGGAGATAGAAAAGGTAGAGGAGGAACTACACGATACAAAGGAGCACTCACACGTGGGAGTAATAGGGGATAATGGGGGTGAGCTTGGAGAATGTGTTGGGACCCGATGTGAGTGAGAGGCAGGATGGCCATCTTCAGGGACAGGGGGAGATTGAAAACTCTCCCAAAGTGGACTATGACCAGGTGGGATCGGTCGCGCAGTGCGAGGTCGAGGGGAGGTCTGAGGTGAACGGGTACACGCTCAGCTTGGGGAGTAAAGAGACCCCGGGACCCCTTGTGTTAACGCGAATCCCCAGCGCGATTGTCCCGGTGTGTGTGGTAAAGAGTGTGAGTGGTAAAGGTAAGTATAGTGCGAGTGTAATAGCATGCGTGAGTGCATGCGTGAAACGCAGACATATGTAGATGGGAGACGGGAATGGCAAGCCTGGAGGGCTGCTTGTAGTTATTCTGGGAACCGCGCCAGGTTCACGGGACGCCGCGTACGAGGCCCGTTCGGCATTTCTTGAACAGCCCTCGCGTGCTGGTCTTCGTGCAGGGAATCCGGCGCGGGAACGTCTCACGTATCGGAAAAGACCGTCACGCAGACGGTTAAAATGGCGGCGAGAGTTGGGTGAATTCGGAACGCGGGGGTTCCCATGTGCGCGCGGGCACGTGCCTGGGGCATCACGTGCTGCATACCGCGTGTTCTGTTCGCGGAACACGCGGAGCGGGTTTCCAGGACGTTACGCGCTTGCTGGCCGGCACGGGAAACCGCACAGGTTCGGTGTGCGAGTGAGGTCACCGGGAATCTCGCGGCACGAATGCCAGAAAAGCAGCGCACATCGTCCCGTGTGGGGAATTCCCCGAGAACGAGCGCTGTTTGGAATGTGCAGGGTGATGTCAAGGCTGCACGGATCGGCCTTCAGAGGGGACGTTGGAATCGCCCAGAGGGACGAACGGGCATGCCGAAAACCACCATCATGGTGATGCAGAAAAGAAAAAAAGAGCCTCCCTCCAAGAATACGACCCTGCAGGATGTGGTGGACATCCTGTACGGTTGGGCAAAGGAAGCACTAGTTAGTGGGAAGGGTTAGCAATAGTTAGACCGGCTTCATGGGGACATGGGTTGTTCCTCATGGAGCCCGTGGAATGGGTTAGTTAGAGGGATTTTAGGATAGATTTAGAAAATGTATTTTTGGATTTCTGAAAGACACAGACAGACATGGAATGTGTAGTGGGACGTAGCTTAGCTACATAGATTAAAAGGAACGTGCATTAGTTTAAGGGATGACGAGGGGGAATGAGATAGGGGAACATAGTTCGAGTTTGGTATTAATGGAAAAAGTGAAGAATGTGCACAATGAGTGAGTGTGGGTCAGCGGGCCCAAGAGTGTGAATGGAGCGAATGTGGAATGCATGGTGCGAATGAATGATTTGGGGGGAGGACTGATTCCCACCCAAGTGACCCTGGGGTCAGTTTGATGTTAGTTCGGGGGTTAGTTAAATTTACAAAAAGGTCAGTTTGTTGTTGGTGTCGAGTGAAGGCACGATACCCATTTGGAGGGGTGCAAGAGTAAAATTGACCGGCTGGGAGCGTGGCTTGGGAAGGTGAGTACCGAGTAGTGGGCACCCCGGGCACCGAAGTAGTCGGCCAGAGTAGGCCAAGGGTCCAAGGGACCAGGATAGTGTACTGGGCACGGGCGACCCGCGGATCGGGACCCGGAGCACCAAAGATGCCACGTGGGCATGGAAGGGGGCAATGCTAGGAAGGGCACCCCCCCCCCCCCCGAGTTTATAGGGAGCAGGTAGGCTCGGAGACAGCCTCAGGGCCCGGGGGTGTCATGGTTAGAGTTCGGCAAAGGGGAAGTCCCTGCCAGTTGAGCCACGCTGCCCAGCCATGAAATTGTGCAAGGGTATGAGTGAAAATTTGTGGGCAGGGCCAAAATTTCTTATGGACACCAACACAGGCGACAGGAATCAGGGTTTTTAGAACCGATGGTTTAAATCACAGGCGTTTTGAAAATCCCCGTGGTAGTTTAAAAGAAATAAATGCTTGGATAGTTAGGAAATGTACCCCTTCGCACCATCCATCCTTTCGCTCTCCGTAGGCCACTGGATCCACCTTGGTGAGATGATTGCTGAAATCTGAGGAGGCCATTCTGAGGCTTTGTTGGGCCTCGAGACAGGACGCTAGTCTCTCTTTATTCCCCTCCCGAGAGGGAACGTAGGGGATGGGTGTAGGCTAGGTTGACAGGATAGGTTAGCCGGTCAAGGACAATAAGTGGGTAAAGGCCCAGTCACACCTTGACGTTTTAGCCAGCTTATGCCGATTTTTGAAAAATTTGTCTAAAACGTTGGCACACGTCGAATACGTTATGGGTAAGTTTTGGAAACATTGAGAACACGTTGAAAAACACTGCCATACGTCGTAGTTTGCTGGCTTTCATCGTTGTACTTTGCGGTTGTCCTCAAATTTTAGCATGCTTGAAATTTTACGACTTATGCCAGCATATGACTCACTAGTTCCGCTACGCTGGCCATAAGTTGTAGGCACGTTATGCGATCGTTGACACACGACACACGTTAATTGTAAGTTAATCATAAGTCGTAACACGTCGAGGTAATTATTAGCGTACCCGAAACTTATTTCTAACCTATGAGTAACGTGTTGTAGGCACGTTACGCGATTGTTGGCACACATCGACACACGTTACTTGTAAGGTACTCATAAGTCGAAACGCGTCAAGGTAATGGTTAGCATCAGTGTTCCAGACTCCATGTTTTTTTTGTTGTTTTTTTTAATTTTTTTTCTTCGGTATGACGGTCATGTTGACACTTCGATTTCTCGTGCGGTTATGATTTAAATCGTTGAGCAGCAGCCTATTAATTATATTATATTATAACCACACTAGAAATTGAAGTGTCAACATCACCGTCATACCGAAGAAAAAAAACAAAAAAAAAAAACAGGGATTCTGGAACACTGACGCTAACCATTACCTCGACGTGTTTCGACTTATGAGTAATTTACAAGTAACTTTTGTCGACGTGTGCCAACGATCGCACATCGTGGGTACAACTTATTCCCATCGCATGCAGAACGTGTGAGGCATACGGCAAGTACGTCGTAAAATGTTTAACACGTTTAATAGTACAAGACGTACTCCACTTACTACGACGTATGATAGCGTACTTTAGTGCTCTATTCACGTATACCAAACTTACCTATACCGTATTCGACGTGCGCCAGCGTTTTAAACATTTTTCAGAGGTCGGCATACGCTGGCAAGATTGCCAAGGTGTGACTGCGATGTTGACACTTCCATTTCTCCGGCGGTTATGATTTGAATCATTGTGCGGCAGCCTTTTTTTAGGCTACGCCACGTGATCGTCGGCAATACGTGCAGCGCGCTATGCATAAGTTAGACTATCGATGGGCATAGGTTGCGAACGCCGACAACAGGCTAAGCATTCGTTGGTATAAGTTATATACAAGACAATGAAACGTTCTGTGCCCGTCACTAATATGTTATGCATACGTTCGAATCTTTAAAAAAAACATCAAAAGTTCAGCGTAAGCCAGCGTTTTACATACATTTTGATACGTTGCCATTGCTGGCTAAAACGTCAAGGTGTGACTGGGCCTTTAGGGAGAAGTATTTATAAGAAAATAAAAAAGGGGAAATAAATAAAAGGGGCTAAATTTGCTTGTTTTGTTGTGTTGCAAATTAAGGGAGTGGGTATGGACAGAGACAGGCAAAGGCGATAGGTTGGGGGGAGACAGTACGTTAGGTTCGAGCCCGCTTTTGGAGCGGCCGACACCACCGCACTCCCTCCAGACCCACACGGAACGAGACCAGAGGCCGGCCAGCTTCACCTGCCGGCTTGTTGTGCAGTATCGCCTGGTCCGCATTGCTCTGCTTTGCCGTGCCTTGTTTGCCTGCCTCTACCATGACCCCATGCCTGCGAGCCCTATTTGCATTGCCCCCTGTGTCAGCAATCACCACCATGTGCACCAGGATCGCCAGTTTTTGCAAGGACTACCCTTCAGGTAGCCACATCACGGGGACTGCATTGAGCAGCCCGTGCACCGTGCTTGCATCCATCCAGTCCATTTTTGTGTTTTGCATCTTCCATCCACTGCATCATCCATCCAGTTCATTTCAGGGAGGAGCCAGGGACTGCGTTTGGCAGCCGGCTTCCTCCCTGTTCTTGCACAAGGGAGCCAGAGACTGCCTTGGGCAGCCTGGCTACCCCCTTCAAATGGCCTGTGGGATGGCATATGGCATACCGGGTTAGGGTGAGTTGCCTCCAGCAGCTGAAAACTGAAAAGAGAAAAAAAAAAAGAGAAGGTTCAGTGACCAAAAGAGGGACCTTGTGAACATGCCCTGAAGACGTCTGACCTTCAGCTACAGAGCACTCACCCTCACACAAATTGTTGACTAACTTTGCCATGCCTTCTTCCCCACAGATGCCAGGTCCTGGGCCATGGATGGTGTAAAATATTAGGTAAAATTGTAAATAAGTTTAACCCACCTGTATGTCTGTTATAGCGCCGGCAATTTTAGTTAAGTCGTCCGAATGAGTCTGTGTGAGTTTCTTAGTTACGCAGCGCATTAGGTTATTTATTTTTGGGACATGTATTAAAAACAAGGACAAATGTGTCCAAGAGCCACGTCCTAAAGGTTTTGTCTTCACCAGAAGAAGAACAAGAAGAAGAAAAGAAAAGAAAAAAAAAACAACAACAACTTCCGATATTTCGTCACGTGCCTTGACGGAGCCAATAGCGAGACCCGTCCTGGACGATCGTCGTTCATGACGAGAAAATAGTGTATTTACGAAATAACTACACATTAAATGGAATAATCTTTAAATAATAACGTGAACGTTTCGAAACTTTAAAGCAAATGTCCGAATATATTTAAAAGTTCATGATAGATGCTCTCAAAGGGCACTCTCAATGTGAGGATGTGTACATGTGTTTAGTATTTAAGGAGATCCAGATCCTGTATATAAGAGCCGAGTCCGAAAAGTTTTTTGTTTTTTTTGTATACCTTGGTCGAGGCTCGTATGAGAGCTAACACACAACTCACAGCAAGGAGGCATGAGACAAGAGAGGCGGGAGTGGAAGGGACAAAACAGTGGGGAACAGACACATTAGGTGAACTGTGGAAGTTGAGGGATGGGGATGGGACGGGGAACATGGCGAAGAGAAGATGGACATTTCGGGGACTTTCAGGAAGGAAAGCAGGAGAAATGAAGGAAGTGGGCTTGGGTGGATTATCGGGGGTAGAAAAGATCGAGGATTTGGATAGGGGAAGATAAGAGGTGGTGGTGAACAGCTGTTTTGAAAGCCTGGAGGGAAGAATGAGAAAGAATAGAGTGAGGAAGTTTATTCCAAAGGCGGGAAAAAAGAGGAATGAAAGAGTGAAGATGAGCAGTGATTCGTGATTTTGGTAGTTTTACCAGAAGGGGGTTGTTGGCGGACCTTGAGCGCCCTGTGGAAATGTGGTGGGGACAAATCACAGAGAGAGCAGGGGGGGCAAGGCTGGAGAGGAGTCGGTAGAAGACAGAAAGACCCTTAGCGGGGAGGGGCCTTGGTGAAACTGACGTCACTGTACATCCCGATTGGACGGGCTTCCATGGGTCCGCCTTTTCTGGGCGGAGTTTCGGCCATACCAGGAAGCCCGCTCACTCCACACGTTCGGACTCGCCGAAAAAGGTACTTCACAAAGATTTTGCCTCGAAACAGCGAGTCGCCAGTTGGGCAGGTGAAGCGCTTGTTCAGTGGTGTCTGTTTGTTGGATGGTCTTGGATGGTAAAGATTTAATAACCTAACTAAAAGAAGTCGCAACGCACGTTTTTGATTCTCCCATGAGACAAAAGGAAAGGGATCTGACTACACATGTACTTAACGGGATAACTGACTTTTGGGACCTGTATGTTGAATGCAAATGGTTTCCAGATCCATAACAATATGTAACGCGTGGGGGTTGGAGTTTTGAGTTTGGTGGGGGTGGGTGTGTGTCCAAACGTCTGAGTTTTACACTTACAGGGGGTTGGGGGTGTTTTCAGAACCAATATGTAACGACCTTTTTCGTTGCGTATTAAAACGAGCTGTAAAGGGACTTTTTGGACGTTTCTGGGTGAACTTTCCCATCACATGGAATGACGTTCTGATTGAGCATTTCTCTATCAGCTATGACTTTGCCAAGAGATCTCACTGTAAGTTGGTTGATGGAAGAAAAAAAAAGTGACGCCAACTCCCTGAGAGGAGGAAGAAGAGGCTACAACAGTAAAACAGGTCGTCCATTTCTGTAGATAAAACCGAAATGTTTCTTTGTTTGTGACCTGACTGCTTTGAGTTCCCATGGTTGATTCACAACGAAACTTTCTACAATCAGATTTTTAATCACGACGTACCAAAATAGGCTTTGTAAACAGTCGTGAGGACGTCATTTGTCCCATTATTGCCGTGCTGCACTCCAGAGTTAATTTATTTACTGCAGCTTCACTCCTTTACACCCTGTACAGTCTGTAGAAGCTCATTCAACCCTTTACACCCCTCTGTTTTACATATATATATATATATATATATATATATATATATATATATATATTTAAAAATGTCGGGGAGTTGGCAGAGAAAATGTTGTACTTTATACACACACACACACACACACACACACACACACACACACACACACACACACACACACACACACACACACACACACACACACACACACACACACACACACACACACACACACGATATTATTGCTTGGCGGAAATTGGCACATTGGCGTCAGTGTGATTACCGACTCCAGTACATACTGTGCACAACCCAAAAACCCTGAGTAGCTTTCACCCTTGTTTTGGGGGAATGTCAATAAACAATAATAAAAAAAAACCTTACATGATAGACGTTTCAAGTTGTGCATCAATATTAATGTTTATAAACAGCTGCCAATTGTCATGTGACGGGTAGAAAAAAAAATTGGCTCTAATTTAGAAAACACGTTAATATGATAAACAGCTCGGAAATCGGGTGTTATCAAATATATTTTGCTTTGAAACTCACAAAAAGGAACCACATAATCTTTGTAAATCAAACCCCATTCATATAAAATAACCAATTGCTTGAGAATCAGTCACCATGGTGCCTGTAACCAAGCATGTAGGCATGCACACACCCATGGAGAGTCCCCTTACAGATCCAAATCTACCCATATCATCTACGCTGTAGCAACTGCCGACTGTATATCCTGATCGGGGCACAAATTGTACCGCTATCAACTGTAGGGTGCCTGGCAAGTGGTTTAACACTCAAACAAGCACTCCAGTGAAATGGTTGATAAGGAACGGCTGCCTTGGCAAACGATAACAAGCTGATTGGTAATGGCACGTAACCGCAAAGAACTAAACATCGCCGATTTCTTCACATTTTCAGGTATCACTGGATTTTGAGTTATTTAATCCACGTGATCTGATCCTCCAAACTCAAATAATATTTAACGGCTGGCTTGGCAAGCGATTGGCGTTTGCTGGTCCATCATATTAAACACCCCACCCTGGAGACGCCCGGAATATCAAACTATGTCCGAATTAGACAAATGAACACTTTTTTCTTAACAGTCGGAACTGCTGCTAAGTTCAGTTCCAGAGCTTAAATTTTTTAATTTGACTAAGTTTAAGGGATTCTCGAGTTTATAGCATGGGCAGAAATGAAATGAAGCCATGAACGCTGGAGTCTCCGGATGTTTATAAGCATTGCAATGTATTCAGTGATTCACTGGTATGATGATCAGGCATTCGATGATATGAGTGCGGAAAGTGGGGGGGGGGGGAAACAAACTTTATCATTAAGAAATCACTGCGGCCTGTTCCAAGTCAAGGCATTGTTGAACAGACTGAACAAAATGGCTCATTCTAAAACCCCAGCGAGGTAACCGAGGATGCGCCTTAAGACCTATCCAGAGAGAGAGCGAGGTGGCTGACGATGCGCCTGATCGAGGAAATAATTTAATAAGGCCGTTAATTATCTTCAAACGGAGTTTTTTTTTCCCAAACACCTAACCCGAACCTTTTTTTCCCCCTTAATCAAAACACCCAATTTTTCCCAAACACTGAACCCTAACCTTTTTTCCCCCATAATCCAAACACCCAATTTTTCCCAAACACCCAATTTTCCCCAATTTTTCCCAAACACCTAACCCTAACCTTTTTTTTCTCCATAACCCAAACACCCAATTTTCACTTGAGCATTCCTTTGGAGTTCCCTTCGTATGTATGCAAAGTTTCAGGTTGCTCGGTTTCATGGTTTTGGAGTTATGGAGGAGACACACACACACACACACACACACACACACACACACACACACACACACACACACACACACACACACACACACACACACACACACACACACACACACACACACACACACACACACACTGGCTGATACACTGACACACACTGACATTTATTAGTATAGATGTATGTGTAAAGATTGGGCCTTTGGGTCAGCCCCTTGCTCTCCTTACACAGACAGGTGGGACTGCGTCATTCCAAAGGAGGGGAGGAAGCGAAATTGTGCATGTGTCAGTGCGGTATCGGAAGAGGTGCAGTGTATGCGATGTAAAAACCAGAGAAAAAGGTGTGAGGTGCACATCAATACCTCGCCCAGACGGGTCAAGAACTTAATCGTTCAGTGCTCTTTGTCAACTCTTTTCTGCATCTCTAGTAGATGACTTAGGGGGCTGAGAGCCAGAATGAACAAATCGTGTCTGTCAGTATGGAGCCGCTGCACACCTTCGAATTGCATGCCCGCCATCCACCTTCGAGACCCTTTGGTCTGTGCCCTTTGGTTTCTCCCACAGCACAACTCGAACAGGCTGTAATTTGTATGTTGTACAGGCGAGCAGGTTTGGATCTCGTCCCGTGTCGGCTCCTGGGTGCGTTAAACAGAGGCCTACTCCAGCACGCGCAGTCTTTTATCGGCGCTCAGACAGGGCGTGTTCAGGGAGCAGAGGTCACCGCAATGTGCTTTGATCCCTGCCAGTCGACTCGCGTGTGCCATCATTTACCGGGCAGCCCTGCCCACTCGCCGCATGGCCTCCACCATGTGGCTTGCGCTTGTCCTTACAGCTTTCCCTCATCTGATATGCAGCACGTTGTGTTCGTATAGGTTATGCAGCGCTTGTGCCGGCTTTGAATGTATGTTGGTTCTGCCTTGTGCTTAAATATTCGTTTATTCGGTGGATCCAAAGCATCTTGGTTTAGGATATTTCCTGAGGTTAATCAGTGGTTTTTGTCTGTCTTATTTTCTTTAGCCAGAAGGTTGCATAATTTTAAGTACGTATTATTTATTTATAAAAGTATTAAATTTGAGTTTGTGTTGGATGGAAGACTCGGAGATTTTAGGGCCGAGTCCATGTTCTCTTTGAGGCCGTTGCTGTTGTTTATTTTAATTTCCGTACATTTGTCATCACAGGTGGCACGGCTCGTGAAAAGCATGCCAATCAAACCGGAATCGGATGACCAAGGAGTCTGTGAGAAGCAATCCATTGTATTCAACTCGACGTCTGAGTTTTGCCGAACTCTGGGGGAGATCCCAACCTATGGCATGGCTGGAAACCGTGACGAAAACAAGGAAGCTATGGTAGTGGCCATTTAAGTATTAAAAATACCATCATGCTCAGTTGCAGAAAAGCTTGAAACTCGTGGAAGTGAACGGAATTTACAATATGACGGCTAATTCTAATGAACCATGCAAGAGTTTTACCATATCAATTGAAATGGTGTGTGCTGCCCACATTCACTAGCGATGGATGGCGTCACATGATTGTTATGGTCTCAATCTTTTTGGGATTTTGCAGCAAATTACACACCGATTCTCAGATGAGCGTACATTGGAAATTTGATCCACCTTTATGACCCCAAAGTGAGAAACCAGTGATTGTTAAACTACTCGATTCCGAACGACATTTTTATTCTATTTTTGTTTGTGCAACAGGATTTTCAAGCATTTTCATTGTTTTTCAGGCTAATTGAAGATGTAAATTATGTGCAGCGTTTTCTCATTTTTTTTTTGGTTTTTGTTTTTTTAACCGTAACCAAGTCCCATCAGGAAAATGTTTATTCATGGCACGATGAGAGGTTTGTTTTAAAGGAGCGATTTGATACCTTGTCTGAATGTTTTTAAGCCTTGTGATGATGTATTCTGAAGAATTGTTGGGACCACAGTTGTTGCTCAGTTGTTGGCATGTTCACCTCTGCGCTGTCCTCTCCTAGTTTAGTGTGATGTAATTGGATGCAAATAATACTACGGCGTCCGCACGGGCCGTTGTCCTTCAGAGCACGTAGCCCTTCAGATGAGGACTTCAAAGCAATCCCACAGTACATTTTACAAAGTCCAAGTCATTGTTTTTCTGGCTTGCTTAATTCCTTACTTTGAGTTGGCTGTGTAACTTGCATCCCTTGCAGAAAGTGGGAAAGATGGAGTGTGGATATGATGCAGGCACAATGGGCCAAATGGCCTTTACTTCTGCCTTATAACATATGAAATGTCTGCATTGGTTACGTTTGAGTTTATTTGTGTTAAATTGCCAATTATTTTTCCAATGGAGTATTGATGAAACACATCACATGCACCGATCCTTTAGAAAAATGATGTGCTACACTGAAAATGTCACACTCACAAGGGTTTCTTGGGGGGGGGGGAGGGACAGAGACAGCTGTCATTTCAAGGTCCATAAAAAGTAACTTTTCACAGAAAACGAAGGCAATGAAAATGTCGAATTAGCAGATGGCTTTGCCAAAATTAAGCCATAGGCACTGCTTTGTTAATAGATTAAATACGACGACGATGACTACTAATCCACATGCCGTACTAAGGGGTGTAACGACCCCCCACCACTGTCAGAACACCTTCTGCCAACTCGAGGACTGCGCCAGGTTCAATCGCGTCGGTGACCGTAGAAAAGATTAATGGCAAATTCCAAAGACATTTGGCCTGGTCCATGTTCGCTTAAGTTGTGGACGTGTCAAAACAGGGAATGGTGTCTCCTTGCAATATTTAGTGTGAGCAAGCCAAGTCTAGTGATCTCACAAATGGTCCTGTTTGTGACTCGGTCATATCATCGAACCCCAGGGATGTGGCGTTGACATCACATTTGGAAAGCTTGTCGGGTGTCTTGGTCCTTTTTCAAAAGCGTCCATGTCTCACAGCCATAGAGGAGAACAGGTAGGATGCCTGTTTTATAAATGCAGAGCTTGATGATAAAATGAGATGGTGCTGTTTCCAGGCGACGTCTCGTTGCCCCCATGACAGAGCCAGCCATGCCAATTTGTCTACGTACATTAGGGCCACAGTATCCAAATGAATGAATGTTGGAGCCCAGGTAGGTGAAGTGGTCCAATGACTCCATGACAACAGATGAAATGGTTCTTGCTAAATGTTACTGACCTTTTTAATACCTGAGGCTCTGCTTGTCAAACAGCTGTTACCCATGGTAATGCTTCATCTTCAACTGGCATGGCCCATGATTGTCCAAAAATTCTAGGATGTGAGGTTGTATGAGGGTGTACATGAAAAAGGAGGAGGGGGGGTGGGGAGGAGTTGACAGCAGGTGAGCTTTTGAATATTTAATTTTTTTTGAGCACATACTATCTATCATGCCTTGTCATATGCATGTTGCAATATTTATTTTCGTTTTATGAAACAAGTTGACCAAATTCCTTTGGTTTGTTTTTGAATTGTCAAATATATTGATCTTTAGCATCATCATTACAATTGAAGACGTGAATGGAAGAAGTACTTAACCCTTTGAACCTTCGCGGCCGGTAAACCGGCCGCCATTCGAACCTCCATATACCCGAGTGGTCGGTTTACCGGCCGCCATTCAAACCTCCATATACCCAAGCTGCCGGTTTACCAGCCGCCATTCAAACCTCCATATACCCGAGTGGCCAGTTTACCGGCCGCCATTCAAACCTCCATATACCCGAGCTGCCGGTTTACCGGCCGCCATTCAAACCTCCATATACCTGAGTGGCCGGTTTACCAGCCGCCATTCAAACCTCCATATACCTGAGTGGCCGGTTTACCAGCCGCCATTCAAACCTCCAAATACCTGAGTGGCCGGTTTACCGGCCGCCATTCAAACCTCCAGATACCTGAGTGGCCGGCTTACCGGCCACCATTCAAACCTCTATATACCTGAGTGACCGTTTTACCAGCCACCATTCAAACCTCCATATACCTGAGTGGCCGGTTTACCAGCCACCATTCAAACCTCCATATACCTGAGTGGCCGGTTTACCAGCCGCCATTCAAACCTCCATATACCTGAGTGGCCAGTTTACCAGCCGCCATTCAAACCTCCATATACCCTCACGGCCGGTTTACCAGCCACCATTTAAACCTCCATATACCCTCACGGCCGGTTTACCAGCCGCCATTTAAACCTCCATATACCCTCACGGCCGGTTTACCAGCCGCCATTTAAACCTCCATATACCCTCACGGCCGATTTACCAGCCGCTATTCAAACCTCCATACACCCCCACAGCCGGTTTACCAGCCGCCATTTAAACCTCCATATACCCTCACGGCCGGTTTACCAGCTGCCATTCAAACCTCCATATACCCTCACGGCCGGTTTACCAGCCGTCATTTAAACCTCCATATACCCTCACGGCCGATTTACCAGCCGCTATTCAAACCTCCATACACCCCCACAGCCGGTTTACCAGCCGCCATTTAAACCTCCATATACCCTCACGGCCGGTTTACCAGCTGCCATTCAAACCTCCATACACCCCCACAGCCGGTTTTCCAGCCGCCATTCAAACCTCCATACACCCCCACAGCCGGTTTTCCAGCCACTATTCAAACCTCCATACACCCCCACAGCCGCTTTTCCAGCCGCTATTCAAACCTCCATATACCTGAGCTGCCGGATTTTCTCCAGGGAACCCATGGTGGGGGAGTTGAAAGTCCAAGGATCTCAGGGTTCAAAGGGTTCAGTCACATTTTTGGGCAAAGTGAGTTCGAACCAGGAACTCCATCTACAGTACGGTAACAATCCATATCTGTAATAATTTTGCTTAAGTACTTCTTTTGACTTCAGTCCTTCTTCCACTTGAGTCTTAAATTGTAAATTGCTCATCCGGCCCCTTATTATTGTTTTTATAATATAAAGGTGTTTATTTCTATTTTTGGCTTTTGATTTCTTGCTTTGCTGTGATTTTTTTTTTTTTTATCACAATACCAGGTAAGTCATTTAACCTTTTTTTTTGTTTTTGTGGGGAATATCAACAGGCCTCAAACTTCATCCATTGTGTGTTTTGGTGGTGGTTGTTTCACCAAAGTTTCAAGTATTGTACTTGTTGCTGATTCTTCTTATTGTTTCTTTAAATATTAATTCGACAAGATTGCAGCACCACTAACCCTTAACCCTGCCTCCCCTCACTCCTTACTGTGGTGACACCATTCTCTCGGTAGGACATTGAGCAGAGCGATTCTGACATGAGCAGCGAAATGTCAGACGACGATAATGCAGCTGGCTGGAATGCTGTTGATGTGAATGAACGTGAAGACCATGACGAGGTCAGTGGGTTGAAGTCATCAGGATAGTGTGGCCTTATATGGCGATAGTGTATTGGTGATCGATGTGTTGGTAAACTGCCCTGTGAGATAAATAGATGGAATAAACAGGATGCTAACCACCGCAGGAAGCAAGAAGAAGGTTACTTTTCGGACGCTAATACTTTGATCAATATCCTGTCGCTTCCATCCATCGTTCCAACTATTTGCCGATGCAGGGCAAGGCCATCCTTCACGACCGGGACTAGTATTCCATTGCCCCAATGGGATCGAATTGTCCCGGGAATATTCACGATCAAATGATTATTTCTCTTGCTGCAGAACATGTTGAATATGACGACTATCCTAGAAGAGGAGCCAGTCATCGCATCTGGCCTTTCAGCTGCTCTCAAGCTATGTAATAGCAAAGGTAGGTCATTGTCAAATTGTCTGTTTTATTTTCTTCAACTAACACCTTTGTTTCTTTTGTCTCTCCTTCCATCCTTCACATGTTTTTCAATCATCGATTATGCTTACATTTGAATGGCAACTTGTTTATTGTGTGTACACTTGCCTAGCATCGTCCTGTACCCACGTGTGTATACCTATTGTGAACAGGCTACCTGGACACAAAGATGCAGCGCGTTGCAAGAGTCAAAGCTCCGAAGACACTCCCGTCATCTGTGTACACCATCGAGGACAAGAGGTTGTTTTTTTTGTTTGTTTCTCCCCACATGATTCCTGGTTTATTATCCGCACGCTTTGTGAAAGAAACGGGTCAGCTCTCATCTCCTGGCTGTCAGTCCGTCCATCATGCTGTCTCCTAAATGGTTGTGCAGACGTTCCCCAAACTTGTTAGTTATGATCACCACATGGCAAGAAGGTGCGAGAGCAGTATCATCAAAAGGTCAAATGCCAAAAAAAATGCAATTCTGGGCACGTTTCAAAACAAATTTTATTGAAACTTTGTAAATGCAATCAACATTGGGGAATGCATGAAATACGCAACAATTTTTTGGATGACCTCCAGTCCATGCCCTAGGGGGTGGGGACTTGGGGTCAAAGGTAAATCATTTTTTAAACTCAAAATTAGACATTGGGTCATTCCTGGTGGAACTTTTTGCCATCTTTCAACTTTGGTTGAAGTGGGAAGCACGGGGATTTGCGATGGCATGCCATCAACTTCCCCCTCGTTTGATGTTGAGACAATTTAAGACTTTCCCATTAACATGCTAAATGTGGAAAACGTGTTAATTAGCAAAAAAATGAACTTTTTTTTTCAACCTCGTAATTGGTCGATTATAATTTTGGAAAAAAAAAATTCTTTTTCTCCTCTCTGACATCATCGTGTTGTTGTTTAATGGTGGTTTCATACGAGTGGTCTCTTTTCAAACTTTTTACATTATAAAACTTCTTTGTTGGAGCAATTTTATTCAAGATGTCCAATTTATTTTTATGCACCTTTAAAAAATTTAAAATCCTACTCTGGCATGCTCGTAATGCTGGCACTCCTCAGCAAAACATTGGCATGTCTATCGTCATGCTTGTATCTGACTTTGTAACCTCTGTATGGATCAATGCAGTCATGCTGATGACAAGTATAGCCGGCGAGAGGAGTATCGAGGCTACGGACAAGATTTCAAGGAGAAGGACTGCTACCGGCCGGATATTCGAATTGAATACGTCGATGACACCGGGAGAAAGTTGAACCCGAAAGAGGTGAGCTTGTATACATCTCGTGTAACTTGGTTACAAGTCACATAAAGAGGTGAGGTTATAAAGACTCTTTATAACCCTTTAAGAATTTTTTTGTATACAGAGTCGAGACTGGTGGAAGAGCTAGTACGCTGAATGGATCAGGACGTAACAGACAAAAACAGGATGCAAAACACACATGCATGGTTTGGACAAGATGGACACAGAGGATGAACAGGGTGGACAAGATGGATAAAGAAGGAAACTCCAAGGAGGGAAAACTGGAACATTGGAAGGAGGGATTTGGGTGGGGTTAACGAGGGTAGAAAAGATCATTGTTTTGGATTGGGGATGATTTCAGATGGTGGTGAACAACTGTCTTGAAGACCTGCAGGGAAGAATGAGATTGAAGAGGATGTGGAAGTTGATGCCACAGATGGGGGGAAAAAGACAAACAAATGAGTGGAGGTGAACAGTGATCCTGGATTTAGGTAGTGTGGCCAGAAGAGGGTTGATGGTGGACTGTGTGAGCCCTGCAGAAACCTGGGTGGGGTTGGTGGCATGGAAAGAGCAGAGGGTGCAAGACACAGAGACCACTGAGCTGTCTGTGATGAAGTGATAGGCCCATAGACTCAGCTTCATCATGGGTGATTCCAATGATCCTGAAGGCCTTGGTTTCCACAGCGTCAAGCTGAGCAAGATACGAGACGGGGAGCCAGCCTCGAGGGAAGAGCAATACTCCATGAAGCTACGAATGAAGGCCTTGTAGGTGAATAGGAGCTCAGGTGTACCAAGGAAGGACTTTATACAACGGAGGATGCCCAGTCGGTGGCTGGTTTTGGAGGCTAACTTTGAAATGCGATTTGCCCAAGAAAGATCATGGCTGATAGTGAGAGCTGAGAGTTTGAATGACTGAACTTCCTCAAGAGGATCGTTCAGAAAATAGATAGGAGGGTTTGCCAGATCATCCTTTCAGAGAGAGTGAGAGTGTGAGATTTGTCAAGATTCAAAGATGTATTCTAAGTGTTTGACCAGCTTGTGATGTTTTTTTTTCAAGGCCTGAAGAGAGGGAATAGGTTGCACCCTGTCTGAAGGATGAGGGATGTCACGGCAGAGGGTGGAGTCATCAGCGAATAGATAAAGAAAATTTTGCAGTCAGAGATCATTTATGAAGATCAGGAATAGGATTGGGCCTAGAACACTGCCTTGGTGCACTCCAGTCTTGACATGGAGAGGAGATGAAAGGATTCCGTTGAGTTCCACACGTTGGCTACGAGGGTAGAGGACGTCTGGAAGCCATTTGTGGAGTTGACCTTGTATGCCATCGGCAGAGAGTTTGGAGGGCAAGGCAGGATGGCAGATTGTATCAAAAGCACAAGCTATGTCCAGAGAGTCGTCCCCCTGATCTCGTGTCTGACATTGAGGTCCTCCATCCATTGTTGGGTGAGTAGAAGCAGCATTTCCAAGCTGAGGCGACCTGCTCTAAAACGTGATTGGTGATCTGAGATGAAGTTGTTTAAGAAAAGGATTTCATATCGACTGCGATGATGGATTCCGTGGCCTTGCTGATGATTGGAAGTAAGCTGATCGGTCTGTAGTTGAGGGGATCAGTTTTTGCACCTTTTCTATGTGGAGCAGTGATGTTGGCAGACTTCCAAGCAAGATTGAAGATGACCTCATGCAAATGCAGAAAGAGGATGTGCAAGAGCAGCAGAGCAGTTTTTTAGGATGCTGATGCCCTCAGTCCGGTTGCAGAGTCAGAGTCGAGGGTTGAAAGAACCTTCTCTAACTTCTCAGGGGCAAAAGACACCGAATCCAGGAGCAGTTGGGTATGACGGGGAAGGATGGGTATCGAGAGTGAGGGGTTGGGGACGCAAGAGTTGGAAGCAAACACAGAATTGAGGCATTTGGCCTTCTCATGAGCAGTTGGCTGTGGTGCCATTTAAAGAGAGGGTAAGGGGTGGAAGCAGAGCATACTCCAGAGACGGACTTCACAATGCACCACAAGTTTTGGAGGAGGGAGACAAGTTTGAAAGTTCATTCTTGAGGTTGGATAGATGATGTTGTCTGGCTCTCCTGAGAGTGGACCGACACTTGCTGCGAACTTTTTGAAAAGCACTGAGATTGCCTTCGGTCAGTTTGCCTTCCAGGAAGACAAGGAAAGTTGTTTCAGAGCAACTTCCTCACCACAAAATTCAGCGTACCATGGGTGGGAAGAAGGGTAGAATAACTGAAGACCTTTAAGACCCCTAAGACCTTCTGGATCCCGAAGACACCTGAGACCTTTCGGACGGAAATACGCTGTAGATTCTACAGACCCCTAAGACCTTCTTTCTGAAGGCCTTCTGCAAGTAACCCTTGAGGGTCACTGGCCATAATCAAAAGGACCCCATTGACAAAACCACAGTAACAAGCTTAGAGGGTGCAAAATATAATTAATTCTTTTCTCTGTCTTTTTTTTTTTCTTTTCAAGTTTTGCTCATCTTGGTTGGTCACATAACGAAAAGCCCCACACGGCATAGAAAAAGTGGTGTCCATGACAGCAATTTCACCCTCATATAATGAAATGGGACATGTTTGTAATTCTATTATTGCCCAATCTCAGGAATTTTTCAACTTATCAGATTGAAACTGGCAAAGCTTATTTGTACGCATGTGTGGTATACGTGTATAAAATCTGGTTAAACCTAGTCAAAACACTTGAATGGTCAAACTTTTGAAATTACCAAATTGTGGTTTCCAAGGCAACTGTTTATTTGGATTTCACAAGTACCTTGCTATGCACGACATGTATATTTATTTAATTACAAATGATAGTTCTTCTGAGTGGACCGTCATTTGGCTACATTGTAAACATTTTCCATGCACCACACGTCATGCTTCACATGAATCACTTTACGTTGAATTCCCATTGATACCAATCTGTTCTTATGTATGGCAGCTTGTGTGTTGGGGTGGCTATCATTTCTTGGAAGCGTGGCTGTGCCGCTAATGCCGTGCCCCTCTACCAGTACACTTGTACTCATTTTGCCAACCTCGGAAGCATGACAGGCTGAGTCAACCCCACCTGGTATTGATTCAGCAACCAACGGAGCTTGGACTCAGGACCCTAAAATCCTTAGCCAGCCACCCTAGCTGCTAAGCCAACACCAGACTTGTTTCTACCAATACACACACCAAAAAATTGCTCATTTGAGGTGAGACATCAACTAACCTGTTGGAGATGGTTACCCTGCTAGTTATTACAAAAATAAACTTGAACGGCACTCAGTAAAGCACATACCTCCACCAGGCTGAACAGTTTATGTTTTTTTAGCCCACTGATAGGCTGGATCTGCATCCGAACCTGAAAAATCTAACCGGCTTGTTCTTGTCACCGACCCAATCATCCACCAAGTTTTGGCCGAATCCGTTCATAACATTTTGAGATATCCTGCTCACAGACAGACAAACAGGGGTGAAAACATAGCCTCCGTACACCTTCATTGGTGGAGGTAATGAACACACCTTGACAAAGAGGTGACAGACGGGTCAGCTCAGAACATGGATGCAAGAACACCTCGATTGATACCTTGTAGCAAGGTCGTCTCTGAGCTTTTGGATCCTTGATAGGTTCTCCCTGTGGAGGATAGGCAATTGTGCTGTCTGATCTCTATTTAAGTTGCATATTATAAAGATCAGTCTTCCTTGAATCGAAGGAAATCGGGTATTCCTGGCATAATTCTAAATTGTTGCTTTGGTTGAGGGCTCTTGCAGTTGTACGGTACCCTATAATGGAGTAGTGACTGGTCCAAGATAAGTTCTCAACTCTGGACGTGTTCGTGATTCATGTCAGTCAATCCCTTTTACTTCCATGAACTGCAGTAGAATAACAACTCTTTCTTGTGCCCAGTTTATACATATTTATTACGAGTGACTACATTACTATTCATGACGATGTAAATATTCAGTGTTTGGGGTTTGCGTATGTCCATGTGCACGCCAGGCTTTTCGACAATTGTCTCATCGCTTCCACGGCAAAGGCTCAGGGAAAATGAAAACCGAGAAGAGGATGAAGAAGCATTTGGAGGAACAGGTTTGTTTAGTCACTTTCTTCATGCTGTGGTGGTGTGATTGGAAAATGTCTGATTGTTAATCACCGGTGTCATTAACTTCATTGCGGGCAACTACCGGAGACGCCTCTTTGCAGTGGTTGTACGCCCAAACGCGTCGGGGGCCAAATTTTCCCCATTCTTCCCTGCTGCTTGGATTCGTCAGCGAAAAGCGGTCGTGGTCAGAGTGCCGATCGGTCCCATGGACCGGCCCCTTCCCCTCTTGTCTCTGTTTCTTCTCTGTTTCTCTTTCTTGCTCTCTTGCTCTCACTCTGTTGTGGCTCTGACTTCGTGTACATGGTGGTACACCATCCTGGATGTGTAAGGGATCTCTAGGTCGCTCCTGGGAGATCGATCGGCTGTCTCCGTGCTATGGGTTTGTTTGAGAGAAATCCGGGGCTATACAACAAAACAACAACAACTTCATTGCGGCATTTCCAGTTGTTTCACTCTGGGAGCTCTTCATTGTCGCTTTGGTTGTAGCAAATTTGAAATGAATTGTTAAATCTAATTGGAGCAAGTGATGCACGGACTGTTTGCCGACTTCACTTGCCAGCGACATGCCTCGCAAGAACAACTTGGGATTGAGAGTCGTCAAAAGCAGGTGCACACGTTCATACTTTTGTTTTGGCACAAACATCACTTACTTCACCACAGATCATGTCTCGCACTGTAAAACTGCAAAATCTGCAAAGAACAACCGTCCATCTGCCACCCAGACGATTGTTCCCGCAAATGCAAACCATTCAACCAGAAGGCATGTGATGTGATTTTGCGTGCCGATGGACATCAAAGCCAGTATACGAGAAAAAAAATAATTGTGGAATCGTTGGACATCCATAAATGAAAAAAAAAATTGTGGAATCGTTGGACATTCATAAATGAAAAAAAAATGCAGGTGAGCGACCCGAGACAATGGGGAAACAGTTTGTATGTGTACACAATGTGTAAGTATATGTATTTAGTCGTATATTTATCTATATATTTTAATTTTAGATTCTCTAACGTGACCACCAGCCATGTGTGATATTGGTGTTGCGCAGGTTGTGATGTCATTGTGTCATAAAGTTGTTCACGTAGGGTTCTTTACGCAAATGCTGAATGTCACGGAAGTGCTGGATAAAGGATGTAAAAATAATGCAGGATTGATTTAGCAGATGGGAACTGGTGGTAAATGGACACAGACAAACAACATCACTGATTTGGGAAGGTTGGAGTTTGTACGTACCTTTGGAAAAGAAAATCATTTTTCCAAAGGGACCTCAGAGTTAGTTTTATATTTATTATTGTGAGATCATCGGTATTCGAATCGACTAAATATCCCATTTCATCATGGTATAGGTCCATTCAATGTGTTATTCAGGTTCATAGGTCTCGTGTGATGTCGGCTCACCAAGCCAGATTCATATGAAAATGAACCTTTGCTCGTTTTTCCACAGATGTTGAAGAAGATGAGTTCGAGTGATACTCCCCTTGGAACTGTGGCTTTGCTTCAAGAGAAACAGAAGTCCCAGAAAACTCCATTCATCATCCTCAGTGGCAGTGGAAAGAGCATGAATGCGTGAGTAGCTCACTGACTTATTGCCGAGTCGTTCAGTGGTGTCGAAGAGAACGGATTGCGAGTTGTCGTATGATCCATAAAAGTGCAATATGTATTATCTTGTGCACCATTGCTCTATAAGGTGCATCAGTCTGCCGAAGCAGTTTCATGGCTGGGTTACAATGCCGGACGAGTTGCTACGTAGACATAGGACACACGATCGAGAGTGCAGCAATTTGTAGTTCGTTCACGTTGCCGGCGATAGCTCCCCTAATCTTCATGAAGGTCACCGATGGATCTCTAATGTCCACCGACTGATGCTGGCAGGCAGGATGTACAGTTTAACATCAATCTGAGGGATTGTTGTCATCGTATTGCTGAGTTAAATATATGTATTTTTATTATTGATGATCAACCAGATTGTATACGTGTTACTCCGTGTAGGGTACAACAAATGTGTTTGCACTTTTGTTGGATGGGTCACTCCCTTTTGCATCTACCTAATTGTATGGCTTTACAAAAAAGCTTGACTGCCTCCACGATCGTCATTCCGTGTAGGTTGCCGTCCTTTTCCAGCAGGGTTTGCAGCTTAGATGCGGTCAGCCCTTATCCCTCATGGCTGCACCATTGCTATCAGCCAGATACTTTGCCAATTTTCTGCCTTGTGTTCCTCTCGTACGAGTATGAGTTTCAGTCAGGACAACGACATCCATCCATCCATCCATCCATCCATCGGGACCATACTCTGTGCAGGGCGTTTGTGCTGCCGAAGCCGTCTCCTTGGCGATTGGACACAATCCTGGACGGGTCACCACTTCGACACAGGATACCAACATGCTGGCACTCATTTTGCCGAATTCAGAAGGATGACAGGCAGAGTCAACCCCACCTGGTATCAATTCAACAGCCGAGGGAGATTTGAACTCCGGATCCGAGGATCCCAAGCTCACCACCCGAACTGTTAAGCCAACACCAGGCATAACGACACATCAGTATGGTAAAACTAAACTGTCTCATGACGGTCTAACTCGCCGTGCATATAAAACACCAGGACAAGAGTTTATAGCTTGATGGATTGAAACCCAGGTAAGACTCAAACTGGAGGTGAGTACGGATACCTCAAATGCAGTCATTAATTGGTGGATGTTAAAGAGCCCATCCTTCACGAAGAGTAGGTGAGCCAGGCCACAAACTTTACCCGGCCGACAGAAAGTGGGAGTAATTTTGGCCGTGAAAGAAAAACCACATGAACGAGCGATTAGTTTTTTTCTTTTTAAAAAAAAAAGAATGCAGAATGTGCCAAAAAGCACAAGTTGGACTTCCTACCTGACAGTGTTTACATAGTTGTCTGTTTTATTCTCTATTTTTAAGCTGTTTTCAACGTTTGTGTGCACTCTGCATACTTACAACTACAAATATAAACTAGTTTTTCTGGTAATGTTTTCCTGGAAGAGATGTTGATGTGGGGTAGGATTGGGGGGGGGGTGAGAGAGTGAATGTTTATAGTGGGTGGGCAGGTATGTTCTTTTTTCCTCTTTATATAAAGGGCTTTGGAAAAGGTAATTACATCCTACTTTAGTGAACTGGAATACAGTCGATGTCACGTCATCATAGATCCCCACGCTTCCCACTGAAAGCAAAGTTTAAAGATGACAAAATGTTCCACCAGGAATGACCCTGTATCAAATTTTGATTTAACCTATATTTTCTGTTTTGACCCCAAGTTCGTACCCCCAGCACATTTAGTCCAGGCAATCTAGCCCATTTTTTCACTTGATCGGGAACAAATTGCAACATAATTTTTTAAGCGCAATGCATTTCTATGAGGTCCCCAGAACACCATACTAAAAGTCCTAAGAAATCCCTGTTGCTGAAATACGTCGAATTTGCATAAATCCAATATGGCGGCCAATTATTTTCAATATTGTGCCATATCTTTGCTCACAGATGACATATTTGAGTGATTTCAACTTCTAGAATGGGTATTTTGTATACAAGGATGCATTTAGCATACTTTTAAACTTCCCTGGAACAAAATCTCATTTGCATAAATCCAATATGGCCACCAAATATCAATATCTTGCCAAATCTTTGCTCTCAGATGATGTATTTTAGTGATTTAAATTTCTATAATGAGATCTTTGGATCTCCCATGTAGGGGAGGTAGCAAGTGCAGATCATGAGACAGATTGTGTAGGGACAATAGCTGTACAACAAGATACATGTACTTTCATAAACGATTTAATAGCAGCAGCAGAACTCTATGACAGAACAGTATCTTCTACCTCTACTATAGAGGAAATGTGTTCAGAAGAGGCGTTAGGAAGACTCCAAAGTAAACTGAATAAGAGAAGAAAGAAATGATGACTATGCGGACAGCAAAACTCTGGGTGCAGTATCTTTACATGATGGACATCCTGCGGAGATTTCTTAAAGCTGAGCGGACAGGCAACTGGAAATTACACCTTCAGTCAGTACAAGAAATGTTACCATACTTTGCAGCATCTGGACACGTGCTATATGCAAAGTGTGCATATGTATACCTGCAAATGATGCTTAATCTGCCAGAAAGTCATCTAGATGTCCATCAGCAATTTGAGAAAGGATACCATGTGGTGAGGCGCAGTGATAGGTACTGGGCAGGACTATCCACGGATCTCACAATTGAGCAAGTGCTGATGAGAAGTATAAAGACACATGGAGGCCTGACAAGAGGAAAAGGAATCACAGAAACTCAGCGTTTGGTGTGGGTCCTTTCCCTGCCAGCATGTGCAAATATCAACGAGGCCATGCAGAAGCTCAGTGGCATCCCATTTGAAACCATTGACCAGCACAAAGACCTGTCAAAAGCTAGACAAGCTAGAGATGTCAATGACACCCTTGATCTTATCAGCTATCTCAGGGAGAGAGATCCATTCGCACGGGATCCGTCCCTGCTTAACATTGCAAATGGCATGACAGCCCAGGAAGGAGTCAACGTTGAAAGATCAAGAACAGTTGGAGAAAAGATTCTAGCATCCATGGTTGGGAAATCTGTAGAAGAGTTCACCTTCCGGAAATGTGATCGAGCAGTGACACTTAATTCAAGATCAACTGTCAAGATCAAAGGAGAATCTGTGAAGGTAGATCCACAGTTGATCTTCCAGAGACTGGTAGCCATTGGGGAGTGCTGTGAAGATCTACAGTCACTCTTCAAATATGAACTGTGTAGTTACCCCCCAGCATTGTTTGAATCTTCCTTCCTTCCCCTGCAGGCCAATAAGGCTGTCCTTGCCGATGTTCTCTGGAAGACCATGCAAGGGGAGCAACGAGAACCAATTGGAAATGTCCAGTATATTCTCGATGGTGGTGCGCTACTTCATCGTCTTCCATGGCCAAGAGGTTCCACATATGAGTGTCAGTCAGCTTTATGTCACATAAATATGGGGCTGCTACCATTATCTTTGATGGATACCAAGACGGTCCAACAACATAAGATGCCACGCACATGAGAAGGACAGGGTCTTGTTCAGGCATGACAGTAAACTTCACTGGTGGAATGGTTATACAGTCCAAGAAGGAGGAATTCTTGAAAAATGTGACAAACAAACAGCAATTTATTGTTTATCTTAGTGACAAACTAGAGCGGGCTGGGTGTAATATAGATCATGCAAAGCATGATGCTGATGTGCTCATTGTCCAAACAGCTGTTGCATCTGCTGGAATCAAAGACACTGTCCTGATAGGGGATGACACGGACTTGCTCATCCTCCTACTGCATCATGCTGAACTGGATGCACATGACTTGTTCCTGGCCCCAGAGCCCAGGCAATCAGCAAAAAAGACCAGGATATGGTGCATAAAGCAGTCTAAGGAATTTCTTGGTCCTGATGTTTGTGACCATGTGTTATTTATCCATGCAATCCTTGGCTGCGATACAACTTCTCACCTGTTTGGATTGGGAAAGGGTTTTGCAGTAAGGAAGATCAAGAGTCTTGCCCTGTTCCATCAGCAAGCTAAGGTGTTCAGCCAAGGACATGTGGCAAAACAGGA
>NC_140969.1:106866888-106974388 GCF_056783735.1 Eptatretus burgeri
CTCATTTCTCTCCATGTTCCATCGACATGGGTGCCAAGTCCGAGTCTGCACTGCTGCTGTGTCTTGGTGCGGTTTCTTCATGACGGTGTGTGCGTGTCCCATTACGGGCCTGGCCATGCTGTGATGTTCGTGGTCAAGTTCACGTCCAGTACGGGACACGTGGACCTGATTTAGCCTTTAACACACCTGGTTTAAAATATCGTCACCCGGTTTAAAACATCCTCACCTGGTTAAAAATATCGTCACCCGGTTTAAAACGTCCTCACCCGGTTTAAAATGTCCTCACCCGGTTTAAAACGTCGTCTCCCAGCACACACTCGCACACTCGCTCGGAGGTGGAAATCCCGTTTTGAGATGTTTCGTGTGGGTTCGATTCCCGACCCGACTATACACTGTCGCACTGGTGAATCGCAGGCGGCCCGTTGGGGATCCTTCAAACTCATTGGTTGCTGGTCAACACGGAAGATCCTTGGTGTGTTTTGTAAAGAGTAGGCTATTGTGTGCACACACAAACACAGTTTTGACTCTGTGCCAAAATATCCCACACAGTGACACCGACCAGAGACCGAGTAAACACCGGAGAGGTGAAATTTCAAGAGAGCACACATGGAGATGACACGCAACCGTAAGGAGACACCCATTGATTTGGTAGTCGACCCACGGTACTCCCTCCATTGGAGATCTTCCCCTCAGTCTCACTACTCCCCGTACTCATGCTCCACCCACTCACATGTGGCTCGTTCTGTTCCTGGATCGCCATATGTAATGAGTCCTCTTTGTGTTGCCATCTCATCAGACCCTCCTGATACCCGTCCCCAAGATGTGAACGTTCTGTGGTTTCCTTCCTTGGCAATCCCATTAACATGGACACCATGAACATGGACAACATTGACACCATGGACAACATTGACACCATGGACAACATGGACACCACGAACATGGACACCAACTTACTAACTCCAGAGGCTCCCTTCCTCTGATAATCTCAGCCCCACTTGTACTCCGAACCTATGAAGACCTTCCTCCGACAATCTCAGCCCCACTTGTACTCCGAACCCATGAAGACCTTCCTCCGACATACTCAACCCCACTTGTCCTCCGCACCCATGAAGACCTTCCTCCAACAATCTCAGCCCCACTTGTACTCCGAACCCATGAAGACCTTCCTCCGACAAATTCAACCCCACTTGTTCTCTGAACCCATGAAGACCTTCCTCCGCCAAACTCAGCCCCACTTGTACTCCGCACCCATGAAGACCTTCCTCCGACAAACAGCCCCACTTGTACTCCGAACCCATGAAGACTTTCCTCCGACATACACAACCCCACTTGTCCTCCGCACCCATGAAGACGTTCCTCCAACAATCTCAGCCCCACTTGTACTCCGCACCCATGAAGACCTTCCTCCGACATACTCAACCCCACTTGTACTCCGAACCCATGAAGACCTTCCTCCGACATACTCAACACCACTTGTACTCCGAACCCATGAAGACCTTCCTCCGACATACTCAACACCACTTGTACTCCGAACCCATGAAGACCTTCCTCCGACAATCTCAGCCCCACTTGTAGTCCGAACCCATGAAGACCTTCGTCTGACATACTCAACCCCACTTGTCCTCCAAACCCATGAAGACCTTCCTCCGACAATCTCAGCCCCACTTGTACTCCGAACCCATGAAGACCTTCTTCCGACAAACTCAGTCCCACTTGTCCTCCGAACCCATGAAGACCTTCCTCCGACAATCTCAACCCCAGCTCTACTCCAAACCCATGAAGACCTTCCTCCGACAAACTCAACACCACTTGTACTCTGAACCCATGAAGACCTTCCTCTGACAATCTCAGTCCCACTTGTACTCCGAACCCATGAAGACCTTCCTCCGACATACTCAGCCCCACTTGTACTCCGAACCCATGAAGACCTTCTTCCGACATACTCAACACCACTTGCACTCCAAACCCATGAAGACCTTCCTCCGACAATCTTGGCCCGACTTGTACTCCGAACCCATGAAGACCTTCCTCCGCCAAACTCAGCCCCACTTGTACTCCGAACCCATGAAGACCTTCCTCCGACAATCTCAGCCCCACTTGAAGTCCGAATCCATGAAGACCTTCCTCCGGCAATCTCAGCCCCACTTGTACTCCGAATCCATGAAGACCTTCCTCCGACAATCTCAACCCCACTTTTACTCCGAACCCATGAAGACCTTCCTCCGACAATCTCAGCCCCACTTGTACTCCGAACCCATGAAGACCTTCCTCCGACATACTCAACCCCACTTGTCCTCCGCACCCATGAAGACCTTCCTCCAACAATCTCAGCCCCACTTGTATTCCGAACCCATGAAGACCTTCCTCCGACAAATTCAACCCCACTTGTACTCCAACCGCATGAAGACCTTCCTCCGACATACTCAACACCACTTGTACTCCGAACCCATGAAGACCTTCCTCCGACATACTCAACCCCACTTGTACTCTGAACCCATGAAGACCTTCCTCTGACAATCTCAGTCTCACTTGTACTCTGAACCCATGAAGACCTTCCTCCGACATACTCAGCCCCACTTGTACTCCGAACCCATGAAGACCTTCTTCCGACATATTCAACACCACTTGCACTCCAAACCCATGAAGACCTTCCTCCGACAATCTCGGCCCGACTTGTACTCCGAACCCATGAAGACCTTCCTCCGCCAAACTCAGCCCCACTTGCACTCCGAACCCATGAAGACCTTCCTCCGACAATCTCAGCCCCACTTGAAGTCCGAACCCATGAAGACCTTCCTCCGACATACTCAGCCCCACTTGTACTCCGAACCCATGAAGACCTTCTTCCGACATACTCAACACCACTTGCACTCCAAACCCATGAAGACCTTCCTCCGACAATCTCGGCCCGACTTGTACTCCGAACCCATGAAGACCTTCCTCCGACAATCTCAGCCCCACTTGAAGTCCGAATCTATGAAGACCTTCCTCCGACAATCTCAACCCCACTTTTACTCCGAATCCATGAAGACCTTCCTCCGGCAATCTCAGCCCCAGTTGTACTCCGAATCCATGAAGACCTTCCTCCGCCAAACTCAGCCCCACTTGTACTCCGAACCCATGAAGACCTTCCTCCGACAATCTCAGCCCCACTTGAAGTCCGAATCCATGAAGACCTTCCTCCGACAATCTCAACCCCACTTTTACTCCGAACCCATGAAGACCTTCCTCCGACAATCTCAGCCCTACTTGTACTCCGAACCCATGAAGACCTTCCTCCGACATACTTAACACCACTTGTACTCCAAACCCATGAAGACCTTCCTCCGACATACTCAACACCACTTGTACTCCAAACCCATGAAGACCTTCCTCCGACATACTCAACCCCACTTGTACTCCGAACCCGTGAAGACCTTCCTCAGACATACTCAACCCCACTTGTACTCCGAACCCATGAAGACCTTCCTCCGACATACTCAACACCACTTGTACTCCAAACCCATGAAGACCTTCCTCCGACATACTCAACACCACTTGTACTCCAAACCCATGAAGACCTTCCTCCGACATACTCAACACCACTTGTACTCCAAACCCATGAAGACCTTCCTCCGACAATCTCAGCCCCACTTGAAGTCCGAATCCATGAAGACCTTCCTCCGACAATCTCAACCCCACTTTTACTCCGAACCCATGAAGACCTTCCTCCGACAATCTCAGCCCCACTTGTACTCCGAACCCATGAAGACCTTCCTCCGACATACTTAACACCACTTGTACTCCAAACCCATGAAGACCTTCCTCCGACATACTCAACCCCACTTGTACTCCGAACCCGTGAAGACCTTCCTCAGACATACTCAACACCACTTGTACTCCAAACCCATGAAGACCTTCCTCCGACATACTCAACACCACTTGTACTCCAAACCCATGAAGACCTTCCTCCGACATACTCAACACCACTTGTTCTCCAAACCCATGAAGACCTTCCTCCAACATACTCAACACCACTTGTACTCCAAACCCATGAAGACCTTCCTCCGACATACTCAACACCACTTGTACTCCAAACCCATGAAGACCTTCCTCCGACATACTCAACCCCACTTGTTCTCCGAACCCATTTCGACCTTCCTCCGACATACTCAACCCCACTTGTACTCCGAACCCGTGAAGACCTTCCTCAGACATACTCAACCCCACTTGTACTCTGAACCCATGAAGACCTTCCTCCGACAATCTCAGCCCCACTTGCACTCCAAACCCATGAAGACCTTCCTCCGACAATCTCAGCCCCACTTGCACTCCAAACCCATGAAGACCTTCCTCCGACATACTCAACCCCACTTGTTCTCCGAACCCATTTCGACCTTCCTCCGACATACTCAACCCCACTTGTACTCCGAACCTGTGAAGACCTTCCTCCGACATACTCAGTCCCACTTGTACTCTAAACCCATGAAGACCTTCCTCCGACATACTCAACACCACTTGTACTCTAAACCCATGAAGACCTTCTTCCGACATACTCAACCCCACTTGTACTCCGAACCCATGAAGACCTTCCTCCGACATACTCAGTCCCACTTGTACTCTAAACCCATGAAGACCTTCTTCCGACATACTCAACACCACTTGTACTCCAAACCCATGATGACCTACCTCCAACAATCTCAGATTCACTTGTACTCCGAACACATGAAGACCTTCCTCTGGCCGCTGCATCAATTCGTTCACCCCGTCGAGTTCATTCATTTTCCTTCCTCGTTGTCCATTACAAACACTCCCCGCACACGAGGATAACCCCAAAACATTTCATCGCACGAACTTCCACACCCCAACCCCTCCCCTCGCGTCGCCTCGTGCCGGTCCGTCCATTCCCGCCATGATAACCTCCTCTGCTGTTATCCGTCTCCCACGCAGCCCTACCCCCTGCGGCCCCGCCCCTTTCATCAGGGCCCCGCCCCTTTCATCAGGGCCCCGCCCCTTTCATCAGGGCCCCGCCCCTGCCCTGGCTCGCTCGCCCGCTCGCCCCGCGCTGCCCAACCCGGGCCGGCCCTCCCGGGCACACTTGCACGCACTTGAACTCGCCCGGCGCGACGCTGGTCCGCCCTTCGCACATTTATTCCTCGTTATGCCCACTGATTAACGCGGAAGCGCCATCGTGCCGGCTCAGCGGCAGCCCCTGCCCCTCTCGGCCCCTTTTGCACATTTTCCGATGTAATCCTTGCGATGTCTCGGCGCAAACAGGTGAAGCCGCAGCACCTGAGCGACAGGGACCTCCCGCGTAAGTCCTTCCGCTTCACGATGCTGTTTGTGTTTTATGGTGACGAGACCATCCGGCCGCACTGGACCCGAGAACGCACCGATGTTCTTCTTGTCCTGTTGCTGTGATTGGTTGTTTTTGATATTGTTCGGTTTTTAAATTACATTTTTAATAATACCTGAACTATGAGACGTGCATGTGGGGGTGTTTAAACACAACTTTTATTTCTCTATATATGGGTGGTGGTGGTTGTGGTGGTTGTGGTGGTTGTGGTGCTCAACCCTGCCAAAGATCCGTCTGGTTGTCCGTGTCTTTCCCTCGACATCTGAGCACCACGAGGTAAACTGTCCGGTCCGAGTCCCGCGGTGTTCGCACAGAACGGCACGGCTCTGACTGCCCGGTGTACCTCTGGGTACGGAGATACCTCTAGGTACAGGGATGCCTCTTGGTACAGGGATACCTCTGGGTACGGAGATATATCTATGGGGATACCTCGGTACGGAGATACCTCTGGGTCCGGGGATACCTCTGGGTAAAGGGATGCCTCTTGGTACGGGGATACCTCTGGGTACGCAGATATATCTATGGGGATACCTCTGGGTATGGAGATACCTCTAGGTACGGGGATGCCTCTGGGTACAGGGATACCTCTGGGTACGGAGATATATCGGTATGGGGATACCTCAGTACAGAGATACCTCTAGGTACGGAGATACCTCTGGGTATGGGGATACCTCTGGGTACGTAGTTTATAAATACCCGACCGGCGATGACTTTCTTCCTTGGTTGCCCATGTTTCCGAGTCCTGGGCCGCCCGACCTGTTTTCTAGTCCAGCAGGTAGTTTTTAGAGGTGTGTTAAATTAAATCGCATGAAAACCGGGTCTCGGCGTGCCGACGACCCTCGACGGGTCGTGCTCGATCGGTACGATGGCGATGGTTTTGAGGGTAGTGCATTGTCGTGAGCGACATGAAGGCGAGCGGATTGTAAATAGACCGAGAGTAGTCGGTGTTCGTGTGGTCTATCGTTCACCACGGTCAAACATCACCGACGATTTTCTGCAATCATTGCACCCAATCCAACAGGTGTATCTTGTTGTCCTCATCGGAGGTCCCTGGGACACCTGGACATGACGGTTCACCTCGCGCAGTCGAGTTCGATGACACGTCACAGAAGAAACCAGTAATCGGTGTGGAGATGAAGTTTGTGGAATCGAGTTTCGTGTTTGGGAATTGGGAAAGGTGTTTGGGAGAGCGAATGGGCTCCAGTTTGATATGTTCATGTTGCTCTGCTCTCCATCAGCAGTTTGCCTTTTGGGGACAATGCTCTGGGCATTGAATGTACGGTTGATCTACCGTTCGCCTTGGATTCACGGAGCGTCTGTGTTCCGGTGATGTCATAATGGTGCATTCATCGATACTTGTAGTAAATTTAGAGAAATGGTACGCTTCAGTGTGCCAGGTAGCCAAGACATAGGTACATTTCAGTATGCCAGGTAGCCAAGGCATAGGTACATTTCAGTATGCCAGGTAGCCAAGACTCAGGTACACTTCAGTATGCCAGGAAGCCAAGACATAGGTACACTTCAGTATGCCAGGTAGCCAAGACACAGGTCCACTTCAGTATGCCAGGAAGCCAAGACATAGGTACATTTCAGTATGCCAGGTAGCCAAGACTCAGGTACACTTCAGTATGCCAGGAAGCCAAGACATAGGTACACCAGTATGCCAGGTAGCCAAGACTCAGGTACACTTCAGTATGCCAGGTAGCCAAGACTCAGGTACACTTCAGTATGCCAGGTAGCCAAGACTCAGGTACACTTCAGTCTGCCAGGTAGCCAAGACACAGGTACACTTCAGTCTACCAGGTAGCCAAGACACAGGTACACTTCAGTCTACCAGGTAGCCAAGACACAGGTACACTTCAGTCTGCCAGGTAGCCAAGACACAGGTACACTTCAGTCTGCCAGGTAGCCAAGACACAGGTACACTTCAGTCTACCAGGTAGCCAAGACGCAGGTAAGATGAGGTTAAGTGCTCGGGGCGATGTTGAACCTTGTTTTGGATTTAGTCATTGTCCTGTGTGTTCCAATTAAATTTACAGCTCCTCATATTTTATTAATGTTTTATATTTATATTTATATTTGTATTTGTATCAATAAGCAAACCATCCAGCTCTTCCAACCCTGATTAATGCCATGACGTCACGCACATACACAAACCTCATATGTATTGTATATACACATACATATATGTTGTAGCTTTATTTGTTTATGTAAAGTTTTAATGATATATGTATGTAATATATATATATATATATGTATGTACGTTGAAGCAGGTTTTCTCTTGTCCATGTAAAATGAATGTATATTGTACAGTACACACACTACCCGTGTAATTAGTGCCTTGGATTTATCAAGTTTGTCCTCGTGCGAGTAGTTTAAACAGTTGCCCTCCCCACAACGCACTACCCGCACTTTACCCTCGCTAAACGCCTTGGTGAACCTTCAGGGAGGGAAGTTGGACCAGAGGAAAAGGTCAAACATGAAACTCTCACACCTTGTGTGTCTCCTCACCCCTCCCAACCTAACCCTTCATACAATAATAATAATAATAATAATAATAATAATAATAATTGTACCTTTTGTTAAACAGTCGTTGCTGCGAGGTGTTCCCCAAATAAGGATCGCTCGCTACGACCTAACGACACCATTTTATAATGATCGTTACCCCAGCATTGTCCTTCACCTGGGGGGATTGCACACGTGATGCTCGCTCAACCATCGACGGCCAAATGCTTCCGAGAGCTCTCGGCTCGGTTCGATTTGTGCACAGCCGAGCCGAGCCGAGCCGAGCCCACGGTGGCGGTGCAGCTCGGCGTGCACGTGACACCGCGACGTCCCGCTCGTCCAGGTAGACTGTTGCACGTGCGTGTTCGCTGCTCGGTGATTGATGATGCACCTTGTGTACATATTGCAGGTACAGTGAAGTGAAATGGGGAAGTGCATCCCCCCGATGGGTAGGCGCACACAAGCTCGATACCAAGTAGTTCCCCTTCCCAGCTCGCCAGACCCCATCGCCTGTTTGTTCCCATATCCCGTACCTGATATACCTGCATCCGTGTGTTTTATTTATTTATTTTATTCGAATTTATTTTTCTTGTCGAACGACACGAAGGCCGACAATATATGTATCTACATGGTCTGTCCACCTGTCCGACCTGAGGTCGTGTATGAAAGTAATTGTGGAAGAATGTTCCTTCTGTTTGTTTGTTTCTTTCTTTCTTTTACCTGGATAATTCCTGCGTTACTCTCCCACGAAAACTAATTTTTACTTTCAAGGAGTCCTTGTATGTACTGTATGGGGAATCTTGATAAAAGGTAGCTACAGGTACAGATACAGGTGAAACTAAAACCGAGCTTTTCGTCGGTGCGTTCAAGTTCATCAGACAGACAGAATGAACGAACAGGAAGGCCTGGCCTGGACACCTGGTCGCTTGGGAGTCAAAAAGCAGAAACGTTTGTCCGCCCCGCCCTCCTCCAATCCTCATCGCCCCGCCCTCCACCACTCATTGCCGCGCCCCTCCCCCCCCATCATCCCCACCCCACCTCCCAACCCTCGTCTACACCACAGCAGTTGCAATAGCTCCTGACCGAACCCAATGGAGTCGGCTTAATCTCTCCCATGGATGGATCATCACAGTAAACGGTTACCACGTCATAAATGGATACAGAAACTTGGCTCAATACGGTACTCACAACAGGTGTCCCAATTCCTGCACCTCATTGCACCAAGCTCAAAGTCGCACCTCTGATGCCTGGTTTCCACCAGGTCGGCTCAGGTGTCTCGTCCCCCTCACGTATGTCAGAGAGGATCGGGGGTGGGAATGATTGACTCCTTGGGAATCGCTAAATGATCCCATGGGAGGTCGCTGGTGCGTCCTTCCTGTGGTCTTCCTCCACTTGATTACTCTGACCATCGGGTTGTGTATTGCGATGCCTTTTTATTGGCTGAGTGGAATTTCAACCAAAACGATATCTCTGCCTAGCCTCTGACATTACCCATAATAAGCATTTGATATCAACAATATGAAGCAAAAACATGATGTTTCAAAATCACCATTATTATTAAACAAAACCATGACCTCGCTTCAAAATCACCATTATTAAAAAAACAAAGGCATGACCTCACTTCAAAATCACCATCATTATTAAACAAAACCATGACCTCACTTCAAAATCACCATTATTATAAAACAAAACCATGACCTCACTTCAAAATCACCATTATTATAAAACAAAACCATGACCTCGCTTCAAAATCACCATGATTATTAAACAAAACCATGACCACGCTTCAAAATCACCATTATTATTAAACAAAACCATGACCTCACTTCAAAATCACCATGATTATTAAACAAAACCATGACCTCACTTCAAAATCACCATTATTATGAAACAAAATCATGACCTCGCTTCAAAATCACCATTATTATAAAACAAAACCATGATCTCACTTCAAAATCACCATTATTATAAAACAAAACCATGACCTCACTTCAAAATCACCATTGTTATAAAACAAAACCATGACCTCACTTCAAAATCACCATTATTTTTAAACAAAACCATGACCTCGCTTCAAACTCACCATCATTAATAACGAAAACCATGACCTCACTTCAAAATCACCATTATTAAACAAAACCATGACCTCACTTAAAAATCACTATCATTATTAAACAAAACCATGACCTCACTTCAAAATCACCATCATTATTAAACAAAATCATGACCTCACTTCAAAATCACCATTATTATTAAACAAAACCATGACCTCACTTCAAAATCACCATTATTAAAAAACAAAGGCATGACCTCACTTCAAAATCACTATTATTATTAAACAAAACCATGACCTCACTTCAAAATCACCATTATTATTAAACAAAACTATGACCTCACTTCAAAATCACCATTATTATAAAACAAAACCATGATCTCACTTCAAAATCACCATTATTATAAAACAAAACCATGACCTCACTTCAAAATCACCATTGTTATAAAACAAAACCATGACCTCACTTCAAAATCACCATTATTATTAAACAAAACCATGACCTCACTTCAAAATCACCATCATTATTAAACAAAATCACCATTATTATAAAACAAAACCATGACCTCACTTCAAAATCACTATCATTATTAAACAAAACCATGACCTCACTTCAAAATCACCATCATTATTAAACAAAATCATGACCTCACTTCAAAATCACCATTATTATAAAACAAAACCATGACCTCACTTCAAAATCACCATTATTAAAAAACAAAGGCATGACCTCACTTCAAAATCACTATTATTATTAAACAAAACCATGACCTCACTTCAAAATCACCATTATTATTAAACAAAACCATGACCTCACTTCAAAATCACCATTATTATAAAACAAAACCATGATCTCACTTCAAAATCACCATTATTATAAAACAAAACCATGACCTCACTTCAAAATCACCATTGTTATAAAACAAAACCATGACCTCACTTCAAAATCACCATTATTTTTAAACAAAACCATGACCTCGCTTCAAACTCACCATCATTAATAACGAAAACCATGACCTCACTTCAAAATCACCATTATTAAACAAAACCATGACCTCACTTAAAAATCACTATCATTATTAAACAAAACCATGACCTCACTTCAAAATCACCATCATTATTAAACAAAATCATGACCTCACTTCAAAATCACCATTATTATTAAACAAAACCATGACCTCACTTCAAAATCACCATTATTAAAAAACAAAGGCATGACCTCACTTCAAAATCACTATTATTATTAAACAAAACCATGACCTCACTTCAAAATCACCATCATTATTAAACAAAACCATGACCTCACTTCAAAATCACCATCATTATTAAACAAAACCATGACCTCACTTCAAAATCACCATTATTATGAAACAAAACCATGACCTCACTTCAAAATCACCATCATTATTTAACAAAACCATGACCTCACTTCAAAATCACCATTATTATTAAACAAAACCATGACCTCACTTCAAAATCACCATCATTATTTAACAAAACCATGACCTCACTTCAAAATCACCATTATTTTTAAACAAAACCATGACCTCACTTCAAAATCACCATTATTATAAAACAAAACCATGACCTCACTTCAAAATCACCATTATTATAAAACAAAACCATGACCTCACTTCAAAATCACCATTATTATTAAACAAAACCATGACCTCACTTCAAAATCACCATGATTATCAAACAAAACCATGACCTCACTTCAAATTCACCATCATTATTAAACAAAACCATGACCTCACTTCAAACTCACCATTATTTTTCAACAAAACCATGACCTCACTTCAAACTCACCATGATTATCAAACAAAACCATGACCTCACTTCAAAATCACCATGATTATCAAACAAAACCATGACCTCACTTCAAAATCACCATTATTATTAAACAAAACCATGACCTCACTTCAAAATCACCATCATTATTAAACAAAACCATGACCTCACTTCAAAGTCACCATTATTATTAAACAAAAACATGACCTCACTTCAAAATCACCATTATTATGAAACAAAACCATGACCTCGCTTCAAAATCACTATTATTATTAAACAAAACCATGACCTCACTTCAAAATCACTATTATTATAAAACAAAACCATGACCTCACTTCAAACTCACCATGATTATCAAACAAAACCATGACCTCACTTCAAAATCACCATGATTATCAAACAAAACCATGACCTCACTTCAAAATCACCATCATTATTAAACAAAACCATGACCTCACTTCAAAATCACCATTATTATAAAACAAAACCATGACCTCACTTCAAAATCACCATGATTATTAAACAAAACCATGACCTCACTTCAAACTCACCATTATTTTTAAACAAAATCATGACCTCGCTTCAAAATCACCATTATTATTATTAAACAAAACCATGACCTCGCTTCAAAGTCACCATTATTATTAAACAAAACCATGACCTCACTTCAAAGTCACCATGATTATTAAACAAAACCATGACCTCACTTCAAAATCACTATTATTATAAAACAAAACCATGACCTCACTTCAAAATCACCATGATTATTAAACAAAACCATGACCTCACTTCAAAATCACCATGATTATTAAACAAAACCATGACCTCACTTCAAAATCACCATCATTTTAAAACAAAACCATGACCTCACTTCAAAATCACCATTATTATAAAACAAAACCATGACCTCCCTTCAAACTCACCATCATTATTAAACAAAACCATGACCTCACTTCAAAATCACCATTATTATAAAACAAAACCATGACCTCACTTCAAAATCACCATTATTTTTAAACAAAACCATGTCCTCGCTTCAAACTCACCATCATGATAAACGAAAACCATGACCTCACTTCAAAATCACCATTATTAAACAAAACCATGACCTCACTTCAAAATCACCATCATTATTAAACAAAACCATGACCTCACTTCAAAATCACCATCATTATAAAACAAAACCATGACCTCACTTCAAAATCACCATCATTATTTAACAAAACCATGACCTCACTTCAAAATCACCATTATTTTTAAACAAAACCATGACCTCACTTCAAAATCACCATTATTATAAAACAAAACCATGACCTCACTTCAAAATCACCATTATTATAAAACAAAACCATGACCTCACTTCAAAATCACCATTATTATTAAACAAAACCATGACCTCACTTCAAAATCACCATGATTATCAAACAAAACCATGACCTCACTTCAAAATCACCATCATTATTAAACAAAACCATGACCTCACTTCAAAATCACCATCATTATTAAACAAAACCATGACCTCACTTCAAAATCACCATCATTATTAAACAAAATCATGACCTCACTTCAAAATCACCATCATTATTAAACAAAACCATGACCTCACTTCAAAATCACCATCATTATTAAACAAAACCATGACCTCACTTCAAAATCACCATCATTATTAAACAAAACCATGACATCACTTCAAAATCACCATTATTATTAAACAAAAACATGACCTCGCTTCAAACTCACCATCATTATTAACGAAAACCATGACCTCACTTCAAAATCACCATTATTATTAAACAAAACCATGACCTCACTTCAAAATCACCATTATTATAAAACAAAACCATGACCTCACTTCAAAATCACCATGATTATTAAACAAAACCATGACCTCACTTCAAACTCACCATTATTTTTAAACAAAATCATGACCTCGCTTCAAAATCACCATTATTATTATTAAACAAAACCATGACCTCGCTTCAAAGTCACCATTATTATTAAACAAAACCATGACCTCACTTCAAAATCACCATTATTATAAAACAAAACCATGACCTCACTTCAAAATCACCATTATTATAAAACAAAACCATGACCTCACTTCAAAATCACCATTATTATTAAACAAAACCATGACCTCACTTCAAAATCACCATGATTATCAAACAAAACCATGACCTCACTTCAAAATCACCATCATTATTAAACAAAACCATGACCTCACTTCAAAATCACCATCATTATTAAACAAAATCATGACCTCACTTCAAAATCACCATCATTATTAAACAAAATCATGACCTCACTTCAAAATCACCATCATTATTAAACAAAACCATGACCTCACTTCAAAATCACCATCATTATGAAACAAAACCATGACCTCACTTCAAAATCACCATCATTATTAAACAAAACCATGACATCACTTCAAAATCACTATTATTATTAAACAAAAACATGACCTCACTTCAAACTCACCATCATTATTAACGAAAACCATGACCTCGCTTCAAAATCACCATTATTATTAAACAAAACCATGACCTCACTTCAAAATCACCATTATTATAAAACAAAACCATGACCTCACTTCAAAATCACCATGATTATTAAACAAAACCATGACCTCACTTCAAACTCACCATTATTTTTAAACAAAATCATGACCTCGCTTCAAAGTCACCATTATTATTAAACAAAACCATGACCTCACTTCAAAGTCACCATGATTATTAAACAAAACCATGACCTCACTTCAAAATCACCATCATTATAAAACAAAACCATGACCTCACTTCAAAATCACCATCATTATTAAACAAAACCATGACCTCACTTCAAAATCACCATTATTATTATTAAACAAAACCATAACCTCGCTTCAAAGTCACCATTATTATTAAACAAAACCATGACCTCACTTCAAAGTCACCATGATTATTAAACAAAACCATGACCTCACTTCAAAATCACTATTATTATAAAACAAAACCATGACCTCACTTCAAAATCACTATCATTATTAAACAAAACCATGACCTCACTTCAAAATCACTATCATTATTAAACAAAACCATGACCTCACTTCAAAATCACTATCATTATTAAACAAAACCATGACCTCACTTCAAAATCACCATCATTATAAAACAAAACCATGACCTCACTTCAAAATCACTATCATTATTAAACAAAACCATGACCTCACTTCAAAATCACCATCATTATAAAACAAAACCATGACCTCACTTCAAAATCACCATCATTATTAAACAAAACCATGACCTCACTTCAAAATCACCATTATTATAAAACAAAACCATGACCTCACTTCAAAATCACCATGATTATTAAACAAAACCATGACCTCACTTCAAAATCACCATCATTATAAAACAAAACCATGACCTCACTTCAAAATCACCATCATTATTAAACAAAACCATGACCTCACTTCAAAATCACCATTATTATTATTAAACAAAACCATGACCTCGCTTCAAAGTCACCATTATTATTAAACAAAACCATGACCTCACTTCAAAGTCACCATGATTATTAAACAAAACCATGACCTCACTTCAAAATCACTATTATTATAAAACAAAACCATGACCTCACTTCAAAATCACCATTATTATTAAACAAAACCATGACCTCACTTCAAAATCACCATTATTATAAAACAAAACCATGACCTCACTTCAAAATCACCATGATTATTAAACAAAACCATGACCTCACTTCAAAATCACTATCATTATTAAACAAAACCATGACCTCACTTCAAAATCACTATCATTATTAAACAAAACCATGACCTCACTTCAAAATCACTATCATTATTAAACAAAACCATGACCTCACTTCAAAATCACCATCATTATAAAACAAAACCATGACCTCACTTCAAAATCACTATCATTATTAAACAAAACCATGACCTCACTTCAAAATCACCATCATTATAAAACAAAACCATGACCTCACTTCAAAATCACCATCATTATTAAACAAAACCATGACCTCACTTCAAAATCACCATTATTATTATTAAACAAAACCATGACCTCGCTTCAAAGTCACCATTATTATTAAACAAAACCATGACCTCACTTCAAAGTCACCATGATTATTAAACAAAACCATGACCTCACTTCAAAATCACTATTATTATAAAACAAAACCATGAGCTCACTTCAAAATCACCATTATTATTAAACAAAACCATGACCTCACTTCAAAATCACCATTATTATAAAACAAAACCATGACCTCACTTCAAAATCACTATCATTATTAAACAAAACCATGACCTCACTTCAAAATCACCATCATTATAAAACAAAACCATGACCTCACTTCAAAATCACCATTATTTTTAAACAAAACCATGACCTCACTTCAAAATCACCATTATTATAAAACAAAACCATGACCTCACTTCAAAATCACCATTATTATTAAACAAAACCATGACCTCACTTCAAAATCACCATTATTATAAAACAAAACCATGACCTCACTTCAAAATCACTATCATTATTAAACAAAACCATGACCTCACTTCAAAATCACTATCATTATTAAACAAAACCATGACCTCACTTCAAAATCACCATCATTATAAAACAAAACCATGACCTCACTTCAAAATCACTATCATTATTAAACAAAACCATGACCTCACTTCAAAATCACCATCATTATAAAACAAAACCATGACCTCACTTCAAAATCACCATCATTATTAAACAAAACCATGACCTCACTTCAAAATCACCATTATTATAAAACAAAACCATGACCTCACTTCAAAATCACCATGATTATTAAACAAAACCATGACCTCACTTCAAAATCACCATCATTATAAAACAAAACCATGACCTCACTTCAAAATCACCATCATTATTAAACAAAACCATGACCTCACTTCAAAATCACCATTATTATTATTAAACAAAACCATGACCTCGCTTCAAAGTCACCATTATTATTAAACAAAACCATGACCTCACTTCAAAGTCACCATGATTATTAAACAAAACCATGACCTCACTTCAAAATCACTATTATTATAAAACAAAACCATGACCTCACTTCAAAATCACCATTATTATTAAACAAAACCATGACCTCACTTCAAAATCACCATTATTATAAAACAAAACCATGACCTCACTTCAAAATCACCATGATTATTAAACAAAACCATGACCTCACTTCAAAATCACTATCATTATTAAACAAAACCATGACCTCACTTCAAAATCACTATCATTATTAAACAAAACCATGACCTCACTTCAAAATCACTATCATTATTAAACAAAACCATGACCTCACTTCAAAATCACCATCATTATAAAACAAAACCATGACCTCACTTCAAAATCACTATCATTATTAAACAAAACCATGACCTCACTTCAAAATCACCATCATTATAAAACAAAACCATGACCTCACTTCAAAATCACCATCATTATTAAACAAAACCATGACCTCACTTCAAAATCACCATTATTATTATTAAACAAAACCATGACCTCGCTTCAAAGTCACCATTATTATTAAACAAAACCATGACCTCACTTCAAAGTCACCATGATTATTAAACAAAACCATGACCTCACTTCAAAATCACTATTATTATAAAACAAAACCATGAGCTCACTTCAAAATCACCATTATTATTAAACAAAACCATGACCTCACTTCAAAATCACCATTATTATAAAACAAAACCATGACCTCACTTCAAAATCACTATCATTATTAAACAAAACCATGACCTCACTTCAAAATCACCATCATTATAAAACAAAACCATGACCTCACTTCAAAATCACCATTATTTTTAAACAAAACCATGACCTCACTTCAAAATCACCATTATTATAAAACAAAACCATGACCTCACTTCAAAATCACCATTATTATTAAACAAAACCATGACCTCACTTCAAAATCACCATTATTATAAAACAAAACCATGACCTCACTTCAAAATCACTATCATTATTAAACAAAACCATGACCTCACTTCAAAATCACCATCATTATAAAACAAAACCATGACTTCGCTTGCATCCTTCAATACCACGTTCCTCTTGTGTCTTTATTTCCCTTGAAACGCGAAGTCCAAATGTCATGGGATTTCGCAAAGCGTGAGATCCAACATTCTCAGAAATGTCACCAAATTATCCATCATCACGTGGTGCAGCTCGTTCGGAAAGGCGTTGTCCATGTTACGTCGCGAATCACCTTTGGTCACTCGTCGTGGACTAACATACAGGTGTACATGATTCCACGTGTATGTCAACCCGCAGCGCGTATCACAACTTGCGAACGAAACTCATCCGTTTGTCGGTGTTAAACCTTTAATTTTAATTATGTCGATATATTTTTGTATATATATATATATATATATTTTAGGTTATTATAGTTTATATGTTACTGAGCTTTATCGAGCTTTTCATAATGTCATGGCAAAATTCACTTGAGCTTTAAAAACCGCAATGCAGGTCTTCGGTCTGCACTCCTGGTAAGTAACCCCTATATTCCTCAACATGATGTTTGAGTGGTGGTAGACCACCTGTGGCATGGTGTGGAATGGAAATGTCATTTGGTCTTTATAGGTCTGCAATTGCCACCTGTGCTGTACCTGGCATAGCCGATGAAACATATTTCCTCGGCCCTGTCGTTACTCTTGTTTGATGTTCTTCCGGTGAGCTGTTCCATCCCCGTTGTCATCCTTCTCACCCATATAGCTGCAGAGGAGGAGGCACTGGAGGTCTTGCATAGTGATGATGAACGAGGAGATGATGAGGACGATGAGGTGGACGCAGTGGTGCGGCTTTCTGACACTCTGGCCTCGACTCGAGATGAATCCCCACCATGCCGCACGCGTTATGGGGACGTGCTCACGTGCGGTCCATGCGGTGCGACCTTTCCTCTTGCTCACATCGTCCTGTTCATTGAGCACAAAGCCCGGCGATGCCGACCAGTGCCCTCTGACAATTGCGATCACACCATGCCAGCCAAGCGGTCTCCCTCCTCTTCACCTCGTGCCCGGGCCACGGCCGCACCTTCACGACCTTGGGAGGAAGGCCCCTCGCCTGTCGCCCTGGCAAACACAAAAACGACCCCTGGGACTGACAAGCAAGTTTGCTTGAAGCGTGAGGTGACAGCAGGTAAGAGATTCCGTGCACTCATGTTTTCTTTGAGGGTCTCGGGGTGATGACCGTGTTGGTAAATGGTGCATTGTAATGCTCTCAGGGTTGTGCTACATTTCCTACATTTCAAAGTGATCTCGTACTGAGGGTTCGCGCCGTCTTTCACCTGGTGTCCATTCCCCAGTTTCGAATTCGAAGCCGACATGAGCTCACTAATCGATTTGACATGTTCCCGATATCGTGCGTACCGTGTTGGCTATGTCGATTATAAAGTGCATCGTGTACCGTGGTAAGAACCACATCGGGACATGACCTACCTGTGGAAATGCGTGTCATGGAGGCTTGACCTTTTTGCTCACGGTAACCATTTCGGTCTGCAAGGATAACCCCATTAAATGGTCCCAAATCGCACCATTGGCATTTTTATTGGTTAGTGTTGGTAACCATGTTAAGCATCGACTGTGCATCATGCTCGATAATATGAAGAATGGTTGTATGGTCAGGTAGGTCGTGCAAGACATATTTGTATCAATGGAGGAAAGGAAATGCATGGATTACGTCACCTGACTGGTTTGGGTGGTCCTTTTTGTGCCCCTGACGTTGTCATGCTGTGTTGGTTTCACTCTCCTAACGTTACTGGTTCATGCAAAGTGTGTGCTCGCTAGTTTAAATCCTGGACAGTCAGACTGATCAAGTCCACCGTAGGAGGATAGCGGAGCCTCTGTTTACAGTGCAATACCATGTTCTGGGAGGTCGTCGATCCTTTGGTTCTTTGAGAGTGCCCTGAGGACCATCACCTGACTGAAACTGAAATCACCAGATGGAATTTATTCAGGGTGCCGGCACACGATGGCCTCCCCTTAGCGAAAGATACCGTTTGGGATGTTGAATGTTAGCGGCCAGGTCTGCGCCTGACGTCCCCTCAGACGGACGGCGTACCCTACGATATGACACCCTGCCTGTGAAGTATAACGTTGATCGTTTCTTGTCATCAGGGTGAAACTTTTATCCTTGGCAATATTACAAAATCGGATTCCGACTTGAACTCGCATCCCTGGCGTTCAGTAGGTTTGCAAGCTTGGTGTTAGCTTAGTGGTTAGGGTGCCTGCTTGGGATCTTCGGGTCCTGAGTTTGAGCCCCATTGGCTGATGAATTAACACCAGGTGGGGTTGACTCAGCCTGCCATCCTTCCGAGGTCGGCGAAACGAGTACCGGTGTACTGATAGAGGGGCACAGCATCAGCCGCATCGTCGCGCCCCAACAAAGTGAGAGCTACCCGGCTGCCAAGCTGCCACGCGCAACAAGAAGAAGTCGGTTTGCATAACCAGGTTTTGTTATTGTTTATTATTCCCATCCAGATTAGAGAACATTGTACTTTACGGTAATTCTACATATCGACGGTTCCCTGTGCCAGTGCGCATGCGCAGCCTGACCCGGAGCCAGGGATGTTGTGGGTGTTTCAACCTGTTCAATACTTGTTTGATTATTGTCGTTCCACGCTAATAAAGTGGTCGAACAAATTGAACTCTGTTCTTATTTATAATCAAACAACTTGATGCAGTCGAGTAAAGATCGTCGGTGCTGAGGAGGACGCGACTGGGTGAAAACGGACCACGAGAACGTCGACAGTGAGTTTGGATTTCTCGGGTTCTGTACCCAATCTTCGCCCCCAGGACACTGTACACACGTGTGCATCACCGAACATAGAACGTTTACTCCAGAATAACTGTTCCTATGGCGCCGGTGGAAGCAGAGTGCCCGATCGAGGGTTGTGACTATATGGCTACACACGCAGAGGCGGCAGTGGTGGCCGCCATGTTGAGTATACACGCCACTGTGCACGTCGCCGCCCCCAGGGCGCTGGCTCGAATGCCAAGATGGAGAAACTCAAGCGTCCTCCATAGCACTGGCCGGGAACGGGCGAGGCCTGGTCGTACTTCATAACCCGCTGGGGCGAATACAAAAGAGGTACTGAGCTTGTCGGACCCGACATGGTCGCGCAGCTACTGGAGTGCTGTGAGGAGGAGCTGAGAAAGGACCTCACTCGCGCGGCGGGTAGGAGCCTCGTGGGCAGCGATGAAGAAGACGTCCTCGCCGCCATGAAGGCGCTCGCCGTCCGGACGGAGAACACGATGGTAGCTCGAGTGGCCCTGTCTAACATGCGGCAGGGACACGAGGAGCCCGTCCGGTCGTTCCACGCCCGCATCAAGGGGCAGGCGGACACGTGCAAGTATGAAATGAAGTGCACCAAGGCGGGGTGCGATCAGGTCAACGACTTCACGGAAGAGATATTGCGCAACGTGGTTGCCCGTGGCATCGCGGACCAAGCAATACAACTTGACCTACTCGGTGAGAAGAACCAGGACATGCCATTAAAGGACATGATAGAGTATATCGAGGCCAAAGAGTCTGGAAAACGCTCGGCATCGCGCCTGCTTGACACTCAGAGCACGGACGCGATCAGTAGTTCGCATCGGCGGGGAAAGCGACAGGACGTCCACGCCAGAGTAGGAGCCAGGCCGGAAAAACGGAAGGCCAAGCCCGAAGGAGTATGCATCTACTGCGGCGAGGTGGGCCACGGCAAAACGCCTCAATGGCGCGCCAGACGCGCCGAGTGCCCCGGATACGGTAAAAGTGCCGGAAGTGTGACCGCCAGAATCACCTCGACAAGGCGTGCCTGGGCGGCCGATCGGCAAGACCCCATCTAAGGAGACCGACGGGATGTACGACGAGCAGACGGCAGCCTTCGTCGAGCTATGCACGGTCACCATGGCCAGCACAGAGGACGAAATGCGCACGCTTCCCTCGCTCACCACCTGTACGATGATATGTGCGATAAGTGGATGAAACGCATATCCGACCCGCAGCCATACGTCAACCTCACTCTCACCAACAAGCGCGAGGATTACAAAGCGCTGGGTTTTAACCTCCTGAAACACACCCGCGCGGTAACCCTACCCGCTATGGCAGACACGGGTGCCAGAGCTGCCTGATCGGCATTAAAGTCGTCCAACAAATGGGCCTGAGTACCGAGGACCTCATACCTGTATCCATGACCATGAAGGCCGCAAACAACAGAGGAATTCGTATCCTCGGAGCCGTGGTAGTCAGATTCGCCGGTAACAGTGACGACGCTCGGAGATTGGAGACGCGCCAAATCGCGTATGTGACGGACTCTTCAGACCGCATATTCCTCTCCCGCGGCCTGCATGGACCTGGGAATGATCTCGGACAGATTCCCGACACTCGGAGAGGTGAATCTGACGACCTCGGAATTGTGCGACTGCCCGCGACGCGCGGAGCCGCCGACCAAGCCGACCGCACTCCCCATGCCAGCGACCGAGGCCAACAGAGAGGCACTACAGTCACATTTACTCAGGATGTATGCTCAGAGCACATTCAACACGTGCCCACACCAGCCACTACCGAGAATGACCGGCCCGCCACTACGTCTTATGCTCAGTGAGAACGCGACACCGGTTGCCCATCACACTCCCATCTCCGTGGCCATACATTGGCAAGATGAGGTAAAAGCAGGCCTCGACCAGGACGTTCGGCTCGGCGTGTTGGAGGAAGTACCCTGTCGGCACGCCGGTGACATGGTGTCACCGCATGGTAATCTGCGCGAAAAAGAATGGCAAGCCGCGACGCACCGTCGACTTTCAGGCCTTGAACAAGCATGCGTTCCGCGAGACCCACCACACCCAATCCCCGTTCCACCAGGCGAGACGCGTACCTAACGGGAAGCGCAAGACAGTATTCGACGCATGGAACGGTTACCATAGCGTCCGCCTACACGAGGACGACCGCCACAAGACGACCTTCATCACTCCATGGGGCGCTACCGGTACCTATCTGCCCCCCAAGGGTATATGGCATCGGGGATCGGTTACTCACGACGATACGATGAGATCGTCGCGGACATTGGTAACAAGACCAAGTGCGTAGATGACACGCTCCTATGGTCAGACACGATTGAGGGAGCTACTTCCAGGCGGTCCAATGGCTGGATATATGCGGCCGGAATGGAATCATCCTCAACCCGGAGAAGTTTGTCTTCAGCGCACCCACGGTGGACTTCGCGGGCTTCACCATCACCATGACCGACGTGCGACCGTGCAGCCGCTACCTGGAAGCAATCCACGATTTCCCACAACCGCGTAACATCACCGGACGTCAGATCGTGGTTCGGGCTTGTCAACCAGGTGGCATACGCCTTTAGTATGGCCGAACGAATGCAGCCATTCCGGAAGCTCCTGAAAAGTGGAGAACGCTTCCAGTGGTCCATGGAGTTAGAGGACATATTCCGCGAGTCGAAAGACGTGATCGTACAAGAAATCGAACACGGTGTCCGCATATTTGACAAAACTAAGCCAACATGCATCGCCACGGACTGGTCGAAGGAGGGAATCGGATTCTGGTTGCTTCAAAAGCACTGCCGATGCGTGCCAGTTAGACCATTCTGCTGCACTGATGGATGGAAAATAACCCTGGTCGGCAGCAGATTTACACACGCGGCAGAATCCAGATACGCGCCCATAGAGGGCGAGGCTCTCGCAGTCGCGGACGCCTTGGACAAAGCGCGCTACTTCGTACTGGGCTGCGAGAACCTGATCGTTGCGGTAGACCACAAACCACTGCTGAAACTCCTTTCGGACAGAGCACTTGACGACATACCCAACCCCCGCCTCAGGAACCTCAAGGAGAAGACCCTGCGTTATCGCTTCCGCATCATACATATCCCGGGAATGAAGAACAAGGCGGCAGATGCCATGTCGCGCAGGCCAGTTGGCACCACGCGACCTCCACTCATGAACCTTCCAGATGACAATGCCACCATAGCGACCCACCTCCAACCAAGCACGCACACCGACGTCCTGTCCCTCCTACGCCAAACTGAGCCGGAGTATGACGAGCGGACGTCGAGGACAACCTGGCATGGTGTGCCGCGGGCCTCGAATCATTGCGATCAGTAACATGGGATCGCGTCAGGGAAGCCACCAGCAGCGATGGCGATATGCACATATTGGAGGGAATGACAATGAACGGCATCCCCGACTCAAAAATCGAGATGCCAGAGACACGCGACTATCACCAGTACCGCGAGAACATTACATCGACAGATGGAGTGATCCTATACAAGGACCGAGTAGTCATACCACCCTCACTCCGCGGCGATGTGCTGAGCGCCCTACACGCTGCCCACCAGGGCGTATCAATGATGACCGCCCGCGCAGAATCCTCTGTATTCTGGCCAGGCATGTCGGCCGACATCAGCGCCACTCGGAAAAACTGCGAACACTGCCACCGGATGGCACCATCACAGCCTGGAGCGCCACCAACTCCACCTATTCCGGTCGTTTACCCCTTTCAGGCAGTGTGCTCGGACTTCTTTGTACACAGGGGTGCACACTACCTTGTGACAGTGGACAGATACTCGAACTGGCCGATCATCTCAAAGTCGACGGGTGGCGCCGCCGGACTCATAAACCACTTACGTCGCGCCTTCGTGACGTACGGGACACCAGAAGAGCTCGCGTCGGATGGGGGACCGGAGTTCACCTCCACCGAGACCAGGTCATTCCTGCACAGATGGGCGTACACCACCGCTTGTCATCGGTGGCCTTCCCTCACAGCAACTGTCGCGCGGAGATTGGAGTTAAGACAATGAAACGACTTATCACGGACAACACCAGCCCGCAGGGAGAACTTGACACTGACGCTGTGCAGAGAGCGATACTACAATATCGTAACACGCCTGACCCTGACACGAAGATCTCCCCCGGCAATGTGTGTCTTCGGCCGCCCGATACGCGATTTCATCCCAATTATCCCCGGGAAGTACAGACCGCACGACACTTGGCATGAGACCCTGAAAGCGAGGGAGGAGGCCCTCCGCAAACGTCATATCCGCACAGCCGACACCTGGGCAGAACACACCAAACGCCTTCCGCCACTTGCTGTAGGGGACCAAGTCCGCGTACAGAACCAGACAGGATTCCACCCAAAAAAATGGGACAAGACAGGCAGTATCGTGGAGGTGCGCCAACACGACCAATACGTGATCAAGATCGATGGCTCGGGCAGAGTCACACTTCGGAACAGGAAATTCCTGCGCAAGTTTAGCCCAGTTCGCAATGACCAGCTGCCACCCCGGTCTATCTATGATGATCTAGCAACCCGAATCACTGTACCTGCACCCGTTGTAACACCGCAACTGCCTGACCTCGACAGCGAACCCGTGACATCTGCGACGCCAACGGGGCCCACGCCGGCACTGACGTCAGTATGCACACCCCGGCGCAAGACGACACCCGTTTTAGACACGCCAGCAGCACCAGGACGAGGCACACCGAGGCGCGCGATCCTTCAGACGCCACCATCGGCCCCTGAAACCCCGAGAGCCCCATCCCCACTGGGGCCCGATGTGACACCACCAGCACCAGCGATAGGGCAACGCCGATCCACCAGAGCGACCAGCGTGCCTGCCTGGCACAAGGACTACTCCATGGAATAGTCACACGATGGGCGATATAAACTTTTGTTCATTCATTAAACTTAATATTTTCTCAGCCTTTATCTATTAACATAATAAAGACTCGGAGGGAGATAGAGAACATTGTACTTTACGGTAATTCTACATATCGACGGTTCCCTGTGCCAGTGCGCATGCGCAGCCTGACCCGGAGCCAGGGATGTTGTGGGTGTTTCAACCTGTTCAATACTTGTTTGATTATTGTCGTTCCACGCTAATAAAGTGGTCGAACAAATTGAACTCTGTTCTTATTTACAGATCCTGAGTTCTCTTCTTCTTTGTTTGCTTGGCATGTATAAGAACCAGCCAACAACAATTCAAGATGCCGGTAATGAGGAATGATTCCGAAGGGTCCGATTAAACCAAATTGCTCACTAAGCTCAGTGTTTAGGCCACCACGTGCAACTTCGGCATTCCACGTCAAGGTAAAGGCCACACCGGACGATGTCATCGTCTCAAAGTCGTCAGCGATTACCATGAACCTTTTAAAATCGCTGTTCTAACAATAATTCCGCACGATGTTGAGTTGTTTTGCTTTGACGTCGTGCCGTTGTCTTCCGCACAAAACCACATCGACAGATGTTGCACCGGTGTTGGGACCGATGCGGTCTTTTCTGTCTTTTGCATGTCACACGTGTGACGTGCCCATGATGGCGACGTGTGACGTGACCATGATGGCGATGTTCCGATGTACGTTTGAGAGGAACATGTTGTTTGTTTTCTTGGACTCGGACATTTGCGAACAAGCGTACGCCTGACCGGACACGGACTTTGCCAATCTTTGGATCTACGGTACAGGAGTGTAGTGTCGTGTATGTTTGTGATTGCTTTCTGAGTTCACTTCGGGTGGAGACGGCATCCTACAAAGACCATGTGGAGGGGGCTCCGCACTGTGGAGCACGTGCTGTTTCGAACGTGACTCTTGTCTGCAATTTGGACGTTCGAGACTCCATGGTATGTTTCACAAGTGTGCGTTGAGGTCGGGTACCGTGCACATCAAATGGACTCCAGTCTTGGTTTGAGATTTGATCGATTTTTCTGTTTTAGGACCTTTCCTAGTCTGTAACCGTCTCTGTGACCCCATGAAGATCCACGTGGTGTGCCACCAACGGGTTGTCACATAGGATTAGATATCACGCGTCGTCTGAAACCAGTTTAAATTTGCATACCTGTGTGCTGGCTGAGACAGAGCAAAAGGCATAGTAGTGGTACTTGAGAGGAAAGTAGAAAGATAAAAAAAACCAGACGTTTAAGACTCGGAGATCAGGGCGCTTGTAAGCGAGTTCAATGGTACTCGAGTTTGAAAAGCAGGTAAAATTGATTGATCGATGTTTGATCGGAAGGCCACCTGCAGTCGCGAGCTCCTGCACGGGGGTTTGGTTCACGGGCTTGGTTGCGGCTGATGGCGTGACAGCTCCCGGGGTGGGAACTGGTCAAACCGCGTGCCTCTGGCATGGTGCCCTCTCGCCTCCCTCGGTCCGACAACTCTCAGAATCGTGGCATATTAATTGTCACCCACACCCTGTCCTTTTTCTCCTCCTCTTTGTGATCTCTACACTTTACTTTGTTTCTTCAATTTGTAAAAAAAATGTAACCCACATCTCCTGGCAACTGGCGAAATGGCGTTTGGAGATGTGGGATGCTTGCGGTCCTGTGCCGACAACCATTGGGGTTCGACAGGTGAAAACGCTTATAAATCGAAGCCGATAGTTCTTCGCCCTGTAGTTGTCTGCTTCGATGATCCAGTCAAACGACGTAAGGTTTTCCCGAGGAGAACGAAAGTGCGTTGGGGTGTCTGAGTCGGGTCTATGGCAGTCTCTCTGGTGTCACCTGGTCGTTACCTGGTGCCATTGGTGGTTTGAGGAGAGAGTGATTCTTGTGTTAAATGCGGAGGAACAATAAAGTGTGACATAAGTCAATAGAATAAAAAAAAAGAGAAGGAAAGTGGTAACTTGGGCCAATTGCCTCCGCTTCTGAGACCCGAAATCCGCTTTTGATGCACGTTTGTACTTGGTTACACATTCCCTTACATCCCACTCACTACAAGCGCTTTGCACACACATCCTGCTCTCCTGGGGATCTTGAGGGACGTGCGGTGGGAGAGTTGCCACCCTCGCGAGATCTGACGAGACGCACACGCCGCTGTACAGGAGCGAGGAGTCTGACGGTAGGGGCCACCACGTGCAGGCGTGGGAGGCGGAATGGCACGGCGCAGCCCCGTTTGAAGGCGGCGGGGCCCCGCGCTCCCCTGCTTGGTGCCGGCCCGGTACAGCTGTTTGGTGCTGGCTATTCATTAGGCTGATCAGAGCACACCGTGCGTCGCTCGGAGACGCTGAGGCAGCTTGTGTAAATAATGCAACTGTTCGGTGGCCTTTCATTTCGGGGCACCGTTCCTTGGCTGCCGCAATGCTTAATTGACAAAGTTGCTGCAACTCGAGTCTTTGATAGCGCTGGCAGTTTCGGAATGCAAGTTGCGGATCTCCGTTCGGATCAACACCTCGACGCAAGGACTGAATCACGTAGCCATGCGTTTGACCCTTGGTCCATCGAGATCTTCAATTGAAGACCTTTAACTCCACTGTTTTCATTTTGGACCTGCATAGTACACATGTGACTTGCTGTGTCTATGACATTGTTTGCTATTGTTGTGTGCATTGTCCTCCAGTGAATTGCATTGTTCGAGTCGGATTTGCTGGTGTTTTTATTTGTCGTCAGTTGCACTTGCAGGTCAGATCAGGAAGGGGCAATTAGAAAAGAAACAAACAAACAAACAAACCAACAAATACCCGTCATTAGTTAAAACAAGTTCTTCAGTGGAACATGTCCTGATTTGTTTCGTTTCATTTCAATATTTCAAATAAGCGATCCGCGGGTGCCCTCCGTATGAAACGTTTCCACCGTGTTGTGGGTGATTCATCTCGATTTAATGATGTGCAGTATGACAAGGGTCTGCATGACCATACGAACTGCTGCAGTTGACTTGGTGGATCGTGGCCAGCGTGAGAAAGTTTGTTTGGCGGTTATCCAGGCGAGCAAACAAACCTCGTGGATGGTAGAAATGTGCTTACGGGTGTCTGGCAGTGCCTTTCGGGTGGAGCCCATTGCACGCTGGCACATGATGGTACCCGAGGCTGTCCTTTGTCCTCGGGGTGTTGCGCAGGCAAGGGCGAGGTGAGCAACTCTGTGGCTAATGTCATAAACAAGGTGTCCCTGCCAAAGGTCTCTTAGTTATGCTGGAGAACCCTTGATCTGTCTCCTCTCTGAAAGTGCCACCGTGAAACATCCTGCTTTGTTTGGCTGCTCGCTTGGAACGACACCGACATTAATGCATGCATTGAGCGTTGTGTTTGTATGACTGCTGTTTGGTGGTGGTGGTGGTGGTGGTGGAGGAGGCTCGTGTTCCCGAAGGATCTTTGATATGCTCAAAAGAAGTGCTGAACGTTTCTGTTGCTGAGAGGCCATCCCGGATTGGTCGTAGTAGTTGTGGGAATCAAACTCGCCCTCGGTGAGGGCAATGAAACCTGCTGCACCACCAGGATACTCTGTGGTTGTAAATGTTCAAGTTAATTCATTACTCATCTAAGTTTACAAAGTTAATTTAGTTATGATTTATAAAAATGTAACCTTGGTATTGTTTTTAGTCGATTTGAGAGTGGTGGTTGCTGGTTGTGGGGAGGTGGTGCTGCATTTATTGGATGATTAATCGGTTAGTTCAACGTTGAAAGCAAAATGTTTTAAAGGGATGATCTTTGTGCATGATCATGAGGTTACAGCCCATGATACTCGGATAACAGACCATGCAATAATTATATACTAGCATAACCCGCGCTCTGGGCGACATGTTGGGGTGGGTGTGTTTGAGAAAGGAACTGATGCAGAGTATCAGTAGTAATTTTACTTTAATGCAGTAAGTGGAATACGATTTCACTGTTTCAGAAACATTTTATTTACTTTTTTTGTTCCATGCACCTCATATGGTCTTTGAGATAATGTAAGCCGAATATCACGTTACTCGAGCGCAGAACAAAGTCGAAGATAGCGCGACACGAAACCACAAAGTCGGAAACAATATATAAGATTTTATTTTATTTTATTCCTCCTTCTCTCCAACTTGATTTTCTTCCCCAATAAATGTTTCCATTACCTATTTGAAAAGGTAAAATGTAAAAGTCTGTTACCTTTGAAGATGAAATCATTCCTCGCTATTTTCAAAATACTGACCTCCTCACCCTGTATCAAGGTTCATGAATGAACCTCACAACATAATGTGGGAAGGGTTGATGAAGTGGCATTGGAGTGGTGGGAAGTGAGAGGATATGGGATTGGAGTGGTGGGAAGTGAGAGGATATGGGGTTGGATTGGTGGGAAGCGAGAGGATATGGGATTGGAGTGGTGGGAAGCGAGAGGATATGGGATTGGAGTGGTGGGAAGTGAGTGGATATGGGATTGGAGTGGTGGGAAGTGAGTGGATATGGGATCGGAGTGGTGGGAAGTGAGAGGATATGGGATTGGAGTGGTGGGAAGCGAGAGGATATGGGATTGGAGTGGTGGGAAGCGAGAGGATATGGGATTGGAGTGGTGGGAAGCGAGAGGATATGGGATTGGAGTGGTGGGAAGCGAGTGGAGATGGGATTGGAGTGGTGGGAAGCGAGTGGATATGGGATTGGAGTGGTGGGAAGCGAGTGGAGATGGGATTGGAGTGGTGGGAAGCGAGTGGATATGGGATTGGAGTGGTGAGAAGCGAGTGAGTCCCGATTATGAAATATTGAATCATTTTTTGAATATGAGCTTTTCGTAAGGCAATACAAGACATTATTGAACCTCTCCAGAAGCCAATCACATTGCACCAAGCCTCACACAGCCAATCGGCGTAAACCATGAACAGATGAACGGACATCCATCTCTGTGATATCTTTTTACATATATATGTATGTACATACATATATATATATATATATATATATATATATATATATATATATATATATATATATATATATATATATATATATATATATTGGACATTCCATTGTTTTTTTTGTATTCCTTGATTGATTGTTAATTATATAGAGCAAATCCTTACCCCTTCCTTGGGAACATTTCTCGACTTCCACTACTACAACTTTTGTAATGGCCTCGTTTAGTATCACCAGCCTGTAGAGTAAGCCAAGAAAACCTTTTGGCTCAAGTCTTTCATGAACCCACTAGCCAGGCCAGACATTTGAGTGAAGGTGAAAGGAATTCGAAATTTGACCAGGGTTCTTCCTCTTAATGGCATATACCGTGGAATCTCGACCATTGCTTTTGGATAGGTCCTTCAGATTGGTGACCCCTCACCCCCTGCATGCGACACACGAGGACAACACTATATAACTAGGTTGAGATTCAAACTCTGGCCTGGTAGCTCAAAGGTGAATGCACACGCACAACTCTCGACTATCCTGGAGAATGTTTCTAACAATGTTGGATCATTTACCTCCGTCAGTTAAAATAAGGTAAGGTAAAATAAGACTTGGGTATGTTTTATTTCAAATCCCCGTGAATATTTCACAACATCTTTGTAATATTATAACAATTTTAACTTTAAAATGTACCTCGTGGTTACGGACCTCCTATTAATGTGATCTTGTATTTTGTAGGTACCGGTGCCCAATCTTGAGAACTTGTAGGTACCGGTGCCCAATCTTGATAATTTGTAGGTACCGGTGCCCAATCTTGAGAACTTGTAGGTACCGGTGTCCAATCTTGAGAATTTGTCGGTACCGGTGCCCAATCGAGAATTTGTAGGTACCGGTGCCCAATGTCGAGAATTTGTAGGTACCGGTGCCCAATGTCGAGAATTTGTAGGTACTGGTGTCCAATCTTGAGAACTTGTAGGTAGCGGTGTTCAATCTTGAGAATTTGTAAGTACCGGTGCCCAATCTCGAGAATTTGTAGGTAGCGATGCCCAATCTCGAGAGTTTGTAGGTACCGATGTCCAATCTTGAGAACTTGTAGGTAGCGGTGCCCAATGTCGAGAATTTGTGGGTACCTGTGCCCAATCTCGAGAGTTTGTAGGTACCGGTGTCCAATCTTGAGAACTTGGTACCGGTGCCCAATGTCGAGAATTTGTGGGTACCGGTGCCCAATCTCAAGAATTTATAGGTACAGGTGCCCAATGTCGAGAATTTGTCGGTACCGGTGACCAATCTTGAGAATTTGTAGGTACCGGTGCCCAATCTCGAGAATTTGTAGGTACCGGTGTCCAATCTTGAGAATTTGTAGGTACCGGTGCCCAATCTTGAGAATTTGTAGGTACCGGTGCCCAATATCGAGAATTTGTAGGTACCGGTGTCCAATCTCGAGAATTTGTAGGTACCGGTGCCCAATCTCGAGAATTTGGAGGTACCGGTGTCCAATCTCGAGAACTTGGAGGTACCGGTGTCCAATCTTGAGAATTTGTAGGTACTGGTGCCCAATCTCGAGAATTTGTAGGTAGCGGTGCCCAATCTCGAGAGTTTGTGGGTACCGGTGTCCAATCTTGAGAACTTGTTGGTACCGGTGCCCAATGTCAAAAATTTGTGGGTACCGGTGCCCAATGTCAAAAATTTGTGGGTACCGGTGCCCAATCTCAAGAATTTATAGGTACAGGTGCCCAATGTCGAGAATTTGTCGGTACCGGTGCCCAATCTCGAGAATTTGTAGGTACCGGTGCCCAACTTGAGAATTTGTAGGTACCGGTGTCCAATCTTGAGAATTTGCAGGTACCGGTGCCCAATCGTGAGAACTTGTAGGTACCGGTGTCCAATCTTGAGAATTTGTAGGTACCGGTGCCCAATCTTGAGAACTTGTAGGTACCGGTGTCCAATCTCGAGAATTTGGAGGTACCGGTGTCCAATCTCGAGAACTTGGAGGTACCGGTGTCCAATCTTGAGAATTTGTAGGTACTGGTGCCCAATCTCGAGAATTTGTAGGTAGCGGTGCCCAATCTCGAGAGTTTGTGGGTACCGGTGTCCAATCTTGAGAACTTGTTGGTACCGGTGCCCAATGTCAAAAATTTGTGGGTACCGGTGCCCAATGTCAAAAATTTGTGGGTACCGGTGCCCAATCTCAAGAATTTATAGGTACAGGTGCCCAATGTCGAGAATTTGTCGGTACCGGTGCTCAATCTCGAGAATTTGTAGGTACCGGTGCCCAATCTTGAGAATTTGTAGGTACCGGTGTCCAATCTTGAGAATTTGCAGGTACCGGTGCCCAATCGTGAGAACTTGTAGGTACCGGTGTCCAATCTTGAGAATTTGTAGGTACCGGTGCCCAATCTTGAGAACTTGTAGGTACCGGTGTCCAATCTTGAGAATTTGTCGGTAACGGTGCCCAATCTGGAGAATTTGTAGGTACCGGTGCCCAATGTCGAGAATTTGTAGGTACCGGTGCCCAATGTCGAGAATTTGTAGGTCCCGGTGCCCAATCTCGAGAATTTGTAGGTACCGGTGTCCAATCTCGAGAATTTGTAGGTACCGATGTCCAATCTTGAGAACTTGTAGGTAGCGGTGCCCAATGTCGAGAATTTGTGGGTACCGGTGTCCAATATTGAGAATTTGTAGGTAGCGGTGCCCAATCTTGAGAGTTTGTGGGTACCGGTGTCCAATCTTGAGAACTTGTTGGTACCGGTGCCCAATGTCAAAAATTTGTGGGTACCGGTGCCCAATCTCAAGAATTTATAGGTACAGGTGCCCAATGTCGAGAATTTGTCGGTACCGGTGTCCAATCTCGAGAATTTGTAGGTACCGGTGCCCAATCTCGAGAATTTGGAGGTACCGGTGTCCAATCTCGAGAACTTGGAGGTACCGGTGTCCAATCTTGAGAATTTGTAGGTACCGGTGCCCAATCTGGAGAATTTATAGGTACAGGTGCCCAATGTCGAGAATTTGTCGGTACCGCTGTCCAATCTCGAGAATTTGTAGGTACCGGTGCCCAATCTCGAGAATTTGGAGGTACCGGTGTCCAATCTCGAGAACTTGGAGGTACCGGTGCCCAATCTTGAGAATTTGTAGGTAGCGGTGCCCAATCTCGAGAACTTGTTGGTACCGGTGCCCAATGTCAAAAATTTGTGGGTACCGGTGCCCAATGTCAAAAATTTGTGGGTACCCGTGCCCAATCTCAAGAATTTATAGGTACAGGTGCCCAATGTCGAGAATTTGTCGGTACCGGTGCCCAATCTCGAGAATTTGTAGGTACCGGTGCCCAATCTTGAGAATTTGTAGGTACCGGTGTCCAATCTTGAGAATTTGCAGGTACCGGTGCCCAATCGTGAGAACTTGTAGGTACCGGTGTCCAATCTTGAGAATTTGTAGGTACCGGTGCCCAATCTTGAGAACTTGTAGGTACCGGTGTCCAATCTTGAGAATTTGTCGGTAACGGTGCCCAATCTGGAGAATTTGTAGGTACCGGTGCCCAATGTCGAGAATTTGTAGGTACCGGTGCCCAATGTCGAGAATTTGTAGGTACCGGTGCCCAATCTCGAGAATTTGTAGGTACCGGTGTCCAATCTCGAGAATTTGTAGGTACCGATGTCCAATCTTGAGAACTTGTAGGTAGCGGTGCCCAATGTCGAGAATTTGTGGGTACCGGTGTCCAATATTGAGAATTTGTAGGTAGCGGTGCCCAATCTCGAGAGTTTGTGGGTACCGGTGTCCAATCTTGAGAACTTGTTGGTACCGGTGCCCAATGTCAAAAATTTGTGGGTACCGGTGCCCAATCTCAAGAATTTATAGGTACAGGTGCCCAATGTCGAGAATTTGTCGGTACCGGTGCCCAATCTCGAGAATTTGTAGGTACCGGTGCCCAATCTTCAGAATTTGTAGGTACCGGTGTCCAATCTTGAGAATTTGTAGGTACCGGTGCCCAATCGTGAGAACTTGTAGGTACCGATGCCCAATCTTGAGAATTTGTAGGTACCGGTGCCCAATCGTGAGAACTTGTAGGTACCGGTGTCCAATCTTGAGAATTTGTAGGTACCGGTGCCCAATCTTGAGAATTTGTAGGTACCGGTGTCCAATCTTGAGAATTTGTAGGTACCGGTGCCCAATCTTGAGAATTTGTAGGTACCTGTGCCCAATCTTGAGAACTTGTAGGTACCGGTGCCCAATCTTGAGAATTTGTCGGTACCGGTGCCCAATGTCGAGAATTTGTAGGTACCGGTGCCCAATCTCGAGAATTTGTAGGTACCGGTGTCCAATCTCGAGAATTTGTAGGTACCGATGTCCAATCTTGAGAACTTGTAGGTAGCGGTGCCCAATGTCGAGAATTTGTGGGTACCGGTGCCCAATCTCGAGAATTTGTAGGTACCGGTGTCCAATCTTGAGAACTTGTAGGTACCGGTGTCCAATCTTGAGAATTTGTAGGTACCGCTGCCCAATCTCGAGAATTTGTATGTAGCGGTGCCCAATCTCGAGAATTTATAGGTACAGGTGCCCAATGTCGAGAATTTGTCGGTACCGGTGCTCATTGTCGAGAATTTGTAGATACCGGTGTCCAATCTTGAGAATTTGTAGGTACCGGTGCCCATTCCCGAGAATTTGTTGGTACCGGTGTCCAATCTTGAGAATTTGTAAGTACCGGTGCCCAATCTTGAGAATTTGTAGGTACCGGTGCCCAATATCGAGAATTTGTAGGTACCGGTGCCCAATCTCGAGAATTTGTAGGTACCGGTGTCCAATCTTGAGAACTTGTAGGTACCGGTGTCCAATCTTGAGAATTTGTAGGTACCGGTGCCCAATCTCAAGAATTTGTATGTAGCGGTGCCCAATCTCGAATTTGTAGGTACCGATGTCCAATCTTGAGAAGTTGTAGGTACCGGTGCCCAATGTCGAGAATTTGTGGGTACCTGTGCCCAATCTCGAGAGTTTGTGGGTACCGGTGTCCAATCTTGAGAACTTGTTGGTACCGGTGCCCAATGTCGAGAATTTGTGGGTACCGGTGCCCAATCTCAAGAATTTATAGGTACAGGTGCCCAATGTCGAGAATTTGTAGGTACAGGTGCCCAATGTCGAGAATTTGTAGGTACCGGTGCCCATTGTCGAGAATTTGTAGATACCGGTGTCCAATATTGAGAACTTGTAGGTACCGGTGCCCAATCTTAAGAATTTGTGGGTACCGCTGCCCAATGTCGAGAACTTGTAGGTACTGGTGCCCAATCTTGAGAATTTGTAGGTAACAGTGCCCAATGTCGAGAATTTGTAGGTACCGGTGTCAAATCTTGAGAACTTGTAGGTACCGGTGTCCAATGTCGAGAATTTGTAGGTACCGGTACCCAATGTCGAGAACTTGTTGGTACCGGTGCCCAATCTCGAGAATTTGTAGGTACCGGTGTCAAATCTTGAGAACTTGTTGGTACCGGTGTCCAATGTTGAGAATTTGTAGGTACCGGTACCCAATGTCGAGAACTTGTTGGTACCGGTGCCCAATCTCGAGAACTTGGTGGTACCGGTGCCAATCTCGAATTTGTAGGTACCGGTGCCCAATCTCGAGAACTTGTCGGTACCGGTGCCCAATCTCGAGAATTTGTAGGTACCGGTGCCCAATCTTCAGAATTTGTAGGTACCGGTGTCCAATCTTGAGAATTTGTAGGTACCGGTGCCCAATCGTGAGAACTTGTAGGTACCGATGCCCAATCTTGAGAATTTGTAGGTACCGGTGCCCAATCGTGAGAACTTGTAGGTACCGGTGTCCAATCTTGAGAATTTGTAGGTACCGGTGCCCAATCTTGAGAATTTGTAGGTACCGGTGTCCAATCTTGAGAATTTGTAGGTACCGGTGCCCAATCTTGAGAATTTGTAGGTACCTGTGCCCAATCTTGAGAACTTGTAGGTACCGGTGCCCAATCTTGAGAATTTGTCGGTACCGGTGCCCAATGTCGAGAATTTGTAGGTACCGGTGCCCAATCTCGAGAATTTGTAGGTACCGGTGTCCAATCTCGAGAATTTGTAGGTACCGATGTCCAATCTTGAGAACTTGTAGGTAGCGGTGCCCAATGTCGAGAATTTGTGGGTACCGGTGCCCAATCTCGAGAATTTGTGGGTACCGGTGTCCAATCTTGAGAACTTGTAGGTACCGGTGTCCAATCTTGAGAATTTGTAGGTACCGCTGCCCAATCTCGAGAATTTGTATGTAGCGGTGCCCAATCTCGAGAATTTATAGGTACAGGTGCCCAATGTCGAGAATTTGTCGGTACCGGTGCTCATTGTCGAGAATTTGTAGATACCGGTGTCCAATCTTGAGAATTTGTAGGTACCGGTGCCCATTCCCGAGAATTTGTTGGTACCGGTGTCCAATCTTGAGAATTTGTAAGTACCGGTGCCCAATCTTGAGAATTTGTAGGTACCGGTGCCCAATATCGAGAATTTGTAGGTACCGGTGCCCAATCTCGAGAATTTGTAGGTACCGGTGTCCAATCTTGAGAACTTGTAGGTACCGGTGTCCAATCTTGAGAATTTGTAGGTACCGGTGCCCAATCTCAAGAATTTGTATGTAGCGGTGCCCAATCTCGAATTTGTAGGTACCGATGTCCAATCTTGAGAAGTTGTAGGTACCGGTGCCCAATGTCGAGAATTTGTGGGTACCTGTGCCCAATCTCGAGAGTTTGTGGGTACCGGTGTCCAATCTTGAGAACTTGTTGGTACCGGTGCCCAATGTCGAGAATTTGTGGGTACCGGTGCCCAATCTCAAGAATTTATAGGTACAGGTGCCCAATGTCGAGAATTTGTAGGTACAGGTGCCCAATGTCGAGAATTTGTAGGTACCGGTGCCCATTGTCGAGAATTTGTAGATACCGGTGTCCAATATTGAGAACTTGTAGGTACCGGTGCCCAATCTTAAGAATTTGTGGGTACCGCTGCCCAATGTCGAGAACTTGTAGGTACTGGTGCCCAATCTTGAGAATTTGTAGGTAACAGTGCCCAATGTCGAGAATTTGTAGGTACCGGTGTCAAATCTTGAGAACTTGTAGGTACCGGTGTCCAATGTCGAGAATTTGTAGGTACCGGTACCCAATGTCGAGAACTTGTTGGTACCGGTGCCCAATCTCGAGAATTTGTAGGTACCGGTGTCAAATCTTGAGAACTTGTTGGTACCGGTGTCCAATGTTGAGAATTTGTAGGTACCGGTACCCAATGTCGAGAACTTGTTGGTACCGGTGCCCAATCTCGAGAACTTGGTGGTACCGGTGCCAATCTCGAATTTGTAGGTACCGGTGCCCAATCTCGAGAACTTGTCGGTACCGGTGCCCAATGTCGAGAACTTGTCGGTACCGGTGCCCAATCTTGAGAACAATCTCTTCTCAGCGTTTTATAATCACAAGAACTTTCTTTGAGCACTATGACTGCCAACATGATAATTTTTTTAGGACGAGACACACTTCCACAAAATTTTCTGGCAATCGTTTATTTTTGTGATCAGTTTGTGTGTTCGTGTTCCAGTCTGAATCCCGAACTCATGATGTGTGGAACCCAGGTTAGAATCCCATGCGTTTATCAACGAAGTACTTATGTTAGTGTACGTCACGTGCAATACACGTGTGTACTCCCTTCCATGTGTCCTCTACACGATTCATTTACAATCTCCAACGTGAATTTCAGATTGATTTAAAAACAAGATTTATAATAAATATTTAAAAATTTACCTTCATTCATAAATCGGTAGATTTTCAATTTGAATGAAAAGATTCCGTTTTTGCTTCTTCCTGAATCACAGACGGTCACACGTGGCACAGACGGTCACACGTGGCACAAACTATAAAATTCCATCAAGTGCGAATTGTTTGACGTGATCATCATAAACGTTTTCACTTTACATTATTTAATATTTTATTTTTAAAACATACCATTGAATCCGTTCATGTAACTTCACTTACTTTACACAACTTGTCAGTATTTGCGTGGAGGCGGCCATGTGTTCACTTTGTGGGTCATCGGTGTCCGTGAAATTTGTTTGGTTTCCTTTAATTTCCGGGAAGATTCAAAATAAATGAAATAATAATAATAATAATAATAATAATAAATATTTCAGTTTACAACCTTGATATTTTCTGTGTTGTGAAAGCTTGTGATACACTCACAGACACCAGAACGTCTCCACGTCCGAGTCGGTTGTCTTTTAACTGCGTCGAGGTAAATCTGCCGCCTGATGCCGTTCCTCGTCTGTATTGTCAACCGTACCTGGCCAGGTGCTCTCAACTCGTCATCTAACTCTGCTGGATATGACTCGGTAAAAAAGTTCTCAACCTCATTGATCAAGTGTGCTGTCATCTCAAACCTCATTCCGGCTGTCTGTTTCCCTCGGCCTTTTTTACAGATACCTCCATGGAAGAGCTCCTCCGGCACTCTGTGCGTTGGTCTCTCTTGTACCTTGGTCATGTGTGTTTAATCGTGACACTTACAGTACATTTTTGCTTCCGCTCATGCCTTTACCTCCGATGTATCCAAGGCAAGAGCCGAATTTGGTCACTCCACTTTCTTCCTTCCAATTGCTTTGCTCTCACACTTTTCTTGTTTTTTTTTTTTTAACTTATGACTTCTGAAGTCGAATATTTGCAACTACTGAACTGCATATTCGTTTCCTGAGTACGTTTGGCTGTTTGCACGTTTATCGGTTGATCTGGTCGGTCCCTGTCTCTGTCCGTCTGTCGATTTATATGTCATTCGTCTGCAGGTCGCAATTTTACTCCAATCTTCATGAAACTTGACCACCTGGTCGAGCTCGTCACAAGCTTGAAGCTTCTTCGTTTTCTGGTCGAAAGGCCAGGGTCTCACAAATCGTGAATTTTCATCAGGTTCATTTAATGTATGAAACCAAAGAAACATGGGTGGACGAGGTGAAGCCTCTGTCGACCCACGTGAGAACGTCTATTAATTACGTGTTTTGGACCATGACTATGTCCATGACTTACAGACTATCGGAATATACCTTTTAAACCTTTTAAGACCCTTTCAACCCTCTATGACCCTCCAGACATTTACTCCCTTTTCGACAGCTTGGACCCATTCACATTTTATACCACTTGACTCGCAAGACCCCTTAAACACCCCTATAGGCCCTTTATGCCTGGTGTTGGCTTAATGGTGAGGGTGGTAGGCTTGGGATCCTAGGGTCCTGAGTTGAAATCCCCCTTTCCATTGAATTAATACCAGGTGGGGTTGACTCAGCCTGTCATCCTTCCAAGGTCGGCAAAATGAGTACCAGCTTGCTGGGATGATTGAGCCATTCGAGTAACCTGCGTCGGAGTGGTGACCCGTCTAGGATTGTGTCCAATAGCCCAGGCGACTGCTTCGGCAGCACCGGCGCTCTGCACAGAGTATGGTCCCAATGGATGGATAGGCTCTTTGGATCCCTTGAACAATTTAGACCTTTACACTCTTTAGACCCTTTTGACCATCTTGGTCTTGACCCATTAGACCCCTTTGGAGACACACACACACACATCTATCGAGTCTTCTTGCAATATAAAGACTCTCCTTTTTTTTTCAGCAAGTAAGGCACAACCTCCAGCCACTCGGAGCGTCGGTACTCTGCGAGGTTGAACAGAATTTGCATATTGGGTCACTGAATTGGTTCACCAATCAAAACGTAGAAGCATATTGTTTTTGAGGTTAAAAGCTCGAAGGGTCAAAGGTCAAGGTTGCATATAATCATCCATTTTCATCTGATTGACTTGAAATTTGAACTGGGTTTGCATATTGGGCAACTGAAGCCCATTTATTGGTTGAAGTCAAAAGGTCAAAGTTCAAGGTCACATAAAATCATCAATTTTAATCCCATTAACTTAAAGCTGAACAAGATTTGCCGATTAGTGGGAATTTTGTGATTAAAACAAATGGACATCATAAAGATATCCATCAAAGGTTGAAATTATGGAAATAACATGTTTGCATTTTCCAAACTTTGGCAGAAGCCAAATATGACGTCATCAAAATTTCAGATTTTTGAATTATTCAAAATGATAATTCACAAATCCTCTTTAACTTGGTAAAATATTTACATATCAAAAAAATACGTCTTGGATTCTTCTGTTGGGGATGATCATTAGCTTTGATCTTGAGGGAATTTGGTCATGGTTTGGGGGAGTCATGGGAAGTTTACGGGCTTGGTTATGTACCTTATTTTGAAATCTTGTCTGAAAGTTGTTCTGTAACATTGACTTTCCTGCAAGCCCTTTGTTTCTGTCTTCATGAGGAAGAATTCTTTAAGACTAATCAGACATAAAGGAGGTCCGAGAGTCAGAAGACGAGAACCTGGATGGGGCATGGAAGAATGGTTCATCTGAGATGATAGTATGCGACACATGCAAGTGTGGAAAAAGTGATAGGAGGCACACAATATTGTACAGAAACTGGCTGAGTTTGATGCCGGGAGTCAGGAAGCAAATCCAGTCTTCATATTTATACACCACTACATACGTATGGTCCAGCTTGTCTTGTAGTTCATCAGAGGGACCTGAACTGCTCATTGGGAGTTACATCAACAGCTAATGGAAGCCTTTGCAAAATACTTCTTTGCTTTTGATAAGTTAAATTATGGTGGAACGATTCCACTGTACCTTGCTGAGATGATCGCTTTAAGAGAAACTGATCCAGAGGTTTGGCGGGAATTTAAAGATGGCAACTTGGTTGTAAACGAGAACAACGTTTCATTTTGTGCTGTTGGTGCTGACCACGCTTTGGAGCACCTGAACCGTGGAATGAAAGTCACTGGAAGCTTAGTTGGGATAACACTGGATGAGAATGCAAAGACGTGGTACTTAATTGCACCGGAGCTTGGTTATCTTGCTCACGAAGCAAAGATAGCCAAGATTCAGTCCAGGTTGCTCAAGAAGCGTCATGCTGTAAATACAGTTGTTACAAACACATAAGTGAAATGTGTAAAGAACATGGTATCAACATTCAAATATTTCATAAATCCATTTTCTTAGGACGAATCAGAGCTCCTACATCTCTTGAATGAAAAAGTTGGTGGGTGATGCCACTAGCAATTATAGAAGATGTGTGCCAACAAGACATGATTAGAAAAGACATGTTGAATACTTTCTGTGATGGAAGGGTACAGTCAATTTTTGGGCCCCGATGAAAAAGCGCAATCTTAAAACATTTCCAGTTGCGACAAATAAATATAGGGTTAAGGTCAAGGACACCGTGATGGAGATGAAAGAAGATAGAAGGCTGCTTGCAATAATGTTCATAGTTGCACATTCAAGAGCAGACGTAGAATTAAAGACAAGTTTCACGATGTACGAGTGCTCTTTTGTTCCTTGGTCTCTGTTTGTTATTGATGGACGTACGCTACACTGTCGGACAAAAAGCAATGTTATGAAAGTTTTGGAAGTGCTGCCAAGTAAAATGGATAATGAAGTTGAAATGACAAAACAAGAACCACCAAATGCTGTAACTATAGTCTTTATAGTTGATGGAATGTCTGAGTTACAAGCAATTTGCTTGCCATGACCATCAATATAGACATCCAGATACCTTCCTGATCATTTCATTAAACTCCTGGGCATGAGCGACTGTGATTATGATGAGATGCGTGTCGTATTCGATGATGATACTGTGACTGACTCCCTGGAATCTGCCACAAGATCGAGACATCTTGGTAGAACTGATGCTGTCCACTATAACATATCAGATTCTTTATTGATCCAGCACCTTGCCCTGAAAAAGCTCTTGATTTTTCCCATGTGAAGACCTTAAACGAGGTGTCAACATGTTTCACACAAAAGATGTTGAACCATGCAAAAGACCAAAAGCGACCTTTATCAGTAGAGTGGCAAAAGAGAGCCGCTTCTGCATCACATGATTTACCATGTATTTTCAATCTCCCATGAATAAGCGGATACGAAGCCTGTTTTCCGTGCTCTCAGTGCCGCAGGAGGTGCAACTAAACTGGATGTTTTTAGATCCTCGTGGAGGATCTCTAAGTCTTACTCGCGTTGTTGTTCTTCATCTTCTTCTTGTGGATTTTTTTGTTTCACGGCCTACAGTTTTCATCGAAACTTCCCGAAACTTGGCGTATATGTGTAGAAATACCCTGCGCAGACAGTAACCATCTCCGATTTTGAAAATTCCTCCGAGAAAAAAAGTTATGACGTCAAAATATCTCTGCTAATGGAAATCACCTAAAAAATTATCTCCGGAACTAGGCAAGCTTTTTGAATTGTTTGCGGGAATCGAACGGGGCATTAGCAGAGATGAATTACCGCACATATGATACATCACTATGACGTCATATCAATTTTTATGACGTCCTTCCTATTTTTTGACATTTTTTGTTTCACAACCCAGAGTTTTCATCGGATCTTCGTGACACTTGCCATGTATATGCAGAAAGCCCACGCGTAGGCAGTAACCATCTCCGATTTTGGAAATTCTTCCTCGAAAAAAAGTTGACATCATAATATCGTCGCTAATGGAAATTGCCTATACCATTATCTCCGAAACTAGGCAAGCTGTTTGAATTTTGTTTGCGGGAATCAAGCCGGGCATTAGCACAGATAATTGATCGCAAACCTGATACATCACAATGACGTCATATTCGTTTTTATGACGTCATCATTAAGAGGACGAGGATCTTAGCTCATTTGAGCTTGTTTTCACCAGACACCGATGTTCTCATATTGCTGATCCGGAGGTACCCACTTCTTCCAAGCGCCACCTCATTCATCACAGGCACAGTTAATCTCAAACGATCTATTGGCACCGGTAAAATATATGAGGCCTTGGACTGGCAAAGGCAGCTGCGTTACCTGGATTTCATTCATTCACTGGTGCAGGTGTAACTGGCTCATTTTCTGTCAAAACTGATTTGCTCAAAAGTATTTAACACTTCAGATCGAGCTGTCATTCAGGCTTTTGCAGATCTTGGAAGGTCTAAAGAAATCAAATCAGATATCTACAAAGGAATAGAGTCATTCGTCTGTTGGTTTTACCCATCAAAGGTCAAAGGAAATGACAGCTAAGAGACCTTAAGATGGCAGCTCTTTCGACAAAAGCAATGGGAAGCAGAAAAGTCCCTCGAATCAAGTTGCCCTCATTCCAGCTATTCAGCGTGCCCACCACCAAACTATGGTGTGGTGGCAAGATGATAAAGCCCATCAAGATGTACCACCTCCAACTGTGAATATGGCTGGCAGCAAGACAAGAATGGAAAGATTTTACCCGTTCTGTGCAATTACTTCCTCCCACACCTGAAGCAATATTAGAACTTGTGCATTGTGGATGTATCAAGACGAAATACACGACCGATCAGTACCAAGGAGATCAAGACATCACTTGCGAATGTAACACTGATGACGATGATGTCGACAACTTCGAGATTATTTGGACTCACTGGAAAGAAACTTTGACCAGATAACCAAACTATAACTTACCAAAAATGATATTATCATGGTTTTAAATTTTAAGATGTTTGGTTGATAGCAAAAATATCAAAAATCACCATTAGCTAAAACGTACATTCGACACTTTAAACAACGTAACGATGATAAGCACCATTTGAATGTATTGCAAAAAGTGGCCATTTTGATGATGTCATAATTGCCATTTGCACGAGAATGCAAACATGCATTTTTGGTACTTTGTAGTTCATAATAAACTTTTTTTTGGTAACTTGTTTTAATCATTAAATTCTCACACCATTATAATTGCCAGGGTCGATATTGGATCACAGGCCTGGTTCACCAAAAATCAAAACGACCGATGTAACCGTTTTGTCATGTCAACGGTTTCCATGACAACAATTTCACCCCATTATGGTGGTCGTATGGCAGCTTAGCTGCCGGGGTAGCTATCGTTTCTTGAAGCGCGACTGTGTCGCTGATGCAGTGCCCCTCTACCAGTACACACACTGGAACTGGTACTCATTTCGCTGACCTCGGAAGGATGACAGGCTGAGTCAACCCCCTGGCGTATTAATTCAGCGGCCGACGGGGCTTCAACTCAGGACCCTATGATCCCAAGCCGCCACCCTAACCACTGAGCCTACACCAGGTCGACCCCATTATAATCAAATGGGCCTTTTGTGATTTTTTATTATTGCCAAATCTCAGGAATTTTTCAAGATATCAGATTGAAACTTACACAGCTTATTTGTTTGTATGTATAATACATGTGTATAGAAACAGGTTAAAATTAGTCAAAAGTCAAGGTCAATGCCATCCAAAACATTTAAAACACGTATTACACGGCAATTAGAAAATGTATCAATCAAATTTGTTATGTACAATATTCCATCATGTAAAATGTAAAACATTTGTGGATCAAATTTTACAAAACACCAAATTGCTGTTTCCATTGCAACTGTTGTTTATTGGATTCTGTAAGTATCGTGCTATTCACAATAACCTCCTTTTCTGTCTTTGTTTGTTTGCTTCCCAAAATCCAACAATTTGGGTCTCGTTAGCAAAAACTTGAACAGGTTCCTTCTTTCTTTATTTCTGGAACTTCCTTACCTCTAAAGATGTTTACCATTGAGGTGCAAAATTCATTACAAGTGTGTGATCTGCCTATTATTTCCCTAAATTTTCAGTTTAGGCCACCCGCATGTCATCACCTGCAAATGATACTTAAAAACATCCCTTTGAATGATCTTGTTAACTAGCTTGTTTCCTGTAGTTACTACTCCAACATGCCATCACATTTGTTTTTCTGTTTGAAGAAAATATAAAACATCTCTGCTTATCTCTAACCACTGTGCCATCCTCCATACTCGCTCGATTGTGACTAATCTCTTGTGACATGTACTCCGTTCCTCTTGATTTGCTCTCTATCTTATTCATGAAGTTATTCAAATGTTTCCCAATTGTTGTTGTACTCTCGACAAGCATTTCTCTAGTGTCCTAACAATCTAACTGATAATTTCACCATTTATATTCTGTGCATTCCTCTGTACAGTATGCTTCACCATCCTCACTCAAATGCATTGTTATGAGAAGCTTTTTTCCCTAGTGCTAACCAAGGCCACATGAGCGAATACACAACCTAGAAATAAATGATATGTTTTAAATATATCAGTTAAACTGGGGTCTGGGCAGGATAGCCTAGAAGTATGCACACATCGCTGAGATATCTAGCTAGGGTTCAAATGTCGACCCAGCTATAAACTGTCATTCTGGTGTTTCTCAGTCAGGTCAAGGCATCAACGTGTGTCCTCCCTCAGAGGGATGGTGAACTGGATATCCCGACTGCTCTCATTAGTTTATGGATGGTTAAAGATCCCACAGTGTCCTTTGTAAAGAGTAAGTAAGTTATTGCTGACAGCCTGAACAGATTCCAAATTCCTGCCACCTTCCTCAGACAAAAATGCTGCAGTTAGAACTATAGTATATGAGAGTAGTACTCTGATATATTATAGTTGGTAACATGTAATACTACAGGAGAGGAATACTATTTTTGCTAGGGTCAGTCAACCGTTAGGCCTGGAAAACCAGTTCGTGAAAAACTTGGGTCAAAAACTTTCCCTTGCCAATACCTTATGAATGAGGGAATGATTGAGACTCTTAAAGTGTTCCTTTTTATTGGAATTATTAGGACAGTAGACAATGGATGAATCCTATCGATATTTGGTCCTTGATCCTGGGATCCCAGCATTCTGGCCTGTGTGCTCAGATGAAAATGCCAAACAGGCCGATCCCGATTCCACAGTCCAGGAACATGTACAGTATGTGCGGAAGTGATCTTTCTGTAGGTGTCTTCAAGTTCTCTATTCTTAGCTTAATCTCAAATGCCATTCCAGGTTTTAACTGCTTAATACAAAGGGAATTTCACCATGTTGTCCAACAGACGTGTTGTTAAGATGGTTTTCCTAGCTTCGTTTTTTTTTCTTATCTTATTTGCACAAATTTTAAAAAGCATGTTTATTAAAAAATAAAAAAGCATGATATTTATTTTTAAAAACGAAGCATGATATTGATAAAAAAGCATGATGTTTATTAAAAAATAAAAAAGCATGATATTGATAAAAAAAATAACAAAAAAAAGCATGATATTTATTAAAACATTAAAAATCATGATGTTTATAAAAATGAAAAAAGCATGATGTTTGTTTTTTTTTTGAAGAAATAAGTATGATGTTTCTAAAATAAAAAAGCATGTTGTCTATGAAAAAAAAGAGCATGACATCTTCAAAAAAGCATGATGTCTCTAAAAATTAATAAGCATGATGTTTATAAAAAAGCATGATGTTTATTTTTTTTTTAAAGAAAAAAGCATGATGTTTCTCAAATAAAAAAAAAGCATGTTGTCTATGAAAAAAAGAGCATGACATCTATTAAAAAAGCCTGATCTCTAAAAAATAAAAAGCATGATGTTAATAAAAAAGCATGATGTTTATCAAAAAAATAAACAAGCATGATGTCTATAAAAGAGCATGATATTTATAAAAAAAATAAAAACGCATTATGTTTATAAAAAAATTAAAAAGCACGATGTCTGTAAAAATAAAAAGCATGTCTAAAAAATAAAAAAGCATGATGTCTCTAAAAATATAAAGCATGATGTTTATGAAAAAGAAAAAAAGCATGATGTCTATAAAAAGAAAAAAAGCATGATGTCTATAAAAAAATTTAAAAGCATGATGTTTATAAAAAATATATAAAAGCATTGTGTCTCGAAAAATAATAAGCATGATGTTTATAAAAATAAAATAGCATGATGTCTATAAAAAATAAAAAAGCATGATGTTTATAAAATATTAAAAAAGCATGATGTTTATTACAAAATAAAAAATAAAAAGTATAATATCTATAATAAAAAAGCATGATGTTTATAAAAATAAAAAGCACGATGTCTATAAAACAGGAAAAAGCATGGTCTATAAAAAGAGTAAAAAGCATGATGTCTCTCAAAAATGAAAAGGCATGAAGTTTATATAAAATAAAAAAGCATCATGTCTAAAAATATAAAAAGCATGATGTCTATAAAAATAAAAAAGCATGATGTCTATAAAAATAAAAATTATAAAAGCATTATATCAATAAAAAAGCATGAAGTTTATAAAAAAAACTAAAAAGCATGATGTCTATAATACTGTCCAGCTGGTGCTTTGGCCAAATACCTCAAGTACATGTATTATTATTTTTATTATTATTATATTTAATATGATTGGGATAAACAAGATTTGAAGCTTCACAGAACAGTTTATAGTTAAGAGAATTGATAATCACCAAAATTGTGGTAACCACAGAGCAGAAACCGCAAACGTACAACCCACTTGAGGTTTTGTACAAACACTTCGAACATCCTACGAGCCTTTTGTCTTTTTAGGCAAACCCCGATTTGTTCAAGGGCCGAATTTGGTTTCATGCTCTACCGTATGGATGATTAGGGTTTAAACCAAGACCTCGATTATGGGAGAGCAGTTCACCTGGTATTTGTTTACCATGATGAGTCCTTATAGGTTATTGAATTTAGTGTCTCCTGAAGTAATATATTTATTTTAATCATTTTCCATTTGATTTCCTGACGATATAATTGGTTCACGAGTCAGTAAGTGACCACTATATTTGTTATGGGTGTGTGTCTGTCTGTCCCAGGCATAGCTCCGTGGGTTTTGATCCGATCTTGATAAAATTAGGGTGCGAGGTTTATATCATGATCGAGTTGTGTTTTCTGGAGAATGGGCATGGTGCGGCCATTATGGGCAGAGCCATGCCCAAAAAACGTGTTTTTAGGGGGTAGCCAGTTTCAAGTTACATCTTCTCCGAGGGGGTTTGTCGAATCTGGCAGGGGTTTTCGGTATTTGGTTAGCCCAATGGCACCTGCATAGCCCCACGGAGCTCGATTTTTCATTTTAGTCCCAAGGTCAAGGTCACAAGGTCACGAACTTAGAAAATGTCAAAAAAATCAATAAATTGGGCATCGAGCTCCGAGGGTTTTCAACTGTTTCGAATGAAAGTTGGTATGCAAGTAGTGCTCTTTGAGTACAACAACTTTCATCATTTACGTTTTTCCCGATTCCCGCCAGTGTTCCTGTGGCATCCCCTCGAAGGTCAAAAAATAAAAAAAAAGGCGAACCGTGTACATTGCTCGTGAACCATCGCCGTCTCCAGACTTGTAATGTTTAAAATTAACAAAGTTACTCTCTACCATGACTTGGTCTAACTGCATATCTGAGGGGTTTGTCGATAAAGTTGAATTACATTTCTCAACATATTTACAAGTTATTATTAATCAGACACTTCAGAAAAATAACTCTGCTCTTACCCACCAGGACATGCTCTTTTTTACCTGGACACACACACACACACACACACACACACACACACACACACACACACACACACACACACACACACACACACACACACACACACCGACACACACACCGACACACACACCGACACACACACCGACACACACACCGACACACACACCGACACACACACCGACACACACACCGACACACACACCGACACACACACCGACACACACACAGACACACACACAGACACACACAGACACACACAGACACACACACACACACACTCAATTACTCACCACTTACCTGGACACGTACCTTCATGTAACTACTCTGACCTTGTTACCTAGACACACACATGTCGTTTTTTTCACACATAACTGTTCCGAACAATTCTATCACACACACTCATTCAGTTACTACTTCTTATCTGGACACGTACATTCATCTAACTACTCATGCATTGTTACATAGACACACACACTTGATCAGTTCCTCACTCCTTGTTGCCATCATCCAGTTACTCACTCGTTAATAGAACGCACACATTCATCCACTTACTCGCACCTCGTTACCTGGACACACCCATTCATCCACTGACTTGCTCCTTGTTACCTGGGCACACATATTCATCCAGGTACTCACCCTTGTTACCATCATACAGTTACTCACTCGTTAACAGAACACACACATTCATTCACTTACTCGCACCTCGTTACCTGGACACACCAATTCATCCAGTTCCTCACTCCTTGTTACCTGTTCACACACCTTTATTCAGTTCCTCACTCCTTGTTACGAGAACACACACATTCATCAAATTAAACTTCCAGCATCCAAGTTTTGTTCTCGTGCATTCGTTTATTTTTCTTTTGTCCTGCCTGTGGAATTGTCTCCCTTTGTCAATCCAATACCACTCCTCCTTCCAGGGAATGAAAGTGCTGTTGATATGTCATCACAACCATTCCGACAGTATATCACAACCATTCCGACAGTATATCACAACCATTCCGACAGTATATCACAACCATTCCGACACAGTATATCACAACCATTCCGACACAGTATATCACAACCATTCCTACACAGTGTATCACAACCATTCCTACACAGTATATCACAACCATTCCTACACAGTATATCACAACCATTCCTACACAGTATATCACAACCATTCCGACAGTATATCACAACCATTCCGACACAGTACATCACAACCATTCCGACAGTATATCACAACCATTCCTACACAGTATATCACAACCATTCCGACAGTATATCACAACCATTCCGACACAGTATATCACAACCATTCCGACACAGTATATCACAACCATTCCGACACAGTATATCACAACCATTCCGACACAGTATATCACAACCATTCCTACACAGTGTATCACAACCATTCCTACACAGTATATCACAACCATTCCTACACAGTATATCACAACCATTCCTACACAGTATATCACAACCATTCCTACACAGTATATCACAACCATTCCTACACAGTGTATCACAACCATTCCTACAGAGTATATCACAACCATTCCTACACAGTATATCACAACCATTCCTACACAGTATATCACAACCATTCCTACACAGTATATCACAACCATTCCTGCACAGTATATCACAACCATTCCTACACAGTATATCACAACCATTCCTACACAGTACATCACAACCATTCCTACACAGTATATCACAACCATTCCGACACAGTGTACCACAACCATTCCTACACAGTGTATCACAACCATTCCTACACAGTATATCACAACCATTCCTACACAGTATATCACAACCATTCCGACACAGTGTACCACAACCATTCCTACACAGTATATCACAACCATTCCTACACAGTGTATCACAACCATTCCTACACAGTATATCACAACCATTCCTGCACAGTGTATCACAACCATTCCTACACAGTGTATCACAACCATTCCTACACAGTATATCACAACCATTCCTACACAGTGTATCACAACCATTCCTACACAATATATCACAACCATTCCTGCACAGTATATCACAACCATTCCTACACAGTATATCACAACCATTCCTACACAGTATATCACAACCATTCCGACACAGTGTACCACAACCATTCCTACACAGTATATCACAACCATTCCTACACAGTGTATCACAACCATTCCTACACAGTATATCACAACCATTCCTGCACAGTATATCACAACCATTCCTACACAGTATATCACAACCATTCCTGCACAGTATATCACAACCATTCCTACACAGTGTATCACAACCATTCCTACACAGTATATCACAACCATTCCTACACAGTATATCACAACCATTCCTACACAGTGTATCACAACCATTCCTACACAGTATATCACAACCATTCCTGCACAGTATATCACAACCATTCCTACACAGTATATCACAACCATTCCTACACAGTATATCACAACCATTCCTACACAGTATATCACAACCATTCCTGCACAGTATATCACAACCATTCCTACACAGTATATCACAACCATTCCTACACAGTGTATCACAACCATTCCTACACAGTACATCACAACCATTCCTACACAGTATATCACAACCATTCCTACACAGTATATCACAACCATTCCTACACAGTATATCACAACCATTCCTACACAGTATATCACAACCATTCCTACACAGTATATCACAACCATTCCTACACAGTATATCACAACCATTCCTACACAGTGTATCACAACCATTCCTACACAGTACATCACAACCATTCCTACACAGTATATCACAACCATTCCTACACAGTGTATCACAACCATTCCTACACAGTATATCACAACCATTCCGACACAGAATATCACAACCATTCCTACACAGTGTATCACAACCATTCCTACACAGTATATCACAACCATTCCTACACAGAATATCACAACCATTCCTACACAGAATATCACAACCATTCCTACACAGTGTATCACAACCATTCCTACACAGTATATCACAACCATTCCGACACAGTATATCACAACCATTCCTACACAGTATATCACAACCATTCCGACACAGAATATCACAACCATTCCTACACAGTGTATCACAACCATTCCTACACAGTATATCACAACCATTCCTACACAGAATATCACAACCATTCCTACACAGAATATCACAACCATTCCTACACAGTGTATCACAACCATTCCTACACAGTATATCACAACCATTCCGACACAGTATATCACAACCATTCCTACACAGTATATCACAACCATTCCGACACAGTATATCACAACCATTCCTAAACAGTATATCACAACCATTCCTACACAGTATATCACAACCATTCCTACACAGTATATCACAACCATTCCGACACAGTATATCACAACCATTCCTAAACAGTATATCACAACCATTCCTACACAGTATATCACAACCATTCCTACACAGTATATCACAACCATTCCTACACAGTACATCACAACCATTCCTACACAGTATATCACAACCATTCCTACACAGTATACCACAACCATTCCTACACAGTATATCACAACCATTCCGACACAGTGTACCACAACCATTCCTACACAGTATATCACAACCATTCCTACACAGTATATCACAACCATTCCTAAACAGTATATCACAACCATTCCTAAACAGTATATCACAACCATTCCTACACAGTATATCACAACCATTCCTACACAGTATATCACAACCATTCCTGCACAGTATATCACAACCATTCCGACACAGTGTACCACAACCATTCCTACACAGTATATCACAACCATTCCGACACAGTGTACCACAACCATTCCTACACAGTATATCACAACCATTCCTACACAGAATATCACAACCATTCCTAAACAGTATATCACAACCATTCCTAAACAGTATATCACAACCATTCCTAAACAGTATATCACAACCATTCCTACACAGTATATCACAACCATTCCTACACAGTATATCACAACCATTCCGACACAGTGTACCACAACCATTCCTACACAGTATATCACAACCATTCCTATACAGTATATCACAACCATTCCAACACAGTATATCACAACCATTCCTACACAGTATATCACAACCATTCCGACACAGTGTACCACAACCATTCCTACACAGTACATCACAACCATTCCTATACAGTATATCACAACCATTCCAACACAGTATATCACAACCATTCCTACACAGTACATCACAACCATTCCTATACAGTATATCACAACCATTCCGACACAGTATATCACAACCATTCCGACACAGAATATCACAACCATTCATCCAATCCAAACAACATCATGGAGTTTCCCCAAACCCACTTGTGATCTATTCTAACCCTGCTCTCACCACTTCCCTTTCCTTACTCATCCATCACTTCTACCTGCAGGTTTCATCTTGTTTGTTATCTTGTTGCATGTTTGTGTTTCTTCACATTCACACAATACTCTCCCCTACAAAACTTCCCTTCTTTTGATCTTTCACTGCAATCTTATTATTATTATTATTTAAATATGAAAAACAAAACCCAACCTATTTATTCGGTGTGTCCTGTTACCAACCCTGACACAGAAATAAAAAAGAGGATTTCACCATCGCCAAAAAAGAGAAATGTTTCAGGTCCAACTATCAATTGGAAACTTCGTTTTGGTAACCACAAAACAACACTACCGTGTAAACTCCTCTACTGGTGGGGATCAGGTAGTTTATAGCCAGTCTTCGAGGCACACACAATTCCACGTACACTATTGTACGTATGACTGCCTGAGCGTTTCACCAACTTCATTGATCTATGGGATTCTCGGCCATGATCTTCTGATTGAGATGAAACCATTATGGTTTGACATTATTTCGAAGTCGTGCCCGAGTTAGAAACCAAACCGTTAAGCCAAGGAAGGTGTGGGTGCAATGTTCGCTCAATCAAAATCACTCTCATGAGTTGGGTATGCAGGTTACCAGAGGAGTGCGTCCGCCTGTAGAATTTTATTTATTTATTCATAATTATGACATCATAGGTCACATGGTATGGACGCCATCTTGGAAAAACGTTGCACCTCTAGATCTCCCAAATCGCTCATTGGAAAACATTGAAACATGGCTCATTGTCAGGAACTCCCAATGGGGAATAAGATATGTTGATGATGATGTCATCGGTACCTTCATTATGATATCGTAATTCAACAAGTGTGACGCTTGATTTGATCAGTATGAAAAAAAAAAAATTCCTCTGCAACTGTTAGTCCGATGGACACAATTTTCTGAATATGAGCGGCGGCTCCTGTGGAATTGTTTTTTTTTTTAATGATAATTATGACATCATCGGTCACATGGTACAGGTGCCATCTTGTAAAAACTTTGCACCTCTATATCTCTGAAACCACCACATGGAAAAATTTGACATCTGGCTCATTGCCAACTACTCCCCATGGGGAATAAGCTTTGTTAATGATGATATCATCCGTGAGGCCTTCGTCATGGCGTCTTCATTCGACAGGTACAATACTTATCCGATCACTATGAATTTATTTTTCTCAGCAACTGTTGGTCTGATGGCCATGAAATTTTCACCATAGGAGCGCCGCCTCTTGTAGGATATGTTAATGATGATCATGATGTCATAGGTCATGTGGTACAGGCGCCTTCTTCGAAAAACCCCAAAACCGTTGCACCTCTATATCTCCAAAACCGTTGACTGATCAGGGTAAGTATTCTATGAATCCCATCGAGTTTTAATAGCAATTAATTAGGTTATTATGAGGTAATAAAGGAAGGTCATTCATTAAAAGCAGACAGCAATTAAAGCCTCAATGAAGCTTGGTTGTGATTGGTCACCACCGTGAATCTCCCAAGTCGTGCATCAAGCGTTTATTATTATTATTATTATTATTTTTATTGTTTTACATCACCTTTGATATTGTAATTTTAAAACAGGTATCTGTATTTTCACTGCTGTATAAATCTTAAGGCGATATACAGGTCTGTGACCGCTATTGCATACAATTGTGGGATCACCAACCCATGCTATATTCCTGGGCAGGTGTGCACGCCAGGCACGCCAGGACAGTTTGGTTTGTTTTGTATATTTTGATCTGGCTTCGCGTTAGACGTCGGTTTATAAAGTTCAGCCAGCGGTGCAACAGCTACTCCCGTTTCAGGCGGTTCACAGGTGGCTGCTGTGCATCTTGCATGGACGTGTACGGTCTCGACCATGTGGAAAGCACGTCTAGCATGGTGACCGTCGTGTCGATCCTCATTTGGCTGGCCACTGTGCATCCTGCAGGGACGTGTACGGTCTCGACCATGTGGAAAGCACGTCTAGCATGGTGACCGTCGTGTCGATCCTCATTTGGCTGGCCACTGTGCATCCTGCAGGGACGTGTACGGTCTCGACCATGTGGAAAGCTCGTCTTGCTGGGTGACCGTCGTGTCGATCCTCATTTTGCTGGCCACTGTGCATCCTGCAGGGACATGTACGGTCTCGACCATGTGGAAAGCACGTCTTGCTGGGTGACCGTCGTGTCGATCCTCATTTTGCTGGCCACTGTGCATCCTGCAGGGACGTGTACGGTCTCGACCATGTGGAAAGCTCGTCTTGCATGGTGACCGTCGTGTCGATCCTCATTTTGCTGGCCACTGTGCATCCTGCAGGGACATGTACGGTCTCGACCATGTGGAAAGCACGTCTTGCATGGTGACCGTCGTGTCGATCCTCATTTTGCTGGCCACTGTGCATCCTGCAGGGACATGTACGGTCTCGACCATGTGGAAAGCTCGTCTTGCTGGGTGACCGTCATGTCGATCCTCATTTTGCTGGCCACTGTGCATCCTGCAGGGACATGTACGGTCTCGACCATGTGGAAAGCACGTCTAGCATGGTGACCGTCATGTCGATCCTCATTTTGCTGGCCACTGTGCATCCTGCAGGGACATGTACGGTCTCGACCATGTGGAAAGCACGTCTAGCATGGTGACCGTCATGTCGATCCTCATTTTGCTGGCCACTGTGCATTCTGCAGGGACGTGTACGGTCTCGACCATGTGGAAAGCACGTCTTGCATGGTGACCGTCATGTCGATCCTCATTTTTCTGGCCACTGTGCATCCTGCAGGGACGTGTACGGTCTCGACCATGTGGAAAGCACGTCTAGCATGGTGACCGTCGTGTCGATCCTCATTTTGCTGGCCACTGTGCATCCTGCAGGGACGTGTACGGTCTCGACCATGTGGAAAGCTCGTCTTGCTGGGTGACCGTCGTGTCGATCCTCATTTTGCTGGCCACTGTGCATCCTGCAGGGACATGTACGGTCTCGACCATGTGGAAAGCACGTCTTGCATGGTGACCGTCGTGTCGATCCTCATTTGGCTGGCCACTGTGCATCCTGCAGGGACGTGTACGGTCTCGACCATGTGGAAAGCACGTCTTGCATGGTGACCGTCATGTCGATCCTCATTTTGCTGGCCACTGTGCATCCTGCAGGGACGTGTACGGTCTCGACCATGTGGAAAGCACGTCTAGCATGGTGACCGTCGTGTCGATCCTCATTTTGCTGGCCACTGTGCATCCTGCAGGGACGTGTACGGTCTCGACCATGTGGAAAGCTCGTCTTGCATGGTGACCGTCGTGTCGATCCTCATTTTGCTGGCCACTGTGCATCTTGCATGGACGTGTACGGTCTCGACCATGTGGAAAGCACGTCTTGCATGGTGACCGTCGTGTCGATCCTCATTTGGCTGGCCACTGTGCATCCTGCAGGGACGTGTACGGTCTCGACCATGTGGAAAGCACGTCTAGCATGGTGACCGTCGTGTCGATCCTCATTTTGCTGGCCACTGTGCATCCTGCAGGGACATGTACGGTCTCGACCATGTGGAAAGCACGTCTTGCTGGGTGACCGTCGTGTCGATCCTCATTTGGCTGGCCAGCGTACCTTGCACCCGAGTATCTAGAAAAGGGTCCAAACACTGCAGTCACCAAATATATTATCTGTGGACCTTGAGGCAGATGTAAAAATAATAAAACAACATAGAACAGGTGGATGTGAAGGAGACAAATGAGCTTCGAGTGGGTATCTCCTTGTTCTTTATTTTTTTTTTTGATTATTTTTTGGTTTCATTTGTTTTTTTTCAACCAAATTATTGTATTTTGTCGTTTAGGTTTTCATGTCTTGGTGTCTTGATTTTCAAAGACTCCGGGCTTTGTGAGGGATTGTAAAGCAATGGCTTGATTGACTCCCTGTTTGCCAGATATTAGAAGTATTGAATCTTTTATGGCATGGTGGTGACGCCGTGACATTATCTGGGTTACAGTTTATATCGCTCTCAAAAAGCATTGCAATCGAGTGGGTTTTTGCAGCACGATGACTTCAGATGAATGTTTAAATGTGGAAGCTATAGTGTGGCCCCATGACTTGATAGGGTCATATAGGTGATCAGTTTCCAGTCGACGTCGATTTTCTTTTGTTTGTCGTTGAGTCTCGAGTACCGCCGTATCGGGTTGAGTACGTTTTCTATCTGGGTCTTCAGTTGTCCAACCAAGCCACGTGGTCCATGCATGTACATTTGCTCGACGACGATGAGTTCTCGGTTTGCAGGTCAATCCTCTGCCCATCGGTGCCATTTGATGAATCTTTAAACGGTGTATGCCATCACATTATCTCGGTCAATGGAGTTTTCATCTCCGAGCCGTACCTTCCTTTACCCGCCGATCACCCCTCAAATCGGGTGGGATTCTGACCACTTGGTAGGGACAGCTTTGCGGAGCACACTGTTCTTTCAAAAGGATCTTCAGGCTGGCTATCACATCAACAACGTGCAATTGAGATGCCATGGAGCTTTTATTGTCATCGTCCTGTTGGCTCGTACCGAGCCACATTATGGGTTTTGTGATGATTGTTTGCTGCACAGTTTTACTCGGGGATTGGTTTATAAACACGCACGCGCACACACGCACACACACACACACACACACACACACACACACACACACACACACACACACACACACACACACACACACACACACACACACACACACACACACACACACACACACACCTCTAATCGTTTGTAACTAATTTTCTCCTACTTGTGGAACTGCCTTCTGCAGATTGTTAAATGGCATTCTTCCCTCCAGGGTCTCAAGCAGGTGGTTTATCTACTAACATTCACATGTTATCCCCTGTCCATAACCACCAATCTTTTTTTTTTTACCCCCATTCACCCTTCCTAAGCTTCCGTTTGTCTCAGTCTTTGTCTCATTCTGTTTGTTCTTTCCTCGTTTTGTCCACCATTGTTGATATGTCATCTTTCTCCCGACCCTCTGTCACCTCGCTCTTTGATTGACGAGCCTAGATGTTGTATTTAAAAAAGAAAACCGCCATTACGATCTTCATATTGCTTAATAACAGTCATTACCAAACAAATGTACAGTGTTAACGTGCATCGATAACAATGCGCTCTTCAACCACAAAAGCAAAAGTCGGCGACTTAGCAATGGCTTTACCACGAACCACAACCGGCATTTAAACCTTATCCTGCCAAGTCAAACCCAAGCAATCTTCAAAGGTACACTTGCAACAACAATTGGGAGATGAAATCGAGGTATTGCCACATATCAATCATTTGTGGGATTTAGCCACAGTGACTTCGTCACGTAAGAAAAAGTGTTTATTTTTTTTTTCATAAGCAACATGAATATTCAAAAGCTAATTACCCATACCGTGCTTTCTCAGCCGCAGCGTCCCTTCACTTGCTGATCACTGCCCGTTAATTGGACCGTTCGACAGAAGCAGCGCGCGGTGTAATCGCAGCACAAACCCCGGGATTGTGACTCGAAGGCAGCTGTTCATTGGCACTGACTGACCCAATTATAACGGCGAACAGCACAGTGTTTAATCCTGGAGTGCCCATTTTTTTTTTTTTTTTTTAAACAATTTTATTTCATCTTGATCATCCACTTTGGAAGCATCGATAAACACGGTCGTGGTGCAGAGTTGGGAACCGCAAAGGGTGATGTGTGTGTGTGTATATATATATATATATATATATATATATATATATATATATATATATATATATATATATATATATATATATATATATATATATATATATATATAGTGCATTCAAGAGGTTCTTGGAACGTGATTCTCACACCAGCAATACGTCGTCATAATTAGAAGGGATTCCCTCCATTAGTCGTGGATGATTATAAGCATCTCGTACCGAAAACCTTATCAATGCCCCCATGGACCGTGTGGACAGGTCGCTGCAAGTGCCTGTTTCAGGTCTTATTGTTGCCAAATTTTTGGTCCCCTTGCACTTTTTTTCAGGTAATGCACCATTTCTTCCAGAAAATTGATTTAATTTAAAAAATCTTTTGGTATCCACAGATGTATTTCTTTGGTTTGCAGTGGAACAAACCCCCCCCCCCCCCCCAAAAAAAAAAGCTTCAAAAATCACTCAATCTTAGCTTATTCCACACACAAATCCTAAAATGGCACGGACAACATTTTTGGCACTTTTCAGAAATTGTTATAAATAGTTGCATTTCAAGCAGGTGATTCTCCTTTACTTTGGAATTGAACTCACCTGTGGTGAGTTGCAGGTGCCTGCAATATAAAAATCACTCATTCAGCCAGTTTGAGCAGAGAAAAGGAGTCATTCTGCTGTTTTGTGTCACTGTGTGTTCTGAAATGAACATGGAGAAAATGAAGAAAACCAGGGAATTGTCTGAGGAGGTCAGACACAAGATTGTAGCCAAGCATGGATAATCTCAAGGTTATAAGTCCATCTCCAGAGACCTTGATGTTCCTGTGTCCACCGTACACAATGTTATCAGGAGGTGTAAGGCCCATGGCACTGCACCCAACCTCCCTGGACGTGGCCGCAAGAGAAAACTTGATCGAAGATTGTCGTGAAGGATTGTTCGAACGGTGGAGAAAGCACCTCGATGAACTGCCAAACAGATTCAGGCTGACCTTCAGACACAAGGTGCGATCGTTTCAACTCGCACCATCCGTTGCCAGCTGTATGAAAGGGGGTTCTATGGTCGGAGACCCAGCAGGACCCCACTGCTGAGAGAGACAAAAGAAAGCCAGACTGGAGTTTGCCAAAACACACCTGAACAAGCCAAATTCCTTCTGGGAGAATGTCCTGTGGGCAGAGGAAACCAAATTAGAGCTTTTTGGTAAAGCACATCATCTCTATGTTTACAGAAAACAAAATGAATCCTTCAAAGAAAAGAACACCTTCCCTCCAGTCAAACATGGAGGAGGTTCAGTGATGTTTTGAGGTTACTGTGCTGCCTCTGACACTGGGTACCTTGAATGTGTGCATGGCATCATGAAATCAGGAGATTACCAAGGAGGCATTTTGGAGCACAATGTTCAACACAGTGTCAAAGCTGCGTCTCCATCAAAGGTCATGGGTCTTGCAGCAGGACAATGTCCCCAAACAAACTTCAAAAAGCACCGAGGAATGGTTCAACACAAAACACTGGAGTGTTCTGAAGTGACCAGCAATGAGTTCAGATCTAAATCCCATTGAACACCTGTAGGGAGATCTGAAAACAGCAGTTGGGAGAATGCACCCTTCAAATCTGGGAGAACTGGAGCAGTTTGAACAAGAAGAGTAGAACAAACTACCAGTAGAGAGATGTCGGAAGCTCATTCATGGCTAGAGGAAGTGATTGACTGTAGTTATTCTGTCCAAAGGCCGTAATACCAAATATCAAGTCAAGGGTGTTAATAAATTTATCAATGCCATTTCTTTTTATTTTCTGATTTAAAAGGAAATATTAATTTCTGAATAAAAAACAAAGGTTCTCTAATATTAACAGTGAAATAAAGAATTGTGGAGACAAAATACTTTTGTCCATTTCAACTTATTTTGAGAGAAAATTGGGAGTTATTTGAAAAAAGTGCACAAGGATGAAAATATTTTTGGCCACGACTGCATCGGTCGGAAACCTGTCGATGGCTTCAACGAGGCTCAACGTCAGACCATTAGTGGACCCAAGAGACCTTTCTCTCTCCATCGAGTGCAGCCTGTGGCTGCTGGTTGCATCATTGGTTGGGATGCGGCTATGCCGCTGATGCAGTGTCCCCCTTCCAGTACACTGGTACTCATTTTACTGACCTCGGAAGGATGACAGGCTGAGTCAACCTCCTGATGTATTAATTCAGTGACCAACGGGGCTTGAACTCAGGACCCTAGGATACCAAGCCGCCGCCCTAACCACAAAGCCAACACCAGGCTTAAGAGACCTTTTGAGGTTGTGTTTTCATGGATGGCGTGTAAAACCGTACATACTCTGGCTCTCCGAGACAATCGTGACCTCCCAGAACTTTACGCGTGGAATCGAGTTCATTTGAATCCCATCCACCTGACATCTCTTTCAAGATGCCCTCCTGGACCGATGTATTCATAGCCAGGCCTCATTGCCGTGCCACTAACACGTCTCCTCCAGCGTGAATTTGCACAGTAAAGGGAAAAAATGCTGTTCGAATCCAAAACAATCATGATCTGTGAGGGTTCGCAAACAGATGTTTGTCGCTAATTACGCCAAGCACTGCAGAGAGCTGCTTACATCCCATTTAATGGCTACGGTGATTAAAGAGCATGGATCGGGAGGGGGAGGGGGGTGAGGAGGAGGACAAGGAGGACAAGGAGGAGGACAAGGATGAGGGGGGAAAGTGAGTGGGTGAGTGAGAGGGATGGGACGGAAGGGAGAGTGATATTCAGGATTGGAGTGGAGGTGGAGAGAGGGAGGGGTGGGTGGGAGGTGAGAGTGAGGGGGTTACTGTGTGAACCGGTTTGAGGATATAATATACAGATGGAGCATCAGGTTGGGATGGAGTAAAATGAAGGAGTCCATATATGCTGGGAGTTGAAGAGTTCTTCATTATTATCCTGCACACGTGAAGCGTCAAAGCGGGGTTGAGCAATTTGTTTGCTTTTACTGTCTGTCTGTCCACAAACGTCAGTTTATGATTGAGGAACTACTTATTTCGATTGTTTTATTTCGGACAAGGATCGGAATACGAACCTGCAATTTAGCAGTACTTTGTTTCTGAATTCGTCCCGATCGCACGTGCACACAGAGGAGTGAGACAATTTATTTTACCCTCTTTGTCTGCCTGGCAGTGAAACAAAATTGAAAATCATTCCAAACGGGAAACCGACTGATTTTAGCGACTTCATAAATGACACAAACAACAGGAACGAAGAACTAATGTAATGTGTTAGAAAAGGGGGCGTAAAAGATGCCGCATCAATGGTGCTCAACTTTGAAAATGTTATATTCTACAAACCTTAAAATCTTTATTTTATTTAAATTTATTTATATATTTGAACACTGTAGGCCACAAATCACCTTCTTGGCCCTTCCAAAACCCTCCCGTTGAGCAGTACTTGGCATTTACATCACAAAATATTACGGCATTTTTCCATCACCTCGACCAATCGAATTCGCCGGTCGTCGAACCCGCCCGTGTCCTTGTTTCTCAAGACTGTGCAGGCTAAGGTGTTCTATGACCTCTCTAGGTTTATAATGTTTTTGCTAAGAACCGAGTATGGAAGGATGCTTTGGATAAGGAAAAATAAATAAATGTCTCACTCCCTCACCCTGCTTCCCCCAAAACCTTTTTATTGTAGTTTTTCATTCGTTGGCACGGCTCTATGACTAGTGGCGGAGCATGCTGTCCAAGTCAGTAAAGATATTTTTTCCAAAGGTTTAAAGTCCTGTGATATGATGTGTTCATACGAGGGGAAGTGTCAGCACGAACGCAAAAGTATTTTTATTACATCACTTCGGTAGTTCAGCAATAACTTATGAACATTAATAAAACGGATACGTTTGAATTGATAGAATACATATGATGGCTTTGAGATGTACCTTAAAATGAATGTGCTGACCTCCGCAGTTCCCGTATGTTTGGTTTGCTTGCCTTGGCATTTCCATGTGAACCAATGGCCCATAATGCTGGGAACCCTGGTTCAAATCCCAAACATACCAATCTGCCTATTGTCTGCGAATGTCATTGTTATTTGCTTTAAGGTACACTGACGTCTTTACTTATGTTACTCCTCCTCGTGAGTGGAGGAGGCCAACGGGCCGGCCACGTGCCTCATGGTTGCAGCAGGTTGATCGGCATCTCAAGGGGATGTGGATGGGCCAGGCATTTGCCTGGGGGATGGCCAGATGGAGGCCCCTGGAGTTCCGGTAGAAAGTGGACGCAGCGACGCGCTGCATGTTCCCATACCTGACCTGACCTGACCTGACCTGTCCATGTGATTTATGTAAATGATTCATCATCATCATGTACCATGCCCTATGCAGAGCGTTGGTGTTGCCGAAGCAGGTTACATTCCTGGACGGGTCTCCACTCGAAGTCAGTGCAGGAATTTGTAATTTGTTTCGGGTGCCAGCGATGGCTCGCCTACTTTTCGCAAAGTAAACTGGGATCTTTAATGTCCACCACCAACGAATGCATCAGATGGGCGACGCCCAGTTACCATCCACCCGAGGGGTGGCACAGACTGATGAATCACTGTGCTCCATTACGATCAATGTTAAAAAGTAAAAATAACCACAAATCACAGATCCTCTCCATCCACCCCCCAACCATTCCCATTCTCTTTGACCTCTGTTGTTGTTGTTGTTGTTGTTGTTTTATATCCCCGGATGGTTCTTTCAAACAGGTCTGTGGCACGGAGATACCCAATTGATCTCTTAGAAGTGAGCCAGAGATCCCCCACATCCAAGATTATTTACCCCCGTCTTTGTGAAGCCAGTGCCGAGGAGAGGTAGAGGTAGAGACACAGAGACAGAGTCCACGGGGACTGATGTGCCCTCTGACTATGGCTGCGCTGCCCTGACGAATCTGGACAGAGGTGAAGATTTGGCCACCGACTTGCATTGGGTGAGAGTTCGGGGGGGGGAGTACAACCACCACTCTTTGAGCCCTGTAAGGTCGATAGGAAGACGCCAGACCAATGGTTATCTGCTTTCATCTAAAGGGGCGGTGGCCAGACATTTTTCTGTCAAATCTTGTCTGGATTGGTTCAAATAGAAATGCTTTACCTGGCAGAAAACTTCATTTTGTGCCTGAGTTTTTTTTTTTTTTTAAACCTTTGACTCCCTGAAGATTCTAAAGAAAACCCCAACATAGGGTCTTTCAACATCAGTCTGTTGAGGCTGTGGTTCGGTATCATTTTACCAATTCTTGACGAACATGGAGGGTTGGGTTGAAATATGGAGACATGGCAAGCCAAAAACCCAAACTTTCCGCCAAATTTTGACCTTTCACCCCTGTAAAATCCCGAAGAGCACTGTGACCTTTTTCTATGTATCTATCCCTACATTGGGCCTGTTTCAAAGCAACTTTGTCCCAAATCTCATCTCTGTCGACTCAAATACAAGAGGGTGGTGAGGCTAAATGTTTGCCTTTTTAGTTTTAGCCTTTGACCCCTTAAAATTGAAATGGGGGGAAATTTGTAAAGAAGAAAAAAAAAGGGGGTCTGGGTGAACTGGACCAAAGTACTTCCCTGCCAAATCTGAAGAGGGTTGGCTCAGACTTGAAGGAATGGTGTACCATTGTAATTTCTGGAAGGAAGGAAGGAAGGAAGGAAGGAAGGAAGGAAAGAAAAAGAGAAATAACATCAATCTAAGAAGAATAAAAAAGTATATAAATTGGTAAAAATGACACAAATAATGTTTGAATTTAAACAAAAAAGTGATTTATACATACTTACCACTGACCCCCTCTAATTTCACACACATACCACCTAATACATCATTTGATTACACCAAGTTAACCACAACTACAGTGTGGAAGATCCTCAATGATGTCATCAAAACGTTTTCCCTAATTTCACCCCCCCCACCACCTATTGTTTTTATCTCACCTGGAACGTAATTCCAGGGAGCTTATGAGATGGCACGTCATCCATATCTGTCCGTCCAAAAGTTTGTTGATGACATTTAAAATAATCCATCGCTATTTACAAAAATCCATGTATTTTGTGGGTCATCCACACCTACCAATGGTTTCCTGGTTATCTTATCCAGCTGCTACCAGGTGAGCACCCAGGGGTATTGCCCCTATGTTTAGTGTTTGGTATGACTCGATCGGGGTTCGAAGCGTCGATCTCCCACACTCTCAGTGAACACTCGAGCTATGACACCACCGATTGTGGTATGAAAGCTTTATACCTGGGTTTATATTCAAACCCAGGCTAGACAGCCCTGAGGCTAGGGCACATACCTCTTGGGCCTATGCTGTCCTGCTAGAGCCTCCCATGAGCCTTTAATCACTGGAGAAAAAACCAAAAACAACCCAAAAATGGATTTCTACTTCCCCATGTACATTACGTTACACCTTACACACTATGGTCTACATTTGTCAGAAAGGTTCCCCTTCAACTTCCCCTCTTCCCTCTCCAACGTAACGCCACACTGTAATGGATTCCTCTGTTAAAAGTATCACATACTACATCCGGTAATGTTACCCGACGCATGTACCTAAAATAAATGAGTGGATCTTTTATTTTGATAAAGTGAAATACACGTTCTCTGTGTCTCTCTGTCGATCTTTCTTTTTTCGTCCGTTGCCGTATTAGTCATTGTTTTCCCTGAAGCACAGTCGGCCCCGTGCCAGGTGCTGCTGCGGCCTGTCCACGCCATGCCTCTGTCCCTCCCCACCACCACCTTAGGCACGTCACTGGCCCTTTCTTGAAAACACTGGCCGAAAGGTGTATGGTAGACTTCTACTCTTGATGTCATCAATGTTTGTAGGAACTTTTTTTCGACATGGAAGTTGCGACCGACAGTAGATCTAGATATCAGACCTGCAGCACTGGCAAGTAACAACGAGGAAGGTCAACCAAGTGCCATTTAATTTGATGGATCGTCGGTGATTACTCGTGGTGTTCTCATTTCGGGTGTAGGTTCTGGTAAACCAATGAATGAAGTGGTGTGGGAGTAGGGGGCGAGCGTACGAGGGGGGTAAATGAGGGCTACAAAAGTCCAAATGAAAGCTCTTCTGTAGCTGAAACACCCTCTCTGTTTTATGTCTGAGTCTTGTGGGACCGCAGCCAATTACAGGTTCACCTGCGTCATCTAAAGATATTGTGACCTGTGAAAAAGTGATGATGTCGATATATTTTTCTCAAAGTGGTGTGTTACTTCATATTTATGCGAAATGTTGTTGCTTTGATGTCACCTTGTTTTTCACCGCGCTTTACCATCATGAATGTTCATGAGTGCATGCATGAGGCCAATTGAGGCACGAGTGCGTTCACTGGAGTCTGTCCATGAGCAAGAAGAATGTTGGTCGTACGTACCGACGATCGACGGATCGTGTTGTCGTTTCGCATTTTCATCAACGACTCCTCGGTACCTTTAACCTCCTCCTCCGAGGAAACTTTTATAACGGTTAGAAGTGCTCGGCTGATGATTGGGTTGTCATGGCCACTCAGGAATCACCCGAGGAGGAAAGAAATGGTGAAAGTCCTCCCAAGAGTTTCGCTTCTTCTTGGTATCAACCTTGAGTGACCGTGCAGCGTTGGACCATTTTCCTTTCGTGTACGGATTTGATACTCGGTGCTGGATTGGTCATAAAGTTGGCTTTGAGATTCACACAAACGAAGAAAAACAAACAAAAAAACCCAAAATGAACTCTCTAATGTCATGGATTTTTTGAGTTTGTGATGGTACGCTGTGTTTAACAGTGTGTGTGTGTGTGTGTGTGTGTGTGTGTGTGTGTGTGTGTGTGTGTGTGTGTGTGTGTGTGTGTGTGTGTGTGTGTGTGTGTGTGTGTGTGTGTGTGTGTGTGTGTGTGTGTGTGTGTGTGTGTGTGATTCTTCAGCATTGAGAGACGGGGCCAAAAAGTGACACGTAGCTCGATGTTTCAAAACAAAACTAGGTCGATGAGTCGGGTCGGGGACAAGAACAAGCTGATTAGGGTCTGCTTACGGTCCGGATTCAGATCCGACCTATGGGCGGGATATAACACGTAACGTGTTCACCTGGTGTAGGTATGCATTCTACCTGGTGCCGTTCTGGTCTTGTGATGCAATGAAAGCTCGATCGTTTTGAATAACTTGTCCTGTTGACAGAATTGGGTCATTGCACTATCTCTTCCTCCATTTCACGAAGCACTGGTTATGCCATTAGTTAGGATTTTGGAAAGTGCCGGAAGCAAGATTTCATGATTATGTAAGTTTATTCCAAGGGTAATGGATGAACGATTTGTAAATTGTTTTTCAGGTCGTTCCTCGAGTCAGAATGTTTCGAAACCACAAAGAATGACTTGCTCAAGTGAAGTACCAGTACCTGACCTCCCCAGGTGCATATAAGTTAGTACAAAATAAATATAAAAACACTCTGAACTTTGTAAAAGTTCCCGAACTACAAGGGCGTGCAACTCGCTAACTTAGAAACCTAGTAAGCACCTAGCTTTGAACTTGACTATTTGTCCTCCACCTGCCGTGGCTTGTTGTTTTATTGCTTATTTGCATTTTACAGCAAGTTAAAGATATGTCTGTTTTGTGAGGCAAGTCTTGCATAATAATGTCGTTTCCATATCATAATCAATGGGTTGATAATCTGGTGCAGATTATCCATAGATTATTTGAGTTGTGCTGGCAGGAGATCTCGGTGACTGGTGTGCTTCTCTGTCTCTGTCTCTGTCTCTCTCTCTGTCTCTCTCTGTCTCTCGGTTGGGTTTCTTGCCTGATGAAGTTTGAGTTAACAAAAAGAATACTAACTCGGATCCGGAAAATCCCTCTTTATCTATTTGCTGATGACTCCACCCTTTGCCGTGACATCCCTCATTATTGAGACGGGCAGGTTTCAGCTTCTTCCCTCTCTCCAGATCTTGAAAAAAAAATCACAAGATGGTGAAACACTTGGAATACACGAATCTCTCACTGTCTCTCTCCCTCCCCCCCCCCCCCAATATACTTTCAGAACAATCCTCTTGAAGAAGTTGTCACCTAAATTCTTAGGCCTCAGTATCAGCCATGATCTTTCTTGGACAAACCATGTTTCAAAGTTGGCTTCCAAAGCCAACCACCGATTGGGCATCCTCCGTCGTACAGTCTTTCCTTGGCACACCGGAACTCCAACCCAGCTGATTGAATACTGCTCTCCCCTTTCTTTAAACATTGCTTCGCTTGATGCCATGGAAACCAAGGCCTTCAAAGTCATGCTATCTCCTGTGATGAAGCTAACTGAGCCTGTCCAGGCCTCTCACTTTTACATCACAACCAGCTCGGTGATCTCTGTCTTCTCTCACCTCCTTTCTGGTCTTGCCCCCTCTGCCCTTTCTATGCTCGGCCCTTGGTTTCTGCAGGGTGCACAGTCATCTTCCAGTACTACCTCCTCCTGGTGAAACTCTCAAAATCCAGACTCTCTACTCCTCTCTACTCACTTCTTCTTCTTTTTTTTTCTTGTCTTTCAATCTCATTCTTACCCCCAAAAACACCTGTTCAGCACCATAATTTTATTCACCATTATATCTCCTGTTGTTCAATATCTGCTTCTTCCACAGTTCTCTCCTTCAACTTCTGTGATCAAGAGTTTAATATCGAGCTTGTTCGTCCCTCGGTGTCCTCCTCCCCCTCTCCGTGGTCTCGTTCTTCACCGTGTGACTGTTTTTTCTTAGTACAGGTCTCTCTATTTGTTTCCTTCTATCCTGCTGTTGGCATGCCCCCCCCATCCCCCCCAATTATCACTCTTCTCGTTCTACTATGTCCAGACCCATTATGTATTATCGCTCATCCATGAACCAAGACTCCGTACACAAAAATCGAACTCCGTTCTGATTCAACACCTTCCTTCACAGGATCTGTGGCATCTTCGCATGCTCAACATGCCATCCTTCGAGTGCTGGCTGGATACAAAGCCAGATATCCTGTCTGCCATTGTTGTGGCCATCCAAGATATGGTGCCTTTCACAAGTAGTGGTCCACTTTGTGGCGATGACCTGGCCCAAACCTGCTGTGGCGGTTACGTGGCCCAAACCCGCTGCTTGGGGATATGCGTATAATTAGCATTATCCACAGTGGGAGTGAGTGCTGCGGTGTGGATATGGTACAGACGTGTCTGTTCAAATGGCCTTGTTCTACGTCTGTTTCATTGTATTTTCTTGTATTTTAAGCCATTAATGATATGGTTTAATTATATGTTTGTATGTGTGTGTATATATAAATATAATATTTTGGACTGTGCAAATATGAGGACACTCTTCATGTCAGATATGAATTGTGAGTTGGATGGAGGGCAGTTGTGCCTGCGTTGGCTCATCTGGCGAAGCTTCTGTATTGTAATGAATTGATTACTGATTCCAATCCCAAACCCACGAGCTGGGGAATGGCAAACCACCTCGTGTATTTCTGTCTGACAACTAACTGCTTCAGTGCAACTCCAAATAGCACTGGATCTTTGTTCAATTTAATCATGTCAAACCTCTCCTCAAGACTGTCCTGCTTCTCTGGTCCTCTTGGCTCTTCTCATCAGATCCTTGTAAAAGTGTTTCCCTCCTTAGTGGTCTCTTTTGATGGCTTGGATGGCCGCCAAGGTGCCACCTTTTCAATGGAATTTTGGCAAGGCAGATTGTTGTGTTCTGAAATCCACGATCTGCAGCCTTTCAACAATGCTACTCACAGTCATCTCATGCTTGTCTTCATACCACCCCCACTCTCTCCACCCCCACTCTCTCCACCTCCCCCCCCCCTTTCTACTGTGTTCTACTCTTGCTGACACTCATGTGGTCTGTCCCCCTCAGTATATGGAGACGGACAAACAAGGGATGCAGGTAATGATGACGGGTAAGGAAGAACGTAAAGGGTGGACAATATGGATACATAAGCAAAGTTTTGGGACAAGTGCGGGATAGGTTAACGGATGTAGAAAAGATCATGATTTTGGATGGGGGATGACTGGAGATGGTTGTGAACAGCTGTCTTGAACACCTGGAGGGAAGAATGAGATTGAAAAGAATATGGAAGGTGGTTCCACAGGTTGGGGGAAAAGAGGGATAAATGAGTGAAGGTGAGCAGTGAGTCTTTACTTCGGCAGTTTCGTGAGGAGGTGGTTGCTGGTGGACCGCGTATGTCATGCAGATACCTGGGATGGAGAAAGCATGGAGAGGGCAGAGGGTGCAAGTCCAGAAATTAGGCGGAGGAAGATAGAGAGACCACCGATCTGTCGACAGTAGCGAACTGATAGGCTCGGCCCATTGACTCGGCTTCATCTCGAGAGATTCCAATGATCTTGAAAGCCTTTGTTTTGTCAAGGTCTGAGGAGAGGGAATAGGCTGCTGCCTCTCTGTCAGAAGGATGAGGGTTTTCATGGCAGAGATAGAAAGGATTTTCCATAGTCAGTGAGATCATTGATGAAGATTATGAATAAAATGGGGCCTGGGAACACTGACTTGGGGGTATCCAGCCTTGATGAGGAGAGGAGATGAAAGGGTTCAGTTGAGAGCCACACATTAACGACGAGTGGAGGAAGTCAGTAATCCAAGAGTGGAGTTGGCTTTGGAGTCGAGAGCAAGGCAGGATGTATCAAAAGCTCGAGATAGGTCCAGAGAGAGAGAGAGAGAGAGAGAGAGAGAGAGAGAGAGAGAGCCCTGATCTCATGTCTGATATTGAGGATCTCCATCCATTGTTGAGAGAGTTGAAGAAGCCTGTCCATGCTGGAGTGACAAGGTCTGAATCCGAATTTATCATCTGAGAAGAGGCTGTTGCAGAAACGGGATTATTTTATGTCAACTGCGATGATGGATTCCACAACCTTACTGATGATTGGAAGTAAGCTAATTTGACTGTAGTTGAGGGGATCTGTTTTTGCACCTTTTTATGTAATGCAGTGATGTTTGCTGATTTCCAAGCAGTTGGAAGATGACCTCGGGTAAATGATGGAGTGAGAAGGGCAGAGAGAGGACATGAAAGAGCAGCAGAGCAGGTTTTTTTTTAGGACGCGTGTGCTGGTGCCGTCTGGTCCATGAGCAGAGTCAGAGTCGAGGGTTGAAAGAACCTTCTCCACCTTTTCAGGTGCACAAGACAGAATTCTGCTTTGTTTTTGTCTTTTATTGTAATTGATCACGTTTCTTTATGAGCGATTGGTTGAGAGTAAGGGACCGGTGCTTCGGGGTGTCAAAGGATCCAAGTGTACAGTACAGTACAGTACAGTACAGTTTTCCATAAATCTGTAATAAATAAATGGCCCCTTAATAATCTCTCGGAGAATAATTTGGACTTATTGTGTATCGCACGTCACAAGCAAAAACCAGAGAGTTCAATTCTTGCTTGAAGAAGTCAAAACCCTTGAATCCAAAATTCATCCCCAATTTTTTTTTTTAATGGAAGAATTCAATGATGTTTAGCACAGCACGTGATCCATCTTGTGGGACATGGAATGGTGGATCTTCTCTGTTTATGATGGTGTTCATTGACCTGTGTGTGGCAAACTACACATGAGTAGGTCTCTGATTCTTCAGGATAGGTTTATTATCTGTAATGTGGCTGTAATTACCAGAAGCCAAGCCGTTACGTCCAGCTCTTGTGTACATGAGGTCGGAATTCCCAGAAGTATATCGAATTTGAGAAGTTAGTTTGTGTTTTCTATTTTAACAGTTTTGGTGTAATTAACACCTTTTGTCCACCATTGCTACAATGTGTGATGGAGGTCCTGGGGATGGGTGTATGTTCCTCAGTGGAAGAGATAAAACGAAAATTTAATTTTTTTTCACTGTTTCCAGGTTCACTCTTTCTTCAACTTGTCTGTGTCGCCTTCTCTTGGACCAAGATGTGTTATATCCTTTATCCCCCTCTCTTCTCTCCCCCCCTTTCTTTTCCCCAACCCCCCCCCCCTCTCTCTCTCTCTCTCTCTCTCTCTCTCTCTCTCTCTCTCTCTCTCTCTCTCTCTCCCCTCTCTCTGTCTCTGTCTCTCTCCTCTCTCCAACCCCTCTCCCTCCCTCTCTCTCACTCCCTCTCTCCCCTTTTCCTCTCCCCCCTCTCTCACTTGTCAGAGGTTGTATCTCTTAATTGAAGCACTTTCTCCCTTGAATATCCCTTCAAACCACTTTTGGGGTTTGGAAAGCAATTCTTCTCCAGCACAAGAATTCTGTAGATGTGCGTGTGTGTGTGTGTGTGTGTGTGTGTGTGTGTGTGTGTGTGTGTGTGTGTGTGTGTATACATATATATATATATATATATATATATATATATATATATATATATTGTCTTCGGAATCCTGTAGGTGTGTGTGTGTGTGTGTGTGTGTGTGTGTGTGTGTGTGTGTGTGTGTGTGTGTGTGTGTGTGTGTGTGTGTGTGTGTGTGTGTATATGTGTGTGTGTGTGTGTGTGTGTGTGCACGCGCGCGCGCATATATTTATTTTCCTCGGAATAGCATTAGCAGGTTGTTCTGCCAACAGAAGCTATTCCATGTTCATCTGTACTGATAGCACAGTGTGAACGGAATGTAAAAATCATTCTCTTATCCCAAAGGATTGTTCCCCATAATCTTTTCCTTTTCTCATCAGCCAAACCAAACCAAACAGTTTCTTGAGACTGCCAAAAATGGATTTGCGTCTTTTGGCGCTAATTCGTGACCTTTCGTGAGCATCTTGCTCCCTCAAGCTGACAACACCGAACGAGGATTGATAAAAATGAAATGTTCCTTGGCCTTCTAAACTGTGTCATCTCAATCATGTTCTGTTTTTGCTTTTTGCTTTTTTTTAGCCAAACAAAAACAATCCAAAGTTTCACATTTATTTGTTTAATAAAGAGATATTTGAGACATAACCGAGTGTAGAAGAAACGTGAATATAAGTATACCCATTGATGAAGGTAATCATTGTATCGGCACTTTTGGTGGTGGATTCAGTTCAGTAGCAAAATCAGCATGAACGCTTGGTTGCTCACCGATGGGTCCAGGCCATCTTGGCAAACGCTGAAAGGAGAACATGTTTGTGCATGTTTATTTAGAGACAGCATGCTTTGTTTTTGTTGTTCAGCTATTTATCCTTTGTGCGACGTAACGTGCGGCCTAGTTTGTTCGACGTGGATTATTCGAGAGAACGCACAGATAGGCGCTGAGTATAAGGGTCACTGAGATTAAACAGCAGTATCCACGCAGCAGCGTGCGATGCCACTTGGACTCCTCTTAACCTAGTAACTAGTATCAAGCATTACATGCTGACTCTCCACATAGGGCAACCCCTCATTCTCACCATAAATATTCTCTACTACTGAATACTCTTAAGTGATTGGACCATTGTACTGAATACCCATCTTGTATCCCAGTTATACTGCGTTCATTGTAATCTCTGCATCACAGCCATTGCTTTGCTGCATCACACCTGTGATACCTTGTACAGTCACCACCGGCGTCCCATGATGTGTAACAGTTGGCTGATCTCTTCTGGGAACCCAAAACCTAACCTCTGAAGACTAGTGTAGTCCGTGGTCCATCGAATCTGAAGTTACAGCCGGTTGTATAAAGTACATCGACGCTTGAGGAAGAGTAATTTGTCACACCGCACTTGTAGCTCAGGTCGACCATGGCCCTCAAACGTAACTCATGTCATGGCCAATTGAAGTCAAAAGACACTGGATGAAAAGTTTGCTCACGTGCCGAAGGTCGCACGCTCCGTTTGGAGGCGATGAGAAGGCACACGAAGGTGTGACGTTCGGAAAGAAAGAAGCAAATGTTTTTATTTTTATTTTTATTTTTGAAACGGGCTAACTGATATGGAGAAAATGGCCACCGGCATACTGACACCAGACTACACCAAACTCCCACCTACTTATCTAAACGTTCAGGAATCTTTCAACCCACACCATATAATATGCTCTTGTTTTTACTATCATAGGCCGAGTTGTTTTCTGATCGACTGTGTTTGCTCCACCATGAGCTCCCCCCCCTGTTGTTTGTGCTTTGTTGTTTCCTCTCCAAATCTCACATCAACGTGTTCGGCTGACAAGATAGCTCAGCGATAGTGCAGTCAACTTTGAACTGTTTAGTTTGGGTTTGATTCTTGACCTGACTATAAATTCTGACCTTTCACAGGCAGGGCACTGCATCAATGAGTGAGTGTGCCATCCTTCCAAAGGACATTAAGTCGGCCGTCTTGCCTGCTATAATTGGCTTGTAGATGCCAAAAAACAATAATCCGTTATCTTTCCAGAGGCTTTGGACGTTATGTGCCGGTACCCGAGCCAAATTCAAAATTCTTCCACTAATCTACCGGGGTTGGGGGGTTGCGGTCTTTGGGCACACTGCGTTGGAACATGCCTGGTGTGGTATTAGGTTGTGCTTGTGAGGTTTCCTTTTGCAGCATTCAAGGTTTTCTTCACAAATATGGGACCCGACCCTATATATATATACGATATATATGTATATGATTGCATAGTCACGATCCCTTAATGATGCACCATCTCCTCCCTTCCTTTTCATAGCAATTGTGTCGCAAGTAAACCTCCAAGGCATGATCTTTTCTTGTATACTAGCTTGCAAGATCCATCGATTCACTGACGGGTTTAACAGAGACAGCAAGTTGTATTTCACAAACATCTTGCATATCTATCTGTGAATGTCAATGAGGATGTAACATGAAGGGAAACTCGTGACAAAATGATATTTCATAACATGTAGTAGTTGTTGTTATTGCTGCTGTCACCGTTGCTGTGGTTATTATTGTTTGCGTGCCCCTTCCATGTACGTTAATATATTTACCCCATGCACGCAAAACAAAAAGTGCGGTTAAGCAATTGATTCATGTCCATGTAATCCATCTGTCCGTCTCTGTCTGTCTGTCTGTCTGTCTGTAATCATCAGTTTATGATCGAGGAACAACTTATTTAGATCCAACGTTGTATTTTGTACACGAATTGGAACATGAATCGGGAGACAAGTTTGCCGTTTTGTCCGTATACATTTTGGCTCTGAATTGGTCCCGATCGCACGTACGCAGAGGGGGGAGTGAGATAATACTTTTTTTTTTTTACTCTATCTGCTTGCTCAGCAGTTAAACTAAATTGAAAATCAAATATCATTCCAAACAGGAAACGTAGTCTGTTTTTAAGGACGTTATAAAGGACACAAACAACAGGTATGTATATTACTTATGTAACGTGTTAGATAGGGTGGTGTGAAAGACACTGTTAATTTTAATTATTATTATTATTATTATTATTATTATTATTATTATTATTATTTATTTCATTTTTTCCCTGTTATTTATTTATTCAAATTATTTTTATTTATACACCTTTAAACGTATGTTACAATTTATTTATACACCTTTAAACGTATGTTACAATTTATTTATACACCTTTAAACGTATGTTACAATTTATTTATACACCTTTAAACGTATGTTACAATTTATTTATACACCTTTAAACGTATGTTACAATTTATTTATACACCTTTAAACGTATATTACAATTTATTTATACACCTTTAAACGTATGTTACAATTTATTTATACACCTTTAAACGTATGTTACAATTTATTTATACACCTTTAAACGTATGTTACAATTTATTTATACACCTTTAAACGTATGTTACAATTTATTTATACACCTTTAAACTGTCATAGAATGATAAAAACGTGACCGTTGGAAAGCTAACAATCAATTTACTTGGAACAAATATTTGTGTCTGTTTAATCATAAAAATGCCTCTTTTAAAAGTCTGTCTTTCTGTGATGGAAGAAGAAAAAGAAGAAGAGGGATCTGGAGCGTTAATTGCAATGATTCCAACTGTACAACAGCGGGGAATCCTTCAGAATAAAGTGTGATTGATGCGAAAGGAAAACACTAAATTATATATTAACGTAACAGTTCTCAAACTAATAGAAATATGTACAACAGTGCACAGAAGGAACCACACAGCTATGATGACAACCACCACCAACAGTAGGTGTTCTCAAAGATCCTTTTTCATGTTGAACTCCATTTTACATCCTCAATGAGACTCATAAATGGACATGAAATGTGTTTGTGAAGTACAACATGCTGAATTTTGATTAAACCAATCAGCAAAGTGATGCGTAGGCACGACTAATATTGTCTAAAGAGATATGAATTGTCGAACGAGCCTCGTTATTCATGAAAACAACTCTTTATAAGGGATAACCTGCTTAATTGTAACAAGCCTGTTATATACAACTCCAATAGCTTTGCCCAATTTGTTTTGTGCACAGCAAGCACCGATGCCAGGTTTGGTTTCCATAAGAGGTCAGTGTGCATAGGAAGTTATTTTTGTAAAATCCATCTCATGAGCCATCATTTGTCCTGATAAAAGAAAAAGGGAAGCGTTTTCTTGTCATCGAGTCAATTAGAAGTTCATATTTTCCAGGATTTTAAAAATAAAAGACACAGAACACCATCCCAGCACTGGTTAAAGTGATCACCTTCACCCCCATGAAAGAGAAACAGGGTATGGATCGGAAGGGCTATGAGTGAAGATATTGGTGTGTGTGTGTGTGTGTGTGTGTGTGTGTGTGTGTGTGTGTGTGTTTTTTTTGCTTATTTCACAGATTAAAAAAACCTTTTTGAACGTGTGCAAATTCTCTTCATCGTGTTAACGGCTGCGTTTTATAAGGGCATCCACGTTCGATGTTCTGTTTTGGAATGTGTGTGTTTCTGGAACGTTTTGTTTGTTTGTTTGTGCATTAGGTCATGTCCCTGGGGGTGAGGTGGGGTAGGTGTTTCATGATACATATTTGAACAATGATCGCAGTAGAAATTGATCATTTTGCAAATATAATTTGTCTGTCTGCAATTATTTTTTGGTGTTTGGTGCTGTTTGTGGCCCATTTTGTCTGAGTGCGTGTGTGTGTGTCTGTCTTCCTGCCTACTCCTCTTCTCCTCCTTTTTTCCTCCTCCTCTCCCTCACATGTGGTGATTACCCTCGCCAAAGGATTCGGAGAGGGTATTGCATTTGGCTCCGTTTGTCTGTCTGTCTCTGTTTGTCCGCACAGAACTTTCATGTTTTTCTCTGCAACCGCTTGTCGGATTGGAACGAAATTTTCACCATTGGTGCAACGTCTCATGTAGAATGTTTCAATGATAATTATGATGTCATCGGTCACCTGGTTTGGCAGCCATATTGGATTTACCTGAAAACCTATAAAAATACACCACTCAAAGGAAGTCCTGGTGAGGGTTTGCAATCTCCGATTGCTCTTCTTCTTGTTTTAATTGTCACCATGCTAATTGGCTGTGTGACCGTACCTCTCTCACCAGCTGTGGCACCTCAACAAAGGACTTCTGTAACTCCATATGACTGACTCAATCTGTGAACTTTCCAACCTGGATTTCTCCCAACGGTAAATCCTCCCTTATGGACTTGGTCATGATTAACTTTCCTGCAAATGCCTTCTGCTCACCCTCTGCTCCAATTGGTTTATCTGATCATATGCTTGTGGAAGTCAACATCTCTGGCTATTCTCAGAGAGTTACCTCAATGCTGGCGAGTCTGGCATTTTACTCTAGCAGATTGGCAGGAACTGGAAGCAGCCATCTCTCTTCAGGATTGGTCTCCCATTTCTCCTGCCACTGATGTTAACTCAGCCTGGGAGTTCTTCCACAGAAACCTACTCTCTCTCTCTCACTCTCTACAGATTCCTTTAAAGTCTGTCTCTGGTGTGTGCTCCCCATCCCATCCCTTCCCTCACTTCAAATGGCACCACAGCCGACTCTGCTCGTGAGAAGGCTGAATGCCTCAATAATGTTTGCTTTCAAATCTTGTGTCTCCAACCCCTCACTCTCAGTACCCATCCTTCCCTGTTGTACCCAACTGCTCCTGGACTGTGCTTTTTGCACCTGAGAAGATGGAGAAGGTTCTTTCAATCCTCAACTCTGATTCTGCAACGAGACCAGATGGCATCAGCTCACGTGTCCTAAAAACCTGTTCTGCCGCTCTTTCACATCCTCTCTCTGCCCTTTTCACCCTGTCATTTATCCTCGGTCATCTTCCATCTCCTTGGAAAAATTCCAACATGAATGCACTTCATAAACAAGAGAGCTCATAGAACACGATACCCCGCACAGTGTTGCAGTCTATACTGTACTTCCATTTCAGTACAACAACGATTTTAAAGATCCGGAAGATCAGCGATATTGAAACAGTCTTATGTGGCGCCTCTACCACTGCAACCGCCCTGTGTTTTCTCTTCTGTGTCTTGGGATACACAAACTCTCTATGGTTGACAAAACCAAACAAAATCACTCGTGAAGCAGCAGACGTGACTCTTGATCTTGACTCTTACAACTCGTCAAATCAACGCTGCAGCAGTGGTCGATCAACACGTGGTTGCGACATCATCAGCACACTCTAGGTTTTCCATCTTTTCATTATTATCGATTGGGGGCATGTTCACTTCGGTATGGGATGGGTAGTAACTGCTAACTACTCATTTGAGGGAATTTGTACAGAAGTCTATGTATCAAGAATGATCATGTTGGTCTGTTGGTCTTTATAAAATATGAACTTTTCCGTGACGTCACTACATCTGGGCCGTTCGCTCATAGACCCCCATTTCAGAGGCTGGCGAGTCTATCACCCGACCTTAATCTTAGATAGTAAGAGATCATACTCAAAATCTACCTACAGTATGGTGGAGTTTAAAAAATAAAAATAAAAAGAAGAAAAAAGAACCCAGCCCTTTAAGTACAGTGAAGTGGGATCGGTTGGCCGGCCATGGACATGTGCCACCATATGTTCACGCGGGATGCTCGATCCTCAATCATCCCATATAAGCAACAACACATGGTTAGCATTGCGTCTTGTGGGCATAGAGACTGACTATACACTATCCAGTATACACACAACACACATTGTTATATGGCATTACTGTAAGAGGGTTTTGTATGGTGTGCCTGTGTTATAAATCATACGCAATCACAGATGTTGAACTTCCACGTGCAGGATGTATTCACGCGATTGAGAACGTCGCAATTTTCTGGATGGTAATGCAACAAACTTTTCGTTTAAAACGAGCAATAATACGTGAAATTTTTCCATACTCGAGTCAGAATCAGGCTGAGTCCTCAACTCCTCACGAACCGAATCTGAGTCCTGAAGAGTCAAGTCCAAGTCCCCCAAAAAGTCTGGACTCGAGTCCTACATCACTGCTGCCATTCCGTCTTGCTCCGAACTCTGCATATGGCCATCCAAGGCCAACTCCACATGTGGCTTACTAACTTCCTCTACGATTGTAGCCAATGTGCGGCACTCGATGGAACCCTTTCATCTCCTCTCCCTGCCAAGGCCACAGTACACCAAGGCGGTGTTCGAGGCCAAGTCATATTCCTGATCTTCATTGATATAATCTGTCTGTTTCTCTGAAAAGTCCTCTTTATATATTTGATGATGACTCCACCCTCTGCCATGACATCCCTCATCCTTCAGACAGGGAGGTTGCAGCCTCTTCCCTTCCTTCAGACATTGAAAATAATTCACAAACTGATCAAACACTTCGAACATGTCTTTCAATCCTGACAAATCTCACACTCTCACTGTCTCTCTCTCTCTCTCTCTCTCTCTCTCTCTCTCTCTCTCTCTCTCTCTCTCTCTCTCTCTCTCTCTCTCTCTCTCTCTCTCTCTCTCTGAAAGGACCGTCTGGCAAACCCTCCTATCTACTTTCTCAACAATTCTCTTGAGCAAGTTCAGTCATTCAAACTCCTGGGTCTCATTATCAGCCATGATCTTTCTTGGGCAAACCACATTTCAACCTTGGCCTCCAAGACCAGCCGCCGACTGAGCATCCTTTGTCATACAAAGACTTTTCTTGGCACACTTGAACTCCTATCCACCTACAAAGCCTTCATCTGCAGCTTGATGGTGTACTGCTCTCCCTTCTGGGCTGGCTCTCCTTGCTCAGCTTGACATAATGGAAACAAAGGCCTTTAAGATTACTGGAATCTCTCACAATGAAGCTGAGTCAATGGGCCCTATCAATTCACCATCACAGACAGCTCGGTGGTCTCTCTGTCTTATCCAGCCTCCTTTCTGCTCTTACACACGGTCCACCATCAACCTCCTTCTGGTAAAACGACTTAAATCCAGGATCACTGCTCACCTCCACTCATTAGTTCCTCTTTTTTCCCTCCTGCGGAACCAACTCGTCCACACACCCATTGTTTGTCCGAGTCTCCCTCTATCTTGTCCTTTGGCTGTGCCATTGGTCTCTCTCGACTGTTCGTTTTGTCCTGTTACCTCCTGATCCATTCAGTACACTCGGTCGGTCTTCCATGACCCTTGACGGTGTGTACAAATATAAAATGTTTTAGTTTTTTTTTTTTTTTTTAAACAGGAAACCTTTAAACTGCGCTCGATTCTGAAGCGGATTGGAATGAGCTTATGAAAAAACAATTCTGTTTTGTTTGGTAACTCAGATTCGCACGCTGCAGTTTCTGGGTTTTTACTTGGTCTTCATTTACACCCCTCACATGTTTATTTTTGGAATATTATGGATGGTTACTTGGATTCTTTGGAATTTGTTGATGTTCAATGTATTTGATGCTTCTCCGAAAATGATGGAGAGGTTTCCTTTTTAAAAAAAAAAAAATTTTCAAATGAAAATGAAGTCTTATGATGTAAACATATCCGTAGCAAGTTGGAGGTGATGAAAACCGGGTCGGGAGGAATCGAAAGTGGGTTATTTATTTATTTATTTTTATTATATGTGATTGGAAGTGATGCTGTGCGCGGAATTGTGGAGGGTGGTGACGTGGCCTTCATGAGAAAAAGATCATGACGTCTCACAGCCAATTAACCAGACTCAAAGTAGGGATACACTGAACCACGGAAATTGATTGCTATAGGTTATCGGTCCCGGACAGCCGATTATTGGAAAAAATGGAGAGTCTTACTTTGCAACTGTCCCACTGTGGCGGACCTTAGTCAGTAATAATTTGGCTGTCTCTATTCTTTGGCCTAATGTCTATATCGTGCAACTACCAGCTGCATCGCTGTGTCCTTACCCACTTATTTTGGTTTGAGAAGCATTATCTTTGACTGAAAGTACCTTCCTGAATTTACCGTTATCCCAAGGTAGGGAAGGGTTAGTAAATTCCAAATGCCGTATTACGACTTGGCGTTATCAGCTTGGCATTTTGTACGCAAGCCTCATCTGGTTTGGAGACCTCTCACCAGGCATCCGCTGCATCATGCTGGGAAATTGGGTTGAACCCAGGAAGTGTTCCTGATTGATTAGAACCGGATCGATACCTCTCCTTTACCGAGAATACACTCTTCCAAGGTCTCGAAAATGACCGATCGTTTATTGAGCATTTTATTACCGTTTCTCTTGTTAAAAATTGTCGCTTTAAGAACAATGTGCAAGATAAGTGGTCCAATGTTGTGATTATTGCAGCTAGTAGTCGTGGTGGGAGATATTGCCGGAGAGTTACGACAAGCAGTCCTTTGAGCCTACCAGTTGCAAAAGTGGGGCTGACATCCATAAACTTTCTCCGAACTACAGCTCTGCCTTTCAGAAATTATCCCAATTTCTTTTCTCCTTTTCCATAACTTTGGAATCCTTTTTAATATCCGGCTATCTTCACCCCCTTTCCAATACGAATCACAATTTTTGTAGACTAGCCACTTGACTATTTTTTCCTGGTTTAGTGACTTTATTTTTTTTTGTACGTCATGTCGAGGCTCGTATGAGGGCGAACAATGTGTAAGAAGGGGAGCAGGAGCCAAGAGGGGTGGGAGAGGGAAGCACAAAACAGTGGGTAACAGAAACATGAGGAGATCTGTGGAAGAGAGAGGGATGGGGGCGGGGAACACGGGGTAAACAAGATGGACACTACAGGGACTTTCAGGTCCTTACACTACAGGGACTTTCAGTTCCTTACACTACATGGACTTTCAGTTCCTTACACTACAGGGACTTTCAGTTCCTTACACTACAGAGAATTTCAGTTCCTTACACTACAGAGAATTTCAGTTCCTTACACTGCAGGGACTTTCAGGTCCTTACACTACAGGGACTTTCAGTTCCTGACACTACAGGGACTTTCAGGTCCTTACACTACAGGGACTTTCAGTTCCTTACACTACAGGGACTTTCAGTTCCTTACACTACAGGGACTTTCAGTTCCTTACACTACAGGGACTTTCAGTTCCTTACACTACAGGGACTTTCAGGTCCTTACACTACAGGGACTTTCAGGTCCTTACACTACAGGGACTTTCAGGTCCTTACACTACAGGGACTTTTAGGTCCTTGCACTACAGGGACTTTCAGGTCCTTGCACTACAGGGACTTTCAGGTCCTTGCACTACAGGGACTTTCAGGTCCTTGCACTACAGGGACTTTCAGGTCCTTGCACTACAGGGACTTTCAGGTCCTTGCACTACAGGGACTTTCAGGTCCTTGCACTACAGGGACTTTCAGGTCCTTACACTACAGGGACTTTCAGGTCCTTACACTACAGGGACTTTCAGGTCCTTACACTACAGGGACTTTCAGGTCCTTACATTACATGGACTTTCAGCAAGGAAAGCAGGGAATTTGAAGGAGGTGGGTTTGGGGGGGATTAACAGGGGAAGAAAAGATCGTAGTTTTGGATGGGGTAAGATAAGAGATGGTGGTGAACAACTGTTTTGAATATCTGGAGGGAAGAATGGGATTGAAGAAAGTGTGGGAGTTTGTTCCAAAGGTGGGAAAAAGGAGGAAAGAAAGTGAAGGTGAGCAGTGATTCGTGATTTTGGTAGTTTTATCAGAAGGGGGTTTCTGTTAGACCTTGAGCACCCTGTGGAAATATAGGGGGGAAATATCTCAGACATAGCAGGGGGGGGGGGTGAGGCTGGAGAGGAGAGGGTAGAAGAAAGAAGGACCACCGACCTGCCTGCTGTGAGAGATTGACAGACCCAAAGACTCAGCCTCATCGCGGGAGACACCAATGACCTTTAAATGCCTTTGTTTCCACAACGTGAAGCCGAGAAAGATGAGAGGCAGGAGCACCAGCCCAGAGGGGAGAACAGTACTCCATCAGGCTGCGGACGAAAGCTTTGTATGTGGTCAGGAGCTCAGGTGGGCTGAGGAAGGACTTTGCACGATGGAGGATACCCAATCAGTGACTGGCTTTGGAGGCCAGGTTAGAAATGTAGCTTTCCAAGGAAAGATGATGGCAGATAGTGAGACCCAGAAGCTTGAATGAAAGGACTTCTTCCAGAGGATTGTTGAGAAAGTCGATTGGGGGGAGGGGGGGGGTGTTCCAGATGGTCCTTTCGGAGAGACATAGTGAGAGTGTGAGATTTTTCCGGATTGAAAGACATGTTCCACGTGTTGGACCAGTTTGTGATTTTACCCAGATCTGCAGTGAGCGACGAAGCTGCTGCTTGCCGGTCTGAGGGATGACAGATGGTACGGCAGAGGGTGGAGTCATCAGCAAAGAGATAAAGAGGATTTTCCAGAGAGTCAGAGAGATCATTGATGAAAACCAGAAAAGAACAGGGCCCAGAACGCTACCTTGAGGAACTCCAGCCTGGACAGGAAGAGGAGATGAAAGAACTCCATTTCGGACCACACGTTGGCTGCGACAGGAGAGGAAGTCTGCGAGCCATGAGTGGAGATGGCCTTGAATACCATAGGAAGAGAGTTTGGTGAGAAGGACAGGGTGCCAGACCGTGTCAAAAGCACGTGATATGTCGAGGGATATCTCCACTCTTCTCTAAGTGGTCTATTGTTCTGCCACATGAACCTCTCCCCCTCTAAATCCCAAATGGGAATGTTATTGTGATGTTCCTGCATAAAAGTGTATTGGTTATCTTCAGTGGAGACTTTCACATTGGATTTTGCCAACAAATTATCTCCTGCATTACTTATCTCTGACATGAAGTGTACACTTAAAGAAGAGAGGGACCAAACATTTGCACTCAACATCAACATGAGTGAGTGTGAGTGAGTGTTTCCACTGTGTTAAAGTTGGTATTTAGATGTGATTACCCTGCCCATGTCAAGTGAAAAACTGCATTGAGCAATTGGTTAACTTTGTCTGTCTCTGTCTGTGTACAAACATCAGTCTATGATCGATGAACAACTTGAGTTCAATTGAATGTTACACAGGGTGATTTTTATTTATTTATTTCTATTTGAGAACCCTCAATGATATCTGTTACGAACCTAATATTTTATGTAAATGTACGAGGTTCGTCTAAAAAATAACGGGACTGACTTCACAGAAATTTTATTCCAAAAAATATATTGAAATCACAGCTTGTCCCCTTCAAAGTAGTTTCCCTCCAGTCTCACACACTTGTCCATCCTCTTCTTCCACGCTTCGATGCGTCCCTGGAAGGCTTCTTCTGGAATCCTCCGGATCTCCGTCGTCATGACCCTTTGAATGGCCTCCACATCAGGAAATCGGGTCCCCTTGATCACCCCCTTGAGCTTGGGGAATATGAAAAAATCACAAGGGGCCAAGTCTGGCGAATACGGGGGTTGCTCCAGAGTTGGCACGTTCCTCTCCACCAGAAACTGTCGGATGCTCAGGACACTGTGAGCAGGGGCGTTGTCATGGTGGAGCATCCAGGCGTTGTTCTCCCACAGATCCCTCCTCTTGTCCCGGACTGATCTCATGAGGTGCCGGAGGATCTCCTTGTACACGTATTTATTCACTCTTTGTCCTTGTGGTAGAAACTCGAAGTGGACGATGCCCTTGATGTCAAAAAATGCAATGAGCATCACCTTGAACTTTGACTTCGACATCCTTGCTTTCTTTGGTCTTGGTGATGCCGGACTTTTTCACATGACGACTCTGCCATTTGGTCTCAGGATCGTGTTCGAATATCCACGATTCATCTCCAGTAATGACTCTCCCGAGCAAGTCTGGATTGTCCTCGAGACGCTCGATAATGTCTTGACAGACAGTGACTTTGCTGTTTCTGGTCCTCAGACAACAGCTTGGGGACCATCTTTGCGCACACCTTGCGCATTTCAAGATTCTCAGTGACAATGCTCCAGACAGTGTCCTTGTTCATGGAAAGTTCCTCAGCAATCATTCGCACCATGAGTCGACGACCTGCGCGCACCATCTGCTTCACACGCTCGATGTTGTCCGCCGTTCTGCTCGTTGAAGGTCTTCCAGACCGTGGATCGTCTTCAACCTCCTCCCGTTCCTCTTTGAACCTCTTGTGCCATTGTGCCTCGTGGATTCCGTTGACGTAACGTTCTGAGTTTACTATTTCTGAGAAGAAAATTGGGCCAATAATTCTTCGCTTACTTACTTACTTACACCAAATACCAATTTCCTCGGACTGTAATGGCACTTTCAAAGCCCTTCCGTTTCGCAGAACTTGGACAAAATATCATGGCATTTTGCATCATCCGAACCAATCAAATTTGCCGCTCGTAGACGCAGCTCATGTCCTTTTTTTTAATCTTCTTCCCCTCAACACTGCATGGGGTAAGGTGTTCTATGATCTCTCTCGTTCGCTGATTTCCAGTTTTCCGATGTTTATGTGTGTGTGGTCTCCGTGGTGCTCCAGACGTCCCGACTTTAACTGTGGCTAACTCTCTTCTTGCTTGAACCAAACTAGCCATGTATAAAAGCAAAAAGTCTCAAATACAAAACAACAGTTTAGTTTGTGCATTTAGTTCAATGATTCATGGCCTTGTTTTGAGGTGTATTCATTTGGATTCCCCCTATTACCGTACTCCCTCGAAGGTCCGCTCTATTCCTTTGTGAAACTCTCGTGTGAAGCACGGTCCTCTTTGTAAAGTTTCGAACCGTTTGCTGCAAATCAATCTGGAACACCTGTAAAAATCTGACACCCACCTTGATGTATATGGTGTTTCCTCTCTCTCTCTCTCTCTCTCTCTCTCTCTCTCTCTCTCTCTCTCTCTCTCTCTCTCTGTCTCTGTCTCTGTCTCTGTCTCTGTCTCTGTCTCTGTCTCTGTCTCTGTCTCTGTCTCTGTCTCTGTCTCTGTCTCTGTCTCTGTCTCTCTGTCTCTGTCTCTGTCTCTCTGTCTCTGTCTCTGTCTCTGTCTCTCTGTCTCTGTCTCTGTCTCTGTCTCTCTGTCTCTGTCTCTGTCTCTGTCTCTGTCTCTGTCTCTGTCTCTCTCTCTCTCTGTCTCTCTGTCTCTCTGTCTCTCTCTCTCTCTCCTTTTTTTTCATCATTAATTATCTTTTATCTTATAAAAGTGCCAAGAGTTAAAAACCTCTCTTTTACTTCTCTCCCTCCCCTCCTCTCTCTCTTTTATTCGCTCTCTCTTTCTTGGTTCTCTTTTTGTTTATTTCCTCTTGGTCTCTTTTCTTCGTCTTTATTTCTCTTTCACCCCCCCCTCCCCTCTCTCTTTTTTTCCTTCCCTCCTGAACTCTCTTCCTTTGTTTCTCATTCTTTGTTTCTCTCACACAGCAATATTTTACCAATCAGGAGACAGGAATTTGTCCAGGGTACAAGTGCACAATGGCATTCTCTTTTTGAGAGATTTCTATGGGGTATTTGATGTCGAAAGAGGTGCCAATAGATACAGCCATGTTTGTGTCCTTGGGCACAGTATGTGCTGTATTATCTCACACCCGGCCTATAAAACACCAAGACATTTTTCGGTTGAATCTCATTCTATCGATATAATTGAAGCCACAATCAGACAGCTTTGACGCTGGAGATGATAAATCCCAGAGACAATAGATCCTGCGCTTCTATTCTAATACTCATCATATTTTGAGAGACATAAATAAATTGTTATCAATATGAAGGGTATGAATGCAACAAACAAGAAAAGAGCAAATATCAGCAACTTGCTTTATTCCAACTGGTATTTGAGTAAAGTACCGTCATAAATAGAGCTTGTGTGGCTGTAGTTTTGTCGCCAATATTCAAACATCGATTGGTTGTGGCACTGCCCAATTGGGTGTGCCCGTTTTTTCCCTTCGCTCGTTGATTGGTAGTGGCACTGCCCAATTGGGTGTGCCAGTTTTTCCAGCATCGTGGGTGAGAGTGCCCACTAATTTGGATAAATTGTTGCAAGAACACTTCAGTGGATTGGCTGTTTCTTTGCTTGTTTGCCTTTTTACCAATCTTCAGGTGTTGGAATCTTTTTCCAAATGATATGAAGCCCTATAAGTTCCTCTTTGTTTTGCTATGAATTATAAAGCTGTAAAATGTAAGTTGTAATACATTTTTATTACTTTGTGTTTGCAGAGAAGATATGGAGGGTAAATGTTAACAAAGAAATTTTTTATCTTCATTGTTACCCTCGCCGAAGGAGAGGGTAATGCGTTTGGGTCTGTTTATTTGTCTGATTGTCTGTCCGTCCGTCTGTCTGTCTGTCTTGTTTGTTTGTTTGTCCACACATAACTTTTGTGTTTTTCTCCACAACCGCTTGTCAGATCGAGACAAAATTTTCACCTTTGGTGCGATTACTCATGTAGAATGCTTCAATAATAATTATGATGTCATAGGTCACATGGTATGGCAGCCAGGTTGAAAAAAACTTTGGACCTTGGTATCTGAAACTGCACCAAGGAAAACATTGAAACTTGAAACTTTGCACACGGCAAGTATTCCTCATGAGGAATGAGTGCGATTTATTATTCTTTTTTAACATCAAAGATGCCTTTGTTATGACATCATAATTGCATATGGAGAACACTACATGTGATCAGTATGAAAATTTTTGAGGGTCATCTTGGGATAAAATGGTACCCTCAAAAAATTTCATGTCATCATCGGTCATATGATTCAGCAGCCATATTGTTTTTTTTTTAAAACCCTTCAAAAATCATCTCTGAAGTGGCCCAACAGATCGAGGTGAAAGTTTATATGTACGACTGCCTGTACTTGAGGAACAAAAGGTTCACACATGTGATATCATTCGTCGCATGGTTTGGCACCCATATTGGATTTACCCGAAAACCTATAAAAAAAAACCACCTTCTCCAGAACGGCTGGACAAATCAAGGGGAAACTTCACAGAAATGTTCCACAAGCCTTGGGTGTGCAAGTTTATTAAAGAATAATTGATAGGTCACATGGTTTGGCAACCATATTGGATTGAAGAAAAATATTAAATAATGTTTTCTCTGGAACCGCTTAATCAGCTGACATGAAACTTCAAAATTATGATCTAGTCGTGATTGGGAATACAGGTTTTAAATTTCAACTTGATCGGACACATGGTCTGGTAGCCAGAATGATTAATTTTTTTTGATCTGGGTTCTTTTCGGTTTTTTTTTTTTTTGAATAAGGCTCACTTAGTTGTGCCTGGATGGGTTTGAGAGATGGATTCAGACAACATTTAGTGGACAGTTTGGGTGTGCGACGAGGATGAACTGATTAGAATTTGGTGAAAATCCGGATCCGGATACAAGAATTTTTTTAAGTGATTCTTATCTCTCACCATTGAGAGATCGGGCCAAAAACAATATATAGCATGATATATCAAAAAGTTGTTTACAGATTCGGCCGAAACTTAGTGGGCATGCTGGATGTGTGACTAATTGATTGGATTTTGGTGAAGATCCATATCCAATAATGTTTTAAAAGTTAAAATGATTAATCACCATTGAGAGATGGGGCCACACACGACATATACTGCAGCATGATATTTCAACAAGCTGTGGACGGTTTTTGATAAAACTAGGTGGATTAGTTGGTTCGGTGACGAGAACAAGCCGATTCGATTTTGGTTCAGGCCCGGAATCAGATCCGACCTATCGGTGGGATACAAAATGTAAACTATTCAGCCTGGTGGAGGTATGTGCTCCACCAGGTGTTTTCCAGGTGGTCACTGTTGCACCCTCTTTGTTATCTCACTCACCACCATCTTGATTTTCAACACATACATTGAAGCAGGAAACACGTAATACGAAGTACCAATACTATAAAAACAAACTATCTTTATATGTATTAATCTACGTATACTCTTCTGCCTTCGATCAACAAACGTCAAGGCCTGATATAAACTATCTTACGATTATCATTTTTAGGAGAACTGTGCTTTTCTCTCCGTACTGTCTCATATGTGCCTCATAACAACTTCTGAAAAAGTAGAGATGAGTGTTAACTTGTTTAGAGAGCCATTTGCTATTTTCCAGGGAATATGGTTTAAACTTTTCAAAGACCAGGATGTAATTAGTCCCCATTGGACATAGTCTGAAATTGGGGCTGATGGATTTGGTCTTGATTTTCATGTCCATGCATGCATCCGCAACAATATCTCGGACATATATGGACTGATTTTATTTGTACTTTGTAAAAAGACAACACGCATATGCACATCATCTTGTTTTACACGACGCGATCAAAGATGGCCAACCGGCAGCCATTTTAGTTGTAAACAAAACCTGATGTTGAACAAGTCCTCAACCATTTCTCGGACATGCATGATCTGATTTTGTTCAAACTTGGCACAAGGACAGTACAGCATGGCATACACTTACACTAACTTTATTTTGAGATCTCATCAAAGATGGCCGACTGGTAGACTGGCTCCATTTTAGTTGAACATAAATATGGGCTAGCCCTTTAACTCCCTACAGCAAAATTACGAAAACAGTGGGGGCCATGTCATTTTATGTCTTTTTTTACTTGTTCGCTAACATTTTGGAAATCAAAGATGTCTTCATCTTCTCTGTCCATCAAATTAAAACCTAGAGTTGGCATTTGAAGTGGAAATGTTAATTTTATTCCCAAAGGTGCAGGAATGTTGCGTTTTCACTCCTGCTTGGCTGGCTAGTTGGTTGTCTGTCTGCCTGTCTGTCTGTGCGCAAGATGTCAAAAAAGTTATGGACAGATTCGGACGAAACTTGTTGGACAGGTTGAGTGTGTGACAAGAACAAGCCGATTAGATTTTGGTTCAGGTCTGAATCCAGATCCGGCCTATCGGTGGGATACAAAACGAAAACTGTTCAGCTTGGTGGAGGTATATGCTCTACCGAGTGCCATTCTAGTTGTCTCCACACCTTTTGAAACAAATGGGGGGGGGGGAATGGGGTGGAGAGGGAGCAGATATTGTAATCACCTCCATCTGTCCCTCTGTCATGCTATCTTCTTCTAAAATTCACCAAACTTGGTAACTATGATCATCACGTGGCACGAAGGTGGAAGAGCAGTATCATTTTTGGCCATATCCCCTCGGGCAGGGTCAAAAGCTCAAATGCCAAAAATGCAATTACGGGCACATTTTTAAACATTTTAAAATGAAACCTTGTATATGAAATCGACATGGTGGAACGCATGAAATATATCACGATTTTTTGGGTTTGAGCCCTGGCTCATGCCCCAAGGGGTGGGGACTTGCGGTCACAGCAGTCAAAACAGGAAAAAAAAGTATAAACCCAAAATCTCATATTGGGTCATTCCTGGTGGAATGTTTTGCAATCGTTTAACCTCGCTTTGGCTGGGAAGAATGTGGATTTGCGATGGCGCCCCATCGACTTCGTTCTCGTTTTATTTTTGCAATTACGTATCGGATGAAAGTAGAGTTAATTTTTTTTTCGTTGGTTAGAAAGCTATTCAAATTGATCCACTGGAATGGCAGATTGATATGATAGATGTCTGACTATAAAAAAAAAAAAATCAACCTTGCTGAAGTCAATAAGAAAGTTCAGATGAACAGCCGGCTTTTTGTCCTCCATGAAAATCTGTGTGTTGTGTAGTTCCGCAACCTGTGCAGGTCCAGTCTGTTCAGTTAAACCAAAGGAAACACAAGCAAAGGGGTTTGGAAGCTTGTAGGTGAGCAGGCCACGATGGTAAATAATGTTTCGTCAAACTAACCAAATAAAAAGTCATCCCATCCTAAAGCATTTTGGTTGTTGATGAATCCAGCAATCAGAAGGTGGAAAGGTGTTGATAAAACGATGGCAATTCATCTTTATTTGTGTTAGGGTTAGAAGAGGTGAATTATTATTCTCTGTATCGTTATAATCATTGCCAGCCTTGTCGGCACGTGTAGGATATGAAGGGGGTTTCGGATTGTTGATGAAAACGGTTGAGTTTGTGGGGGACGGAGGAAGTAAACTCGATGATCAAACGATGAATAACCATGAGCATCGTGAGACTTCTGATAATTTAGCGTCAAAGGACTGTTTGAAAGTAAAGTGTAGAAAGTTGAAAAAACATTTATTTGTTTTATGGTCATTTGAAGTTACAATATTCCAAATTTCAAATGGAAGAATGTTTTATTCTGTGGCCTTTTTCGATTTTCTGTAGGAAGTGAGAGGAGGGTGCATTTCATGTTCGGAGCCCTGTTGGGTGCTCGGATGCCACTGCTTTGGAAACAAATAAGTGATGGAAACCATTTTTTATTTATCGGTCGGAAGCATAGCAAAGTGTGCATGTAGTTTTGGACGGAGCAGCAAAGCAGGATCCCCAAAGAAGGACCTCGGACGTTGGCATGATGTGGAAAATGATACACGAGCTTTGTCTTATTCTTGGCTCAGAAAATAAAGCTTTGATTGTCCTTTAATTGTTCAAAATAATTAAATATTCCCTCGAGAATGTCCGCAAATCTCCCTCACTATGCTCGTCAATTTCTCACTTTTGTACGTCTGTTCTCATTCCTCACACATCATCCGCTTCATCACGACACCGCTATAATCTCCGCTCTCATTCCCATGGCCCACCCCCCGCTGCCTCCGCAAGCTTCGGCTCACCAAAAAGGACCTGAGTGACCTGGCGTAGCCCCAGCTGCTGCCTTTTTGGGAACCCAGCAGGCTCCTCCATCTCCTTTTTCCCATTTTCCCAGACTGGCCAGCCCGCAATCTACAAAGCTCGGTTCCTTTTTACTTCAGCCACCGAAGGTGGACAGAAGTTGTGTTTTCACCGCTGTCTGTCTTTCTGTCTGTGAGCAGGATATCTCAAAAAGTGTTGGATGGATTATGACAAAACATTATGGATGAGTTGTGGGTGTGACAAGGACGAATTGATTCGATTTTGGTGAAGATCCGGATCCATGAATTTTTAACCCTTTGAACCCTGAGGTCATTGAACTTTTGGCTCCCCCAACCATGGGCTTCCTGGAGAAAAATCCGGCCACTCAGGTATATGGAGGTTTGAATAGTGGCCGGTAAACTGGCCGCTCAGGTATATGTAGGTTTGAATAGTGGCCGGTAAACTGGCCGCTCGGGTATATGGAGGTTTGAATAGTGGCCGGTAAACTGGCCGCTCGGGTATATGGAGGTTTGAATAGTGGCCGGTAAACTGGCCACTTGGATATATGGAGGTTTGAATAGTGGCCGGTAAACTGGCCGCTCAGGTATATGTAGGTTTGAATAGTGGCCGGTAAACTGGCCGCTCGGGTATATGGAGGTTTGAATAGTGGCCGGTAAACTGGCCGCTCAGGTATATGGAGGTTTGAATAGTGGCCGGTAAACCGGCCGCTCGGGTATATGGAGGTTTGAATAGTGGCCGGTAAACTGGCCGCTCGGGTATATGGAGGTTTGAATAGTGGCCGGTAAACTGGCCACTTGGATATATGGAGGTTTGAATGGCGGCTGGTAAACCGGCCATTCAGGTATATGGAGGTTTGAATAGTGGCCGGTAAACTGGCCGCTCAGGTATATGTAGGCTTGAATAGTGGCCGGTAAACTGGCCGCTCGGGTATATGGAGGTATGAAAAGTGGCCGGTAAACTGGCCGCTCAGGTATATGTAGGCTTGAATAGTGGCCGGTAAACTGGCCGCTCGGGTATATGGAGGTATGAAAAGTGGCCGGTAAACTGGCCGCTCGGGTTTATGGAGGTTTGAATAGTGGCCGGTAAACTGTCCTATCTAATTGAGAGGGTTAAGTGATTCCTCACTATTAAGTGATGGGACTAAAAATGATATATAGCATGATATCTCAAAACGTTTTTCGGGTTATGACAAAACTTGGTGAAGGAGACGGGAACAAGTTGATTCGATTTTGGATCAGGTCTGGCTGTAGATCCAGCCTATCGGTGGGATAGAAAACGTCACCTGTTCAGCCTGGTGGTGGTATGCGCTCCACCGAGTGCCGTTCTAGTTTTCATCATACATGTTTGCATTACATTGGTGGGCCGAGATTTGGCACCGGACCTCAGGTCAAACTGACAATTGGCTGACGGTGCCAAGTTTTGCTGTTGTTGAGACAAATCGACTAAAATCAACTCAACAATTTGTCCAAGTGAGATGATCTCATGGATGTTGTTGCTGTTTCTCCACCGTACAACTTTGGGTGGTGCTGTTATATTCAGCAATCTCATAAATGTAAAATTCTTCATTCGAAGGAGACTGAATGAATGCGAGAAGACCGTTGGTCTAACTTGACATTTCCTGGAAACCTTATGCCACGAGTGCAAATTAAGTTCCACTTCCTCGGTGGAGATTCGTGTAAGAGCTTACCAATTGATGCGGGCTACACTACATGTAGTGGAAGAACATTTTGATGATGGAAGTTGGAGCCTTTGATGAAAATTAGATGAACCTTGAGGTGTGCAGACACCCATGTAGAATTGTGTGCGCCAATTTTTTTTTTTTTTTTTTTGCACGTATTGCCTGTGTGGCCTGTGCTCTCTGCTAGTGCCTTGTGCCGTCGCTAATAGGGGCAGCAGGGGCTATAACAAGGCACCATCTGCTCGTGGCTCTGAGGTCCCTCAGAAGAACACTCGGCTTTCCAGGGCATGTTTCATGTCGACTTTGATTTCGATATCTACGACGTTGCATTTTCTCATTTTCCTCATTTCTCTTGATCCAAGTTAATTATGATTTTGTTGATATTCGGTTTTTAACAAAAAATATTTTAATGGAACTTGTAACGGAACATTTGATTGTGTATTATGCCTTTGCATTCGGCATTGCTTTTGTTGTTTTATTCTCAATTTATCCACCAACTTGGTAACGCGGCATACAAAATCCAGCTGGGATGATGAAAATTATAAAATGTGCCACACCATACCGGACTCGCTTTGATCAGGTGTACGTGACTGTCTACACATCCTTCTACATCTCTCTTCTACTTCCAGATTACGTGAGGAAGTCGTTCATTCAAGGTAGTTTTTTCTGTAGATTATGCAATTCCCTTGTTGAAATCGGTACCCAACGGAACAAGGTTCTTCAAATCGAGACACTTTCGATATTCGAGTACTTCGGTGAGACAAGGATCCACGTACGGTAGATGGAATCATACCCGACTCCTTTTGTGTCGCTGTTGGGTGATACAAGTGCTGAGGTTTTGTTTGAATGGACTTGCAGCAAAGCAACTTTGAACGGCGAGACTTTGTCGTTTGTATCGCGCTCCATTGATCCGAAAACGATTTCATTTGTGAATTGGGGGGGAAAAGCGGGAAAATAACAACGAAATGACTGAGCAAAGTAACCTGCATGCCCTTGAGCCGTCAAGGAGAGATTTGAATGTTTTCTTCCCGCCACGTAGGGATCGTGAGCAGTGTGAGAGTGGTGGTGGGAGAGCAGTGGGAAAGCAGGGTGGGGGGGGTGCATGTGGGTTTTGAAGGGAAGGGTTTGGGATTTTTTTTCTTTCTTTTTCTCAACTACATCTCTCTAAGGACTGCCACCTGAATGCCAGTTGCGGGCAAAGGGAATTACAGGCTATCGCGTGTACCGTAATAACCTGTCCCTTGGTGCGGGGAGAACGAGGGCAGTGCTGGAGCTCGGCGGGGATAAGGCCGAGGAAAACACAAGTTGGGTTCTTGGAAAATGTCTGAAGCTTTAAAATTATTGCTTGAAAACTTTCCATCTTGGTCTTGTTGTTCTTGTTGATGTTGTTGTTGTTGTTGTTGTTGTCAAGGTTTTAGGAGAGGGAGATCCTCGTGTTTCTCTCAGTAGTGGACATGTTCAAGGCTCTTTTACCATTGAGGGCGACCCCGACGTTGCAAATCCAATGACGGATTTGTACTTGCAATCTGTACATTGAGTGATGCTGTGCTCACAGCAAAAGTGCAATTGACGAGCTTTCTCGAAAGCCACTGACCAAACTTTGGCCTTGCTTACAACATTATGACTATGATGTCAGAGTTGTTACGTCACTTGATTTGTCCAACTTGATGCAGAACAATCATTCGGGGATGCTTCGTACCTTAAGATTCCATGATGAAATATTTTTCACAGTGATTGCCAACAACACGGATTGTGTAGGTTACCTTCACCACAATACTATGGGTGAGAAACAGCGGTCACAACACATTATTTTTCAATTATTTAACAGGAGGTGTTTAACTTTCTTTCACGCAACATGACACTCGCTTTTGTTACCTGAATTCCCAATCCTTTACTCCCCCTTTTTGAAAATCTCTGGGTTGAGGATATACGATATGTATGATACGAGATTGGAGCCCAAAATTTTCAGGATTATTTTGATTTGCAATCCTGGGTCCTGTAATTTCAGCCACTCCCGTATATGTGAGGATACCTCGGTCGCCTTTCTTTGTAAAGCTGATGAATAGTTCTTCAAACCGTTGTCGGCATTGATGGCACACAGAGGTTGCCCTGGATGCCAGTGATCCCACAGCACACCAGATGCCCGTTATTAGGAACAGCTTGCAGGGTGTTTAGGGTCACTTGTGAGCATTGGAAAAAGTGGCTTTAATTGTGCTCTTTCTAAATGCCAGTTGTGTTTTCTTCTATTTCATTTATTATTTGGCATACTTAAATACATGTGAGCTGATAATTGTTTTGATTAAAGATAATGCTGTAGTAAAACCTGTATTATGTTGTCCAATTTGTATGATCAGTTGCCCCATTTCACACTTTTTTAACCAACATAACATTAAAAAAAAAAAATCTCAATCACTTGGTTACCTGATGAATGGTGTCTAGGGAAACTTTAAAAAAAACAAAAAACAAACTTAACCTCTTCATGTACTGATACTGATACTGATAAACACTGGGACAATGTTGAGTGTGTTGTGCCTCGTGAAACTACACTGTATATAATACAAGGTATAATGGCTGTATTCTCTGTACTAGTTTGATTGTAAAGCAATTCTCCTCCTCCATACACCCCCACCCTGGCCCTACCCCCACACCCCTCAGGAACAATTGTGTAAATTGCATGTATTGTATTCGTGTCCATCTGTGTAAACTGCTGCTTTAACAATAGTTGTTCATGATAAAACTAACGCTTCTCTTTCACACATTTCTACTGCTGCTTCATGATTATATGTATATATGTATTGATTATATATAGATTATAGATAAATATTGATTTTATTTTTAGATTTATATATATATATATGTATGTATTGATTATATATAGATTATAGATAAATATTGATTTTATTTTTAGATTTATATATATATATATGTATGTATTGATTATATATAGATTATAGATAAATATTGATTTTATTTTTATATTTATATATATATGTATATATTGATTATATACAAGGAAATCTCACACAGGTGGAGATCATTCAGCCCATCATGCCTGCGTGAACACCATACCAATTTATCTACCCAAGTTCCAAGGAAGAAAATGCACAAAAAAATTAATTAATGAAAAAGTTGTTTTTTTTTTGTTTCTTTTTTTTGTAGTTTTTGTATTTTTTTTCTTCTTCCCCTCAGGGGAGGGGGCATGGGCTTGGTTAAAAACACACAACATCAACCAACTACACAACCCCCCCTTGGTAAGACCCCCACCAACAGCACTCCGCACACATGCACACAATCACCCATCAATGCTCAAACGACCTAAAAGTCTTATCAACATCCCCTACCCCTCTATCTCCATCACTTCCAGGAACCTACATAATTCTAATTTAAACTTATCTACTTTGTCTGCTGCTACGACCTTTCCAGGGAGACCATCCCATGCATTTACTACCCTCTGAGTAAAAGTCCCCCGCCTTACTACCATCTTAACTCTCCTCTTCTTTGTATATAATCAATACATATTTCTATAAAATCAACATATGTAAAATATATATATATATAAATCAATATATATTTCTATAAAATCTATATATATATATATATATATATATATATATATATATATATATATATATATATATATATATATATATATATATATATGTCTATACATATAATCTATATGTGTATATACGAGGTGTGTTCAAAAAGTATCCAACCTTAATTTTTCGTGCGTAAACAAATGAAGCTAGGGAGGCGTGGTTTAGTGCATGTATGTAGGCGATCCTAATCCGTATACGTGAATATTTTCCCGCCTGCAGAAGCTGTCAGTCGCCGACAGACCGCCGATGAGTGAGGAAGTGTAAGTGAGCGCCATCGGATTTTCGTTTTTGACAAAATGACGGATCACTGTGGTCTCATCGCCAGTGATCACTGTGTTGTAGAAGTTGGGATCGCTGTGCACAGTCTCCAGCATGTCCTGTGCGATCTCCAAACGGAGTTGCTTCTGCTCGATCGTTAGCAGCTTTGGCACGAACTTCGCTGAGATTCTCCTTAAGCCCAAATCCTCAGTCACAATGGAATGAACGGATCTAATGCTGATGCCTGCCTCATGTGCAAGTTCTCTGATCGTGATTCGATGATCCTGCATCAGCAGGGTCCTCACTTGGTCAATGACGATCTCATTTCGGGATGTTGAGGGCCTACCAGAACGTGCTTCCCTTTCCACTGATGTGCGACCATCTTTGAAGCGGTTGTACCATTCTTTTATCTATGTGGTGCCCATTGCTTCGTTCCCGAAGGCCTGTTGAATCTTGCGGATCGTTTCCACTTGGGAATCGCCAAGCTTTACACAAATTTTGATGCAGTAGCGTTGTTCAAGTTTCTCCATCATTTTGTCAAAAACGAAAATCCGACGGCGCTCACTTTCACTTCCTCACTCATCGGCGGTCTGTCGGCGACTGACAGCTTCTGCAGGTCGGAAAATATTCACGCATACGGATTATGATCGCCTACATACGTGCACCAAACCACGCCTCCCTAGCTTCATTTGTTTACGCACGAAAAATTAAGGTTGGATTCTTTTTGAACACATCTCGTATATATATATATATATATATATATATATATATATATATATATATATATATATATATATATATATATATATATATATATATATATATATATATTGTGACGTCCACGGGACTTGAACAGTCCTGCCAACGTAGAATGAGCCGAAACGATGGAGGCGGTTTATTTATTTATAACCCAAACATGGCAGTTCTAATCGCTCTACCGCAAACGGGACGAGGAAGGTGACACGAGTCACTTTTCACTGAGTTGATGATGTTTATTTGTTTTTACTATTAACCAGAAATAACAAGACTCGGCAAGAAAAGGGATCCGGGGCGATTCGACGGGATGGTGTGGGATCGGGCGTGGGGAAAAACACAGACAATTCCAATGAATATACAGATCTCAAACCCTCTAAGGCGCCAAGCACACACACACACACACACACACACACACACACACACACACACACACACACACACACACACACACACACACACACACACACACACACACACACACACACACACACACACACACACACAAAACGTAGCTATTTCTGGTGGTCAGGCTGGACCGTGGTGTGGACGCAACTGTCCCTGGATCGGCGTCGGACGAGCTGGCCTTGCTCTCGTCAGGGGGGCAGGAGAAACCGTGGTGCTGTCGACCTCCTGGTCTTGGCCCAAGTCCGCTCACAGCCGCCAGGGAACCAGTTCTGGCGCCAAGTTGCGAGCAGGAGAGGGAGGCAGGTCCGCCCGCCGTTCGACCCCGTACTCCGAGTCAGCAGAACCCCAGAGCCAACCAAGGTGAGGCACGAGGCTCAGCAAGGCTCCAAGACACGATGAAGAACACGATTGAATCAGCACAACAACAAGCACGCTCTCCGCGCAACAGCCTCCACACCAAAAAAAACATGATCTTTTTGTCCCGATCTTCTTCCTCTTCCTTTTCGACCTCGAACAGAACCTTTTTATCCTCCCGTCCTCGTCACTTCCAATCGAGCCGTTTTATTGGCCCACCGCCGTCACCTTCCGCCAATCGTGATCACGGGGCAGAGCCATCCGCAGCTCTGTCCTGTGACGTCACGGCCAGCCTCCAGGGACTACTAAAAGGGGTTTACGCAGACACCCTTACCCTATCCCGTGTCCCTATCTAATTACGTGACAATTATCATTTCCCCCTTGAAGAAATGAACATTTACCAGACAACTTATCACCACTGAATTGCTACTTATTACATCGAGATCCTGGTAAACTCGAACAGCATGGCATACCTAATTAAACATCCTAATTACCCTTTGAATGCATACCCCCCCTCAAACGTAACAATATATATATATATATATATATATATATATATATATATATATATATATATATATATATGTATGTATATATAGATTTTATAGAAATATATATTGATTTTATTTATATATATGTATATATATATATTTATATGTATGTTTGTATATATATATATATATATATATATATATATATATATATATATATATATATATATATATATATTTACATATGTTGATTTTATAGAAATATCTATTGATTATAATATACAAAGAAGGCGAGAGTTAAGATGGTAGTAAGGCGGGGGACTTTTACTCAGAGGGTAGTAAATGCATGGGATGGTCTCCCTGGAAAGGTCGTAGCAGTAGAAAAAGTAGATAAGTTTAAATTAGAATTATGTAGGTACCTGGAAGTTATGGAGATAGAGGGGTAGGGGATGTTGATAAGACTTTCAGGTAGTTTGAGCATTGATGGGTGATTGTGTGCAAGTGTGCGGAGTGCTGTTGGTGGGGGTCTTGCCAAGGGGGGGGGGGGGGTTGTGTGGTTGGTTGATGTTTTGTGTTTTTAACCAAGCCCATGCCCCCTCCCCTGAGGGGAAGAAGGAGAAGACAAAATACAAAAACTACAAAAAAAAATAAACAAACAAAAAAATTTATTTCATTACTTAAATTTTTTTTGTGCATTTTATTCATTGGAACTTGGGTAGATAAATTAGTATGGTGTTCACGCAGGCATGATGGGCTGAATGATCTCCACCTGTGTTAGATTTCCTTGTATATAATCAATATATACATATATATTACTAAAACGCTCATCGTGTATTATGTATGTTCCCGAAATACAGCCAAAACGGTACACGATAGCACAAAAAATTTCGGCCCACCTTACTCACCATTCTCCTGCGGTGTGCAGTATCAAGTTTCGTTCAAATCGGGCAATGAAAAAAATTTATCAAAAAAATCAATTCCCGATTCAGTCAAAACCTCTTCGGGAGAATTTGATAAATGCAAACAACCTCCGCGGTATAGTTCGCTGGAGCTATCTTTTTTTTTCTTGAAATGATTTATTTTAAAATCTCAATCATTTAGTTTCGACAAAGAATGATTTATTCTTAAGCGTAAAATAAACATCGCCATTTTGATCTCATACTTCTGTATTCATGAATAAATAAAATTGTGTTTCGAAGATTACGCACAATAATTTCTTCGACTTTCTTTTCTCCGTTTTTTTTTTTTTTTTTTTGACATTAACGCGCAATATCAAGATTCGTTCAAATCGGGCAACGAACAAAATTATTAAAAAATCAATTCCCGATTCAGTCAAGTACTCTTCGGGAGTATTTGATCAATGCAAACAACCTCAGCAGTATAGTTTGCTGGAGCTATCTTCTTTTTTTTTTTTTCTTCTTTTTTTATCAACTGCTGTTACAACGGGAACCCAAGTATATCTATACACGGGTCGTTTAGTATATCTATAAAAATATATATCCATCCATCCATTGGGACCAGACTCTGTGCAGAGAGTTGGTGCTGCCTTGGCATTCTCCTTGGCTATTGGACACAATGCTGGATGGGTGGCCACTCCGACACAGTATACCAGCGTGTTGGCACTCATTTTGCCGACCTCGGAAGGATGATTGGCAGAGTCAACCCCACCTGGTATTAAATCAACAGCTGAATGGGATTTGAACTCAGGACCCTCAGATCCCAAGCCCACCACTATATATGTGTGTGTATATATATATATATATATATATATATATATATATATATATATATATATATATATATATATATATATATATATATATATATATATATATATATATATATATATATATATATAAATAAATATATATATATATATATATATATATATATATATATATATATATATATATATATATATATATATATATATATATATACAGTAGACTAGGTGTAAGTCGGTAGCGTGTAACTCGTCACTTCGCCTCAGTCGGCAGCGTCAAAAAGTCCCGAATTTATCTCATGTTAAATCCCTTTGAATAAAGGGTCATCCCTCTGTAAGTCGTCATCTCTAAGTCGTCACTTCGTCTAAGTCGTCAGATGTTGTCCATTCCCACGTAATGGAAACTCAAGTAAATTACCACTCCTAACTCGTCGCATGGAACTACTGCCTCATGAGAAGCCCGATTTCATGGAATCGTGATTCTCGTTCATTGGTGTACACCGCCAGTGATAGGCTATTTATAACTGCGTACACACGTTGATCGCACTGCAGGCAGGACAATGGCGACTAAGCGTAAGCTTACAACTAAAACCTACCAAGAAAAATATGACATTATCCAGTTTTGCGAGGCAAATCCACTGATGAAGAAAACAGACATCGATGAGAAGTTGGACATCAAACGGCAGACATTGAACGATATCTTGAAGAATAAGGGCAAGATGTTTGGACAAGTGGAGAAGAGCGTGAGGCCGGTGGGAAGTGTGAAATGCGTGAAATGTGTGTCCTTTGAAGATGTCGATGACGCACTCATCATCTGGTTTCGGCAAATGTTGGCTCAGCCAAATATTCGGTTTCGGCCGATTCGGCCGATTCGGCCAAATATTCGGATTCGGCCAAATATTCGGCCGATACTGTCTTTCGGTGGAGGATTGCCCAGCCAACATCATGGAATACAATGACCGGTTTGAATCCTTTCTCATGTACCAGATGCCCAAGAGTTTGAGGCAGTCAAACATAACGGATTACTTCGCGAAGAAGTAAAGGATCGATCGAGCTTAGTGTTGAAGTCCGATCATGGTTTTATATTGGCTTGTTTTGTACATTACCGCACTCACTCACACATAGGCATTGAGTGGTAATCATCACCACGATGACTGTGTGTCATGTAATTTGTCACCATACCATCACCGATGGTATACGAGTTGTCTTGCAGAGTTGTTCATCATCTTTACTTTTGATAAACTGATTCATGAATTCCATCTTTGCTTGATCACTTTCCAACTCACCAATGAACCCCCACCTATGCCCCGAGGATTGTATTTTCCTTTTGGTACAATAGCCGGCTCTCACACATATGTGTCCAGGCCACGCGCGACTTCATCCTTCACCCCACAGTCATCATGAATGTTCGGATACGCGTAAGTCGTCACATTTATAAGTCGTCACTTTTTTCTCGGTCCCAATGGTGACGACTTACGCCTCGCCTACTGTATATATATATATATATATATATATATATATATATATATATATATATATATATATATATATATATATATATATATATATACATACATACATACATACATACATACATACATACATACATACATACATACATACATACATACACACACACACACTGAACACACAGACAAATAGATATATACCTGTATATATAATCAATATATATTTCTATTAAATCAATACATATATATATATATATATATATATATATATATATATATATATATATATATATATATATATATACACTGTATTTGTATATATAATAGAAATATATATATATATTTACATTTATTGATTTTAGAGAAATATGGATTGATTACATTTACATATATATATATATATATATATATATATATATATATATATATGTATATATATGTATATATATATATATGTATATATATATATGTATATATATATATATGTATATATATGTATATCTATATATGTATATATGTATATATGTATATATATATATGTATATATATATATATATGTATATATATATATATATATATATATATATATATATATATATATATATATATATATATATATTGATATGACTCCAAATTGTGAGTGGTGTGAGCGCCAGGATCGTGTCCCATACAGCCCTTGCAAGATATTTTCACTTTGTATTTTTCATTAATTTTCTGAAATATATTGAATTTGTTTTTCGCTTGGAAGTTGTGGGTTATAATGTGTAAATACAGGTGGAAAAAGTCTGATTTGCTGCAATTTAATAATATATATAAATAACTTAAAAAAAATTTAAATCCCACTTTGCAATGCTTGTTCGTGTTCCATCAATCGTCCCTTTTTTCCAATTTCGGTGCCAATTCACCCCACCTCCTTAAATCTACCTCCTCCTAACCCCTCACCTGTTATCTCCTCTCCTTACCCCTACCATATAGCCCCTCATCCTACCTCCGCTTTTGGTATCTCTTCACTATCTTCTGCTTCAGTATCAGCTCCTCCTCTCTTGTCCCAAAGTGTGTACTGTTCTGACATCTGTGGGCTCCATTCTCACCAAACAGATATCTCTCTCTCTCAATAAGTACACTCATCACCACAAACATGCTCCTTCCTTCCTTTCAGCACACCTCTTCCCAACCCATCAAATCTTGTACCTCCCCCTGCCCACTCCCTTCTTCACCATACCACAACCAAGTCTCACCCCCCCCTCTCACCACCACTTCCATTGCCCTCCTGCACCTTGGCCACCTTCCATTGCCCTCCTGCACCTTCCATTGCCCTCCTGCACCTTCCATTGCCCTCAGATCTTTCCATGCAGGTTGCTACTGACAAACCAGACGTAATATGCTTAACGGAAACTTTCCTCCTTAAAGACATCTCTGACTCCCAAGTATCTCTCCCTGGTTATTCCCTCCTCTGGTATGACAGCCCTCAGCCTCGTCCTGGTGGAGGAGTTGCTCTCTTAATCAAAGACTCTATTCCTCACTCTCCATGCACTGCCCTCACTCCCCCACACCCCCAGGAATACCTCTGGTTACGGCTTCCCTCCACTCTCACCTCATGTTTAAATGTGTGCTGTATCACCACCAAACAGTGATGACTCCATTTACATCTCACTCTCCAAAAACATGGACCAACTTCTATCTTCTCATCCAAACTCTCTCTTCCTCATATGTGGCGACTTCAATTGTCATCATGCCAGTTGGCTCGGTGTGGGTACCTCTCTCACCTGTCATGGCACTTCAGCAAAAGATTTCTGCGACTCATTGGGACTGACTCAATCGGTCAACTTCCCGACCCGGATCTCAACCAATGGTACTCCGTCTCTTCTGGATCTGATTTTGACCAATTTCCCAGAAAATATCTGCTGCTCTTCTCCGCTCCAATCGGTTCTTCTGACCACGTCCTTGTCAAAGTAGACATATCTCTGGCTGTTATTAGAGAACCACCTCACCGCCGTCGAGTCTGGCATTTCACTCAGGCTGATTGGCTGGGACTTCAAGCAGCCATCAAACTGGTGGTGGCGGCATCATGTTATTGGGGGTGTATTTCATCAGCAGGGACTGGCAAGCTTGTCAGGATAGAAGGGAGAATAGAAGGTGTAAAGTACAGGAGAATCCTTGATGTAAACCTGCTTGAGTCAGCCATGAATCTGAAACTGTGTCGGAGATTCACATTTCATCAGGACACTGATCCAAAGCACAAAGCTAAAGCCACACTGGAGTGGCTGAATAAGAAGAAAATGAATGTTCTTGAGTGGCCCAGCCAAAGTCCTGACTTGAATCCAATTGAATATTTATGGCGAGACTTGAAGATTGCGATTCATCATGAAGATCCTCATCAAACTTGGCAGAACTAGAGCAATTTTCACATGAAGAATGGGTAAAGATTTCACCATCTCACTGTGTAAAGCTGGTAGAGATCGACCCACAAACACTCGTAGCGGTCATTGCTGTAAAAGGTGCTTCCACCAAGTACTGACCTAAGGGGTTGAATACTTTTACAACCAGTGAATTTTGATTTGTACCTGTTTTTACAGGTATTCCTGACATATAACAGCATTTAGTTTGATCTCTTCAGTTATTAATAAAAAAGTTTATTTCGAAAAATTATTTCTCTTTAACTCATAATTCATCGAAATGTGGTGTTATTGGGAGGGGGGAATACCTTTTCAGGCCACTGTGTGTGTGTGTGTGTGTGTATGTGTGTGTGTGTGTGTGTGTGTGTGTGTGTGTGTGTGTGTGTGTGTGTGTGTGTGTGTGTGTGTGTATGTGTTTATGTATGTATATGTATGTGTGTATGTATGTATGTGTATGTATGTGTGTATCTATGTATATGTATGAATGTATGTGTGTATGTATGTATGTATGTATAATGTACATGTATGTATATGTATGTGTGTATGTATATGTATGTATGTGTGTATGTGTATGTATAATGTATATGTTTGTATGTATGTATAGGTATATGTATGTATGTATAATGTATATGTATGTATGTGTGTATGTGTATGTAGGTATTTATATGTATGTGTGTATGTGTATGTATGTATAATGTATATGTTTGTATGTATGTATGTGTGTATGTATGTGTGTGTATGTATGTATGTATATGTATGCGCGTATGTGTATGTATAATGTATATGTTTGTATGTATGTGTTTGTATGTATGTATAATATATATGTATGTGTGTATGTATGTGTGTATGTATATGTATATGTATGTTTGTATGTATGTATGTGTGTATGTGTATGTATGTATAATGTATGTGTGTATGTATATGTATGTGTGTATGTATATGTATGTATGTATAATGTATATGTATGTGTGTGTGTATATGTATGTGTGTGTATATGTACGTGTGTATGTATAGGTATATGTATGTATGTGTGTATGTGTATGTATGTATTTATATGTATGTGTGTATGTGTATGTATGTATAATGTATATGTTTGTATGTATGTATGTGTGTGTGTATGTGTGTATGTATGTATGTATGTATATGTATGTGTGTGTGTATGTATATGTATGTGTGTGTGTATATGTATGTGTGTATGTATATGTATATGTATGTATGTATAATGTATATGTTTGTATGTATGTATGTGTGTATGTATATGTATATGTATGTTTGTATGTATGTATAATGTATGTGTGTATGTATATGTATGTGTGTATGTATATGTATGTATGTATAATGTATATGTATGTGTGTGTGTATATGTATGTGTATATGTATATGTATGTATGTATAATGTATATGTGTGTGTGTATGTATGTGTGTTTGTATGTGTGTGTGTATGTGTATGTATGTATTTATATGTATGTGTGTATGTGTATGTATGTATAATGTATATGTTTGTATGTATGTGTGTATGTGTATGTATGTATGTATAATGTATATGTATGTGTGTGTGTGTGTATGTATGTGTGTATGTATATGTATGTGTGTGTATATGTATGTGTGTATGTATATGTACGTGTATGTATGTGTGTATGTATGTGTGTATGTATATGTATGTATGTATAATGTATATGTTTGTATGTATGTATGTGTGTATGTGTATGTATGTATGTATAATGTATATGTATGTGTGTATGAACATGAGCCTTTGAGTCCGATGGAAACTTGTGTTGTATTGGCCTCTGCATGGTATGTCTCACAGAAAGGCTGGGATCGCATCCATGGAACAGTCATGTTACTGGTTTGAAAGGGTGCATGCTCACTCCCAGAGAAGATGATTGTTTTTATCCAATCTTCTCTATCAAACCCAATAGAGACGATGAGATGTGGTCAGAAAGTACCATTTTGGAATTTCCATGGTACTGGCTATCTTTCTGTTGAATCAACAGAGTTAAATTCCCCTTGCATGATGTCAATATTTATTAGTCCCAACCCCCTTGCTTCTTCAAATTTCATTCCCTGATGAGGTAAGCCAACCCTTCCCCCTTCCCAAACCCTCAGGTAACATCATGCCCCTGGTGTCTTCGTGGTGGAGCTGCATACCAGGCTGGACCTTTTTAAGAATGTGTCCGATGTTCGAGGTTTTATTTTCCTCTTTAGGATCATTGACACAATGATTCGACTTGACTTGATCGGCCTATTTAGTTGACTGCAGGTTGATGATCTCCCCCCACATAGTACATTCGGTTGTTTCCAACACATTTGAGCCTCTTCTACCCCAGTTGGCCGACATAAAAAAAAAATTCCCTTCAATTTTAAGTTTGTTTTTTTTTTGTTTTTTTTTTTTAACTCCTTAAATTTTAATATTTTTTATTTTATTTTATTTTTAAAGTTGTCAGTTTTTATGCCTCCGCGGACAAAGTCGCCGATGGCATTGTTTTTGGTCCGTCCATCCGTCTATCCGTCCATATGTATGTACGTATGTCCATGCTAATTTTCTGTATTTCACTATAACCGCTTATCCGAATGACTCAAAATTTTCACCAGAGGTGTGACTCATGTAAAATATTTTAATGATAATTATGACGTTATAGGTCATGTGGTGTGGCAGCCACGTTGGAAAAAGGAAAAACTTTGGACCTCTGCATCTCTGAAACCTCTCCATGAAAAAAATTGAAACTTGGCACACGGCGAGTACTCCCCATGGGGAAACGAGCAAGATTTTATGATGACGTCATCGGTGTCTTCATTATGACGTCATAATTGCATACTTCTAACGCTTTATCTGATCGGTATGAAGATTTTTGAGGGTCATCTCGGGCTAAATTGCATGGGGGGGGGGGGTGAAATATTGATGATGTCATTGGTCACGTGGTTTGGCAGCCGTATTGTTTTTAACATAAAAACGTTAAAAAATCTTCTCCGAAAAGGCTGAACAGATTAAGGCAAAACTTTACAGGTATGATCGTCTATCCATGAGGACCAAAAAGTTCCCCACCTATGATGTCATAGG
>NC_140969.1:106979388-106984388 GCF_056783735.1 Eptatretus burgeri
GCATCTACTTCTGCTCTGAATTTAAAACCGACCTGTAATTCAAAACTGGCATCAGCGACAGGTAGCAGATTTACCCAGGTGAGCAGGGCTCATCCCTCGCACCACACTTGGACATTGTTCAGGTACTCGGGCCGATTCAAAATTTGTTGAACTGTTACTCCCAGTCCATGCGTTCACTCGCTGTGATTCTAAAAGGGATATGGCATCAGTGGAACAGTCGATATAAAGCCTCAGAAAATGACTGACGATGAATACACAGCACCGAACGACCTCAGGACGGACATAGGTTCCGGTGATGAGTTTCAGGAAACAATTGAATTGTGCATATAGCTGCGCTTTACAGCAAGAAAATGGAAGGAAATTTCAATGCCCTCGCACACTGCTGGTTCTTCCAGCCGCAGGGAAGACATTTCTCTTCCACCAGCAAAAGCCAGACTATGACGACATGCAAGGAGAGCAAACCATCAAACACACATCTGGAGAAATGCTTTCGTGGCAAAGCCGCAAGTTTCATCACAAATTGCCATTGGGTGGTGGTGTTATGATCACCAGGTGATGGTGCCCAAACTCGTGACCGACAAAAGTCAACGGGTTAATTAATATTGGCTGCGTTGCAGCGTGAGTGTTAATCCTGCGATGAACCGAAATGATCTTGTACTGCGTCAAACCCAAATGGAGGTGACTCGCACGTGCGGAAGCACACAAGGCTCTTAAGCCTTGTGAAACCAAAGGGTTTATTTCCCACAAATAAATAAATAAATCAATAACCAGGAGATGGTGGTTGCAACAGTAGAGACGACGGCGGGTTGTGGTGGGGAAGAAAGGGGGAACATGGAATCAATAGATAAATAATTATGTGCAAGAGGAATAAAATCTAAGACACTACACACCGGATTCCAGCACAGACAGGGTTGGGGGGACGAGAAAACCCGGGTGAGGCCTCAGCTGCTGGTGGGCGTGCAGGCGATGATGAGGTGAGCAGGGGCGATGAACAGGCGATGATGCAGGCGACGAAACACACGGGCAGGAGCAACAAACGGGGAAAGGCAGGAACGCCGAATCCGGGCCACGGCAGAAGCAGGAACAGGAGAAGGCAGGCAGGAACCATGGACAGAGAAACCGTTTCTCCTCAAGGTCATCCACCAACCCCTTTGGCGCACTCCCAATTCTCTTTAGCTCTCAGGTGAACCCAAAATTGTGCCCCTCAGGAGGCGATCCAAGCTTCGCCCTCTCTTGGCTTTGGCTTCACCTCGGCGCCTCACTGGTGGGACATTACAAGGGGGTTGCATGTATGATTGTCTTAGTCTTAACCCATAACTAATTATTACCACGCACCATCCCCCTGTATGGTGCACATGCGAACAAGACAATCCTGAAGCTAACATTTCCCAACTTGATCACATTGAGATGGGCAAGCTACTCGTACATAGACCATACTCCTCTATACATTTCTATCCATTCGAAAGTCAAATCTTCCCCCAACAACCATACAAACATAGCAATATTATCTATACATTCTGATAAGAGGTGTGTGTGTGTGTGTGTGTGTGTGTGTGTGTGTGTGTGTGTGTGTGTGTGTGTGTGTGTGTGTGTGTGTGTGTGTGTGTGTGTGTGTGTGTGTGTGTGTGTGTGTGTGTGTGTGTGTGTGTGAGAGACCATTTTTTTTTATCAGAGATGCACAAATGGATCTTCGTCATAATTTCAGTTTCATCAGTGAGTATTGGGGAGAGTTTTTGGCAAAAAAAGCTTTTGAAAAATTTGAAAAAAATGTTGGATTTTTTTTTTTTAATCTCTATCGTGCGTCGGCCTTTGTAATGATGTGAAAGGTGACATTAAAGGTGATATTAACTGATCCCTGACCCCATTCCTTAGCGGGTGGAGGGAGGTGTTTTCGGCCCCACCAAAAAAACTGAAAAAATAAATTAATTTCCTCAAAATGCCCACAGGATCAGAACTGCACTGGGGAATGCTGAGTCACCCTGCTCGGCAACACTGAGTACCTCCTCTGCTCGGCAATTCCGCATGGCCCCCACGCTAGGCAATGCCGGGGTACCACCCGCTGTCGGAGTACCTCCCTTCCCCCCCGCTAGGCATACCTGGGTAACCTTGCTAGTGTACCATAAGTTAATATTGGTGTTAACTGCTGTATCCAAAGAACAAGGTAACTCTGTAAGTGTCGCTCCTTGGTTGCTCATGTTTCCAGCTGATACCTGGGTTTAGAACAAGGTGGAAAACAAGTGTATGCTTCTGCCTTGTGTACAACAATGGATGAACACACCCAGTGAAGGATTTATTAGGAGAGGATGATCTCTCAAAAGGGCAATGCAAACAAAATGTGCTTGAAGTAGTTGTGGTGGGGAGTGGTTGTTCCACAATGATACTTTTTTTTTTTTTCTTTCAGAATTACCTTCTGGACTACCTGTCCATGTGCACAATGAACCACCTGTAGAACTAGCCAGCCATTCATCCTTGTGTAAAGTTCATTCCACACCTATTGCATCATAATAATAACAATCATGTGGGTAACTTTATATCTCACACTGTCCCTTTGTCTTGTGGCCGCCATCTTTGTATACAAAGTTATGATTGTTCTAACAGGTGGCTTATTCTGACAACATATGACTGCACATGATTTTAACCAGTTTGTGACTCTTGGTGTGTACAAAAATGTCCATGTTTGTTTACACCTTTGTTATTTATCGTGTGTCCTGCCCATTGCTGAGTTTGACCAAGTCAGATGAGTGCTGGTACAGACAAACCAGACTCGGTCGTGGAACGGTTAGAGCGTCCGCCCTGAGTCTGGGACGTCGGAGGCTGAAATCCCGGCCGAGTCGTATCCAAAACTTTCAAAATTATCCGTGCTGCTTCCTTGCTTGACACTCATCATTTAAAAGGAGGGAGCGCAGACAAAGAACACTGGGAAGGAAATGACAAAGCCCCCCGGCGTAACGCTTGCCAAGGAACTGCTTCGGCAGCAGGAACGCTCTGTAACGAGTACTGTTCATCAAAATGAAATGCACGGACAGCAAAAGTCGAGTAGTTGAGTTGAGGTGGCCCCGTTCACCAGATGTGCGTTCTCGAAGGGTCAGTCCAGGACAGGTGCGTTACGCTCATACCTGCAGGGCAGTGCTTTGTGCTTGACCCTACATGGCATTTATTACACGGAATGGCCGGACGGGCGTATCGGGTGCGAGGCGAGTCCACACCTGCCCAGCTGGGCGCGTGTTCCACGTTGTTCTCATGGTTGTTGTTCTCGCCGCAGTCGCCTCAAGCGTTTACCATAAGCTGTCGGAGCAGTTCTAAAGAACAGTATTTACGGATTCTTTTTCTTTCATTTTTTTTTGCCCTGAACCAGGCCTTGTTCGGACTTTGACAAGTTAATTGTTTATTTATTTATTGCAAAATGATGTTCTTTATGACTGTGCTCTATGTGATGTCATTAACCCCCGAATAGTAGTCCTTTCTTCATCTACGGAGCATGCGGTGGACGGTGAAAGGCACCTGCTCGGCCGGGTGTTGGCTTAACGGTTAGGTGGCTGGCTCAATATCCGAGGGTCTCGAGTTCGAGCCCCTGTCGGTCGTTGAATTAACACCAGTACACTGGTAACAGGAGCACTGGTAACAGCATCAGCAGCACAGCCGTGCCCCCGGCCATTGATGCCACTTGCAGCCTCGTGCTGCACACGAAGGAGGAGGAGGACAACGAGGCATCTGTTTGGGGTTGTGCATGCATTCCACCGGATGCTCCTTGATGCCCCGCTCCGCACGGTGTGCTCGCATCCTTTACTCGCCTCGCACCTCCATGAAGCACGAGGTACGCCTGAGAGCAGCCGCTGATCTAAAATGCGCACCCATAAACCACATTCTGTACTTCCTCTTGCATCCAGGAGGGCTGAACTCAACGTCTGAACGGATCGATGGCCGTGCGACACCAACAACATTGGTGCGGCTGAAATATTCTGCAGACCGAGAATGTGCGGAGTGCTCTTCCAAGCAGGAATCGGGGCAGCAATTTGGAATTTGACCTCAAAGTACAAGCACATGATGACCGACTGCAAACGCATATTTAACGGCCATCAGTGAATGCTGGCACATGGAGCATCCGGCTTAACCGAGAAAATGACCATTTTTCACATTTACTGGGTTCCGCAGTCTTCAGAAAGTGATTTGTGCTGTTGTTGTTGTACATGTGGTTGACGAGTTCAGGAGACAACAGACACGTGATTTTAGAGGGTACACCTGAATGCCAGTCAGACAATGGTTATTTGATCCTCCAGCATCTCGATCATCTTTATTCAATTTGTTATGTACAACTTTATTGGTGTTCAAAACTGAAGACGCAACCACCAAGTGGAATGACTCTGAGCAAGACTTGGGCTTGACGTTTTGACCACCGCGTCGTCTTCACCAGTGACACAGGTGATCACTCGGCGGTCCAAACATCTCACCTGGGCCTTACCTATTGATCAACGACACGAGTTGATGGTGCCTTCAATTTTGAATACGGATCTTCCCAATTACACCCGCACTTTGGTGTGTGCATGTATGTACACCCGAACTCACAAACAGACAGACAGACAGACTGACAGACAGACGGGTTGAAAACATAACTTCTGTCCACCTTCGGTGGTAGAGGTAATACATATCTATTCACCCAATTGTTCCTTATTTTCTATTGTCCCGAAGCTACTCTCTTATTGATTGCACTGATTGCCTCTTTACCTGCGTCACCGAAGGTGGATGGAGGTTATGTTTTCACCCCTATGTGTCCGTCTCTGTCTATCTGTGAACAGGATGTCTCAAAAAGTTGTGCATGAATTAAGACGACGCTTGGTGGACAGGTTGGGTGTGTGACCCAGGGGTCGAGAACAAACCGATTCGATTTTGGTTCAGGACTGGATTCAGATCAGACCCATCAGCGGGAGACAAAACATGTAAACCGTTCAGCTTGGCGGAGGTGCGCTCTCTCCCAGGTACCGTTGTAGTTTACAGTGTGTTTG
>NC_140969.1:106989388-106999388 GCF_056783735.1 Eptatretus burgeri
CCCTGGGTGTTCGTCCATGGCCCTGGGTGTTCGTCCATGGCCCTGGATGTTCGTCCATGGCCCTGGGTTTTAGTCCATGGCCCTGGGTTTTAGTCCATGGCCCTGGGTGTTAGTCCATGCCCCTTTGTGTTAGTCCATGCCCCTTTGTGTTAGTCCATGGCCCTGGATGTTAGTCCATGGCCCTGGGTGTTAGTTCATGGCCCAGTGCAATTGGAATGATCCTGGGGATATAACCACGATGTATTATGTACATGTACATCAGCCGGACGAATGTTGTTGCTTCATGTTTGTACATTGGATTATTACCTCCGCCACCGAAGGTGGAAGGAGGTAATGTCTTCACCCCTCTCTGTCTGTTTGTGTGCAGGATATCACAAAGAGTTGAGGATGGATTCGGATGAAATTTGGTGGACATGTTGGGTGTGTGACAAGGACGAACTGATTAGATTTTGGTGAAGATCCGAATCTGGATCCGGATATGAGAATTATATAATTTTTAAAGTGATTCTTCACCCTTGAGAGATGGGGCCAAAACCAATATAAGGCATGATATTTCAAAAATGTGTTTGGCTTGATATGTTCTACTGGATCAGGCATTGCATGGCAGAGGTACGTGCTCTGCCGAGTATCCCTCTAGTTTTTATTGTGTTTATCCTTCGCTCGGGAAGCAAAAAACAGAGTTAAGCGATCGGTGGCGTACGGACTTGTGTCATATGTCGTACGTCGTACGTGTCTGCATTTTGTTAAGAGCGTACATCGAAAACCGTTCAGCCCCAGACAAAAATAGCATTCCTTTCCTGTAGTAATTCTCTGCAGACAACTGAAGTAGGATATCTTACCAACTACAGTATACGAGAGTACAACTATCATGTCCATCCATCCATCCATTGGGACCATACTCTGTGCAGAGCGTGGGCTCTGCTTAAGCAGTCTCCTTGGCTATCGGACACAATCCTGGACGGGTCACCACTCCGACACAGTTTTCCAGCAAGATGGCACTCATTTTGCTGACCTCGGAAGGATGACAGGCAGTGTCAACCCCACCTGGTATTAGTTTAACAGCTGAGTGGGATTTGAACTCAGGATACATAGGATCCCAAGCCCACCACCCTAACCATGAAGCCAACACCAGGCATGTACTCTCATATCGTATCGTTCTAACTGTAGCATTTTTGCCTGGGGCGGAGAAAATTGAAACTTTCCCACATGTTACGTGACCATGTGATATCTTGGTCACTCTTTTGAGGTCAACATATAGAGGCCATTTTACTAGAATCATTAATTTTCATCCGATTGACTTGAAATTTGAACAGCATTTCTATCTGACCTCACCGAGTTCAACCACCAATTATTTTTCAGGTCAACATCGGCCAAATTTCTGAAATCCCCAATTTTCATCTGATTGATTTAAAATTTGAATAGGATTTGCATAAAAATGACCATCATGTGTCACACGGTTTGGCGGCCCTATTGGATCTGAGGGAAAATCTTTGAAAATCTTTGTCGGAGAAGCCGTTTAACCGATCAATGCAAAATTTAACTAAATGATCGACTACCCATGGAGAATATGGTTTGACAAAGATGACATCATCAGTCACGTGGTGTGGCAGCCATATTGGATCAAATCAGACTCCACCTTCCTGAAATTCCCTGTAATGTCCATCTTGTATTCCCTATGTTCCCCGCCCCATCCCTCTCCCTTCCACAGATCTCCGAATGTCTCTGTTCCCCACTGTTTTGTCCTTCCCACTCCCACCCCTCTTGTCTCCTGCCCCCCTTGCTGTGCGTTGTGTGTTAGGTCTCATATGAGCCTCGACAAGGTATACAAAAAAACAAACAAACAAGAGTTGGCTTGCATCAAGTCCTTGTCAAGACTGCACGGGTTATGTATTCCATGAGAACCATGTAGTTATTCTTTTCGGCAAGGAACGTGCTATTAATTATCCAGTGCCCAAATAAACGAACATTCATTGGGACTGGAAAGGGACACGTATTGCAAAGCCATTCTTACTCTTTAATATAGTAGGATCCACAGAGATGAAAATGATATCTTATAAGTTTGCTTCACTTGCGGTGTAATATTTGCCTTTTCAATTCCTATTTTCTTACATGGCACGTCATACAAATCACTGAAGTCTGCGTCCACCGTGTCATTCGTGGCAAACGCCGTACCTGAAATGAAACCAGTGAATATCCTTTTCCCTGATGAGAAAGGGAAGGACACTGCCCTCATTGCATCGGTTTCTGTTGGTAGACCCTTCAGAGCGTGTGATGTCGACCTGCTATCGCTGACCTCCTCATCAGCAAGTTGGCACGTCCTCTCCGTTGTTTTCCTCCTCACCTTTGGGGTTTGATTTGCCACCGAAGTCGAATGTTGTTACATGATGGCATCTCGTTTTGGTTGGTTCATTCCTCTTGGTGTTGGTTGGTGGCCTATTTTTGGTTGGTGGTTGGTGACCTCTTGGTTGGTTGGTGGCCTATTTTTTGATATAACCTCTTGGTTGGTGGCCTATTTTTGGACAGATCTTAAACATTGCTCTCGTACCAGTCACTGTTGTGTTTCATTGTAGTGCAACTCCACCGCTCAATGTTGTGTCCAGATCTTTTGAATCGCAGGATACTTTAGGAAGTGAAATAATCCAACTCGGGCTAATTTATCCTCTTTTGTTACAACCATAAGCTGCACAAAATGCCATTTTGCACCGAATTCCCAGATATTTAAGCAGATCTCATTCATACTTATGACTGCTGTCTTCCATTGATGATTGTAACGTGAGCAAGACTCCAACTTGTCAGCCATCTGGGCCGCGCCGGAAGTGCGTCCTTTATTTTTCTAGTTCCGTTCGGATAACCAACAGCAACAACAACAACACTAAAGTTGTTTCTGAATTGCAGGCACTTCAAAGATAAATTACATCTTCCCCTTCAAGATGGACAAGAGCAATGAACACGTTATTGTTACGCGAGCAAATAGTGCGGAACTCAAACCAATTCAGTAAGAGGAATGGAATCGGAGATCATAAAATAAATGGAAACATTGATCGCTTGCAAAGTACAACTCGGTCCCAAAACGAAACAACAGGTCAAATACCTCAATCGACATTACCTTGCAACAAATCAAATCCAATTCAGTGCGAGGAGACATCCAAACTTCACAAGGGTAACAGTTACAGTTCATCACAAGTCAAGTCTGTTTAGTCGACGACTGATCCGACCACTTTTGAGTACGAGTTACGCATGGGGTTACTGGGCGAGCTGCAGACGCTGACGGGGTGACTGCTCTGTCTGGCTCATCCAGATCTACAGTTGGTGCAGTGCCACCAGCTGGAGGCTTCATGTCCGACGAACGGCTTGAGCCATCATGGGCCTCACCGGTAGCGTTATCAGTATCAACGAAAGACCGATCGAGAGTGACACCCTCATTGGCTACACTGGTGCTCTTACGTAAATGTACACGGTTACGGCGATAAGTGTCACCCGTTTCTCGGGACTGAACAACGTACGAACGTGGCTCAGAATGCTGCTTCACCATCACAGCAGATATCCACCTTTTGGAACCTGTAGGAGGCTCCATTCTCACTTCATCATTCTGATGTAATGGTGGAAGATCTTTGAGTGAGCGACGATCATGGTAGAACTTCTGTTTTGCTTTTTTCAGGTCAAAGCGCCTTCTTACAGCATCACGGTCATAAGCTATAGGCACCAGAAGACCTCGGGCAGTGGGAAGGGTATTCCTTGGACGTCTTCCCATCAGTAATTGAGCCGGTGATGCATGAATACCTTCCATAATCGATAATCCAGCAAGGCCAGGTGCTTGTCTGTAGATTTTCGCCTGAGTCGTTATATTGTTTGTACAACCGTCCCTACCTCTCCATTTGAACGTGGATATCTGGGGCTGGATGTTCTAAGAATGATTCCATGATCTTTGCAAAATTTCCTCACAAGTCGTGAGTTGTACATAGTCCCATTACCACTCCGTAGAGTCTCCGGTAGACCATGTCGACTAAACTGGGCTTTTAGTTGCTCAAGAGTTGTTCTGCAGCGTAAATCCTTCACTGCATCCACCTCAATGAATTTGGAGTAATAGTCAACCGTTATCAGGTAGGTCTTAGCATCAAACTGGAACAGGTCTGTCCCAATTTCACTCCAAGGTAGATTCGGTGTCTGAGTGGGTTTCAGGGGCTCAGCAGGCAGGTGATTTTGATAGTCTGCACACTTGGAACAGTTCTGAACAGTTTGCTCTATGTCCACATTCATGGAGGGCCGGTATAGAACGGTCCCTAGCTCGTTGCTTACACTTGACTATTCCTCGATGCGATTCATGAATCAGGCTCGGCATGCGGAGTCTCAGAGTAGGTGGAACGACAATTTGCATGCCTTTGGATATGATGCCATCCACAACCAAAAGTTCACTCCAGGAATCTCAGTATGGTCGAAGACAGATTGATGCATCTCGCTTGGTCTCTGGTCATCCATCAAGAATCCTGGTCTGTAAATGACCGAGTTCTGACTGATAGGAAGTATGCGGATCTTCAAAAAACTACTCAGAGACGGATAGAAAGTCCAGCATTGAAACATGCTCCAAGTTGTCCAGTTCTGAATGAGTATCTGGCAGGTACGCTCTGGAAAGGGTGTCTGGAAGTTGCATGTCCTCCCCTCTTCTGAACTGAATGTTGAGGTCATACCATTGCAATCATAGTAGCATGCTCTGTAGTCTCGTTGGAGCGGACAGCGACGTTGACTGGTTTCCCAAATATATAACAATGAAACTTCTTGCAGGCATGAACTATGGATAGCATCTCCTTCTCTATTTGTGCATTCCGGACCTTCTCCTCATGCACGCCTTGGATAATTATTAATCATATCCAATTATTAAACAAAAAGTTTTTTCTGAATTGCAGGCACTTCAAACATGCATTACAATGATGTAACACATTCGTGATAGCTGGATTTTTCTGGATACTCAGTGGAGCGCATACCTCCGCCAGGTGAAGTTTGTTTTGTATCCCCCTGATAGGCCGGATCTGCGGCCGCACCTTAACCAAAATCTAATTGTATTGTTTTTATCACCTACCCAACTTGTCCACCTAGTTTTGTCCGAATCCGTCCACAATGTTTTGAGATATCGTGCTATATATCGTTTTTGGCTCCATCTCTCAATCATGAAGAATTACGTGAGAAGTTAAAAAAAATTCTCGTGTCAGAATCCGGATCTTCACTAAAATCGAATCATTTGTCCTTGTCACACACCCAACCTGCCCACTAAGTTTTGTACGAATCTGTCCACAACCTTTTGAGATACCGTGCTCGTAAACAAACAAACGGACGGACGGACGGTGGTGAAAACATAACCTCCGTCCACCTTCGTCAGCGTGTGTACATGGGATCATAGATGTGTATGCGTGAGCACACAACGTAATGGTAGGGTAGCACATTTGAAACACTGAAGTAAGGACGACGAGACGAGGGACGCAGGGAGATGACGTCACAATCGGAAGAGTAAGGGGATGAGAATGTACACAGTTGGGTGACTGCTCTGAACTTTGTGAGGGTGAGCAGATGAGGGTTTTTTTTTTAAATGAAAGCGTACAATCTAGTGTGGCTTTGGGAGGACAAAAGTAGGACAAGGCAGGGGACAAGGCCAGATGTAAGCTTTCATAAAATAGAGATCCCACCAACTTGCTGTTGTTGGGAGAGTCACCGCCCTTGGGAATCCGCCTCTTGCCTTAAGGTACCAATAGTGTGAACGTCTTGTCTTCGACCTCCTCAAGAAGAGTAACGTGGGAAGCAGGAACACCAGGGTGGGAAGCCATACTCCAGGGAGTTGCATATGAAAGCTTTGCACACCATAATGATCTCTGTTCTGCTCAGGAATGCCTGAACACAATGAAGAATACCCAGATGGCGACTGGCCCATTGATACTGCCTCGGTGATATTATCCTTCTGTGATGCATTATGGCAAATACTGAGGCCAAGGAGTTCCAAGAGCTGCACCTCTTCGATTGTCTGTCCATCTAAGCAGATTGGGTGGTTTGATTCGTGACCCTTGTGGTGAGAGTATGATTGTGCGCGACTTGCCGGCATCGAACCCTCACATTCGAAGTAACCGTCCAATGGCTTAACTTGTCCAGGTCTGCCGAAAGGAATTTGACAGCAGCGAGACTCTCACAAGTGCGATGTACTTTTTGCACAGGGTGGAGTATTTGGCAAAATGGTAAAGTTGCTTTCAAGAAAGGAGGGTCACACGACAACATTCAAAATCATGCCCCTGCTAGCTTCATGCTGGGTTGACGAAAGAAACTTGTTCCGCTGAATAACCTCCAAGGCATTCCAGTATCTTCCCTTTACTCTTTTAAGGATTGATGAACCATGTTGGGATTTTTTGCAAGACTGTAAAGTAAAGGGGTCTGTATTATATAATATACTAAAAAAGGGTTTTCAAAAGGCAACTTAGAAGTCACTAAATAGGGGAAAACAATAGTTTGTCAATTGTTATATTATTACATATGTATATTTACTTCTGCCACTTAAGGCGGAAGGAGGTTATGTTTTCACCCCGTCTGTCTGTCTGTCTGTCTGTCTGTCTGTCTGTCTGTCTGTCTGTCCGTGCTCATGAACCCGCACTCACGAAGCGAAAAGTGGGCTTAAGCAGTCGGTCATGGCTCTGCAACCTCTTGGCGGATTGACATGAAATTTTCACCATGAGGTGTGGCTACTCATGTAGAATGTTTTTATGATTATGACGTCATAGGTCACGTGGTGTGGCAGCCATATTGGGGAAAAAAGAAAAACTTTGAACCTCTTTCTTCGAAACCGCTCTCTGGAAAAAAATTGATACTTGGCACGTGTGAAGTACTCCTCGTGGGAAGCAAGCGTGATTTTAAGGGCCATCTCGGGATAAATTGGTCAACAGGAAGAAAAATTGATGACATCATCGGTCATGTGGTTTTGCAGCCAAATATATATATTTTTGCGAATTCGCGCCCGCTGGCGTGCAATCGGCCACTTGACTCGAATGGCGGCCGCCTCGCCCACCGGAACGGGCAATTCAGTCGTGACCCTCCGGGAACTACCGCCCGGAGCCAGTCACGGGTGCGGGTTTAACCTCACCACAACTCAGTCCGCATTCTACCCGCGCGAAATAGGGTCTGATCGCCGAATGGTCGATTTACCTAAGTACTCGCGCGGATAGCGTACCGAGGAGTTGTACCACGCCACAGGTCGACTCCGGACACGAACCGCTTGAGCGGCCCGTTCCGTACTACAGGGATAACCGAGCGGAGTTATCGTCGACCTTGACGGTTCAGATTAGTTACCGGGAACTTACACCCACTACGAATCCCTTACGTGATGCAAGATGTAGAGTCAATAAAAGGAAGGAGACGAAGCAAAGCGGGAAACAGTTCAACAAGTAAGCACTTTATTCACACACACAGACACAAAGCAAGCACGTATATACAGCCATACAAAATGCAACAAAAGCAAATGCAATATGACCGAATAAAAGCTTACACACGGTAACACTTACACAGTTTTACTTGTAGGACGGCGCCACCACATGCATTTACACAAAAAGCAAAGGAAAAAGAAAGTAGTGACTTCCCTGCGCGCCGTCGAGTCCCCCTCCCGCGACCTCAGCGTGGTCACGCCTGGTTCCAATCTCCCTCGCGGCCGGCGAACCCTCTCTGGCACTCCTCGTCCGGACGCGTAGGCTCGCGCCCCACAGCCGGCTCTGCCGCGTCTCACGTCCGCGCCTCCTGCGTGGCAGGCCGCGAGCGCAGGACCAAGATGACAGGAGACTCAGCAACGACGAGAGAAGAAGAGAAGAAAAGAGGGGTGTGCGCCCCGCCCGTGTCCTTCTTTTATGGAGTGGGGCTCCGCCCTTCGCAGCGCGGGGCTCCGCCCGTCGCTCCGCCCCGTTCTCGGCTCCACCTCCCTTCGAGGCGTTTCGAGAAGCCTCTCAAAATGGGGCGTGCCCTCACTCCGACTGCCTCACGCCGCGCATCCACCAATCGGGAGCGAGCCGCCGCACCCTCCCCTTCACACCGAGCGTGGTGGGGGGGATTCAGGTGGAAGCATCAGGCGGGGAAAACCCCACAGGCTCCACAAGTGCTTTTTGTTCTTGCACGCGTCCGCACGGTGCTCGTTGAATGGAAAGTGGCGAAGATGTGGTAGCGTAGTTGTGGAAGATGGCGTCGTGTAGTGAATGGCGTGATCGTGAGATGTTGGTTGTGGTGATGTTCGCTGTTGTACTTGCAACAAATTAATAATAGCCAAAGAAAAACGACTAACTGAATGATCGCAGCCCGAATGGATCACATAAATTCCCTCTATACAACGGGTTTGGGCTAACTACACATGGGCTTATCGATATATCTCACCTGAGGACTCTTTATGGTGTAATGCGAATTTCCACAACCGTAATATATAACTATATATATATATATATATATATATATATATATATATATATATATATATATATATATATATATATATATATATTTTAAACTTCAAAAATCTTCTTCTGCGAAACGGCTGAACAGATCAAGGTGAAACTTTACAGGTATGGCCGCCTATCCATGAGGAACAAAATGTTCCCCAGCTATGACCTCATAGGTCACATGGTTTTGCAGCCATATTGGATTTATCCCAAAACCTTTGAAAATCTTCTTCTCCAGAATGGCTGAATAGATCGAGGGGAAACTTCACACACACATTCCACAATCCTTGAGGATACCGGAGTGTTCACGAATAATTGATTGGTTACATGGTTTGGCAACCTCTATTTTTGATTTTATCAACTGCATACATTAGAATATGCTTGCAATCGCACAATTTGTAAAAATTTGGAGCTTGACATTCAATTTATCAACTTTTACTTTTGGGTAATTTTTAAATTTATTTTATTTCATCACTTTTTTCTTTTGAAAATCTGAGAAACAATTGATGTGGTTGTGTTGTTAAATTTTGATTGAATTGCTGTAATGTGGTCTCACAATCCTGGTGTTGGCTTAACGGTTAAGGTGGTTGGCTTGGGACCTAAGGGTCCTGAGTTTTAGTGCCTGTCAGCCGTTGAAGTCACACCAGGTGGGATAAACTCAGCCTGTCATCCTTCTGAGGTTGGCAAAATGAGTACCAGTGCACTGGGGTAATAACCATTTGGGAGTAACCTGTGTCGGAGTGGGATCCATCCAGGACTGTACTCCTTACCAATGAAACTGCCTCGGCAGCCCAATGCACCTTTACGGCGTGAAAGGAATGGTATTATTGTTATTCTTAATCTGATCTCACAGATTGGCTTTCAGTTCAAGGACATTGTTGCACAGACAATTCAGTTCAAGATGCACACAATGCAAACCTATTGTCCTTGATGGCTTTTACATCATCCAATTGGTGACCGGTGATAATGAGAATGGTGAATTGTGACACTGTTCCAATGAGCATAAAGCAAGGTGATGGCTTAGATGCACAACCATGTGACATTGACGGCACGATAGGCCAGGTGGTGTGGTATACCTGCCATTGACAGTTAAGTTTGGCCTCAATCCTTGACCTCGACTGAGTCTTTATGGAACTCAATAGAAACTTCAGTAAACTGATTTGGATTGGAACAATTTCATTGGAACTTAGCAAATAAACTGGCATTCTGATAAAGTACTGGAAAGAGATCCTGTATGCGTCATCCTTCAATTGTGCCATTGAACCGGTATCTAGTTTTTGAAAACTAAACATCTCATCGTATCTTTCAACCAGAGTAGGCAGTTACATGCCTGCTGTGTCCTCGCCAAATTTTCTACTTGAGGTTGTGTATAATTAGCAGCAGCTTCATTAGGTGCAAGTACTGAAATGCGAATATTGCATGCAGACATGATGGGCCAATTTGCCTAAATTTCCTCGTGATTGTTCATTATTTAAACCGACACCCTATTTTGTACAAAAGCAAGATGAGTAATCCGAATACACCTCCACTGCAAAACATCTTTTCAAGTGATGTAG
>NC_140969.1:107004388-107009388 GCF_056783735.1 Eptatretus burgeri
GGATCGTTCGGTCTCCAAGGAATACCGACAGCAGTCTGATTGTCTTCAAATAGCAGAAGACTTTCGAGACTTTGAGGAGCCCTTGGCGCCAGACTGTGTCATAAGCTGACGACAGGTCCACCAAGGTGGTTGTCATCTTTTGTTTTCGCTGGAAGCCAGCCTCGATGATGGTGGAGAGGGTAAGAAGCTGATCACAGGTACTGTGTCCGAGCCTATAAAGCCCCCGTGCTCATCAGGTAGGAAGGCCTCCAGAGCGGGGGTTTAAATGGGGTAGTAGGGCCTTCTCCATCAGCTTTCCTGTCACTCATACTCGGGCTATCGGGTGGTAGTTGCAGGGCAACTCTGCTGGCTTACCAATTTTTAGGATGGCAATAACATTAGCCTTCTTCCAGGCTGTAGGAATTTGCCCTGTTTCACGGACAGCAGTAAAAAGGGCCGCCAACCAGATACGACCCTTTTCTCTGAGGTTTTTCAGGAATTCAGGTCCTGGCCGACATTTGTTAAAGATGACCAGGTCATGGCCGACATTAGTTGAAGATGACCAGGTCTTGGCCAACATTAGTTGAAGATGACCAGGTCCTGGCTGACATTAGTTGAAGATGGCCAGGTCTTGGCCGACATTAGTTGAAGATGACCAGGTCCTGGCCGCTCTTTGAACACGTAATCTTCTTGGGAACCAGGCAATGAAGATAAAGGCCGATCAAGACCATTGAAAGTGGAAATACCATTTTGGTTTTTATCGGTGCCTCGTGCGGTTCAGGCAGACTATACGATCCCTTTTGTAAAGTGATGCTTGCTGCGACAGCAACACGCGTATAAAGCTAGGAATATGAATCTGCGTCAGTGGGCAGAGGTTATGTTTTCACTCCTGTCTGTTTGTCTGTTTGTCTGTCTGTCAAAGCCAGACTTGACATTCTGTCTGTCTGTCTGTTAACATAATATCTCAAAAAGTTGTGGATGGAATCGAGTGAAAGTTGGTGGACAGGTTGGGTGTGACGAGAACGAATCTCTTCCATTTGGGTGAAGATCCGAGAACTTTAAAAGTGATTCTTCACCATTGAGAGATGGGGCCAAAAAAATGATATATAGCATGATATTTCAAAAACACGATGGAAAGATTTTGACAAAACTCGGTGGATGAGTTGGTAAGGTGACGAGAACAAGCTGGTTAGATTCTGGTTCAGGTCCCTCTGCGGATAGAGCCTCGGCTCTGCTGGAGCAGTCTCGTGGCAAGGATCGCACTGGAGTACTAGACTGTTTGTGACTCGATACGTCATCATACTCGATACCTCAATACCATTACCTTCGCAGCAGTCAGTCAGGGCAAGGACTTGTAATTTGTTTGGGGTTGCCACCGATGACTCGCTTACTCTTCACAAAATACACCGTGGGAGTTGCAAAGTCCACCGACTTATTCCGGCAGATGAGACACCCGGCTTAATGGCCGTTTAAAATCCGTCCGAGGGACGTTACGTTTTGCAATGCAACGCCCGGCCTGTGAAGCACCAATCCGACACATTTTGTCTGGGTGCGACTCGAACCCAGACTTGATAGCTCAAAGCTAAGTGCACTCATTACTTCTACACCATCCTGTCGAACGCTTGGTATATACCGACATCACAAATCATCGCGTGATCTCTCAGGGATCTCTTGCTTTGACTTGCTACACATGGAAACATGGAAATAAGCTCCAATGATAAGTAGCATGTATGTACAAAATTGTATTTTTAAGTTTCGAAAACTTTTGTGAAACAATGGAATGTGTAATAAAATTCAGGATATGCTCGATTTGTAAAAAAGATTGAAGAAATGAAATTCGATGTAATCCTGATAATTGATACTTTTGAATCACGAATGATATCTTATGGGAATATTCAATTTTGGTTTGCATCAAGTATCCACTAAATGACCTCTCTCTCTCTTTCTCCCCCTTCCTCCCCACCTCCTCTCCCCCCTTCTCTCTCCCACCCCTCCCTTCTACTCATGCCCCCTCTCATGTTTCAGACAAAGATGAGCCAGATTCATTCACCTGCTATTCATGCCGCCAAATGTTCACCTCTGCCTGGCTGCTCCTTAAACACGTTCAACAATTTCATGGACTACGCATCTACCTTGACGCTCGGTCAAGTCACGGCAGACTTCCAGGCCCCTACTTTGTTCCACCAATACCTTCCCTACCACCCTTTCCAACACCTATTGCATCAGTTCTTTTTCCATCACGTCCTCAAGATCACATTGCTGCAACACTGCCGCGTCCGCCGCCGCCACCACCACCATCACCACACTTTCCTTTGCGTCAGAGTCACATCCGATCAGTAGGTCTGCCATACTTAGAAGACCACCCAAGTCTTCACAATGTTTTTCGCTATGGGGAACTAACACCAGCTGGTATACCTGCACCACCACCATACAGTCCTCGACCTGCTTCTTCTGTCTCTCAGATGTTATTGGCATCAGGAAGAGCTGGCTCTACAATAAATGGTGGGCGTGAACATCAGGCGTCGAGGGAAGAGCGGCTCACTTTTTCCTCTCAGCTGCCACCACACCACCAGGATAATATTCCATCATCAACATTCAACAAAAATTCAGAGGGAGCAATGGATTTCTCTCAGCGCTTGAAGAAGCTCGCGTGTTTTCCAGGAGTCTCGCAAGCATCGATGTTTTCCTTACGTTCAGCAACTGATGTATCTACAGCCTTCAATGCTGCCCTTCATTCACCTGGGAGACACGTTCTGGCTGAATCCTACAAAGGCATTCAAGAATGTTTGTTGTCAGTCTCTGAGGCCAACAGACCACAATGTACATCCTTGAGGTCCACCTTGAATGCAGGTGGAAGCCAGAAGTGCAAAGAATGTGGTAAATGTGTGAGAGGGCAATATAGTGGAAGCATCGACATGGGAACAAACCTTATACACACCAATGGCAATGCAACTCACGATGAAGAAAGGTTTTGCACCTGCAAAGAAGATGGTAGCAATGCAATGATGGTACCATCACAGGATGGCAGCAGTGGAAAATCGACACCAGTCCCTAATTGGTGGGATCGAGGCAATTCAGAAGGGGTAAGCTCACCAGAAGATTGTGCAAGTGAAAGTGCAATGTCTGTCAGAACAGAAGAGGGGGATGAAACACCAAATGCAGATAATGGGATGCCATTAACATCTGAGGATGCAGAAAATAATCCAAGACATCATTATGAAGAGGATGGGTATGTGGATGAAGATGAAGATGATATTGAAGATGAAAAACAGGAGGATATGGAGAATGAGGAGGATGGTGAGACGGACGTGAAAGCAGATGGAGAATTTGCTGCCGGAAGCCGTCCAGCCTCTTCAAGGAGCGTGGAATTGGAGCGAAACAGTGGACAATCCCTCTATGAAGATCAGAGAGCCATGACCGTGCTCAGTGAAGTTATGCAGTGCACAGGCCTCAGTGCAATCCAACAGTATAGCGAGGCATTTAGACAGGCACTCGCTGAGAAACAAAGTCGTGCTGGGGTCAAAGACTGCCGTGATGGCAGCAAAGACCTCGATAGAGAACACGAGACCAATGGAGGCCCCATTCCACTTATAAAGCGCCCATTTGGCTCGGATGTTGTCGGTAAGCGCATCAAGCTCGAGAAGGATGATGCTCTTCCGCCACATGGAAGTGAAGCAGTTACTTCTCGGGCCACGATGGGACCAGACAATTTTTATTCCCAATGGCTTGCGGGATATGCAGCCTCTCATCAATTTCCTAAGGAGCCCCTAATTGGATTTTTCCCAAATGCACACCACTCTGCAGAGTCCTCGTTCATGTCCACTCCCACCACCCATCGACCCGAGAACGGTCGGATTCCATTTCACCCGCCGCTCTCAAAAGTACTACCCGTGCCCAGTGCTATGCGAGTCGGCCGAGGACGTGGCGGGTCACGGGGCTCATCTTTAGGGCTACACTCTGGCGCCGTTCAGGGACCAGGGCCGGGTCGGCCCCCTGGTAGCCACAGAGAGGGTCGGCGGAGTGATACGTGTGAGTTCTGTGGGAAAATCTTCAAGAACTGCAGCAACCTGACGGTTCATCGGCGCAGCCACACGGGCGAGCGGCCGTACCGCTGCCAGCTATGCAGCTACGCATGTGCACAGAGCAGCAAGCTTACACGACACATGAAAACACACGGCCAACTGGGCAAGGAATCTTACCGCTGTGACATTTGCCACATGCCGTTTAGCGTGTACAGTACGCTGGAGAAGCACATGAAGAAGTGGCACAGCAACCACGTTTCAGCACCGGAGCTCCAGCGAGATGAACTCACCAAGGCCCAGTGAGAAACCATCAGGTGGCTTTGAGTTGCTCAAAATTTTAGGAACTGGACCACCTACTCTCTTCGGCTTTAACCGGTGTACCAGCATCTCAGTTAAAACATCGCGTTTGTCGGGAGCGTTTGATGCTCTTCATCACGAGTGTCGAGGAAGTTTCAGATTAGTATATGTGGTTGGAGTTAAGATGTGAACAGACAATGATCATGTCTTGCTGAGAAAGGTGTAAGTTCATCGAGTGCATTTTTTTTTTTGGAGAGGGAAGTGGGGGAGGGGGGGATAAGGGGGTTATAATTAAATGTAGTTTTTGTTTGAGAATAAATTGGATTTTTTTTTTTTAACTGCAAATGTTCACCAGCATTTGGTGCTGATGTATTATTTTAATTGAATGTATTTATAACGAAGGTAATGTCCATTCTCATAATCTCCCCCCCCCAGACCCCTCCCCTTATGAAAAAAACAAAATTAGATGAAATCGTTGATGGAATTTGAACATGTACATCCTATAATAATAGATGGTCCATTCGGAGCTGCAACTCCTGTTCTGCCCGATGAACTCACTCAAAAATCTCGCATTTTGTTTGAAATCTTCAACTTGAAGAAGTGATGAGTATGGCGGATTTTAAGGGGAAATTTGTGTTGGGTTGGGGGTGGAGGGGGGGGTGGATTAGCATGAGGTTGACGTTTGCAATGCTCGCTTTAAAT
>NC_140969.1:107014388-107129388 GCF_056783735.1 Eptatretus burgeri
CAAACACGTCACAATGGACGCAGTAACCCTATTTATTTTTTCCACATCGTGCTCTGTTTGAGATTGACCAGTGAAACAGTTACACTTGAAACGTACTTCCTGTGAAAGGGCCTAGAATTTGCAACTTTTGCAAAAGTAAATATTTATTTTTTTCTTCTTTTGTCTTCTCGGCTTGGCGAGAATCTTATTTGCGCTTTTCAAGTCTTCAGCTACTTCTTGACGGGCTCCACAAATGCATTTCTTGGTTTTGTTTATAAAAAATGAATTAAAAAAAAATCCTTGAAACAGCAAGTCGTTCGTCATTGTTCCACATTTCATAGTCATGATTCTTCTATGTATTTACTCAATTTCTATTATGACTGGCCTTACCAATCAGAATACGTGCGGAATAATTGTCACCGTCCGTGCGTATTCACGGCCTTGTTCTGGCTACTTGATATGGTGGTGGTACATCGTCGCATGATGCCTCTTCAATGGAATGTGCTGCTAAGGTTGAGGAACGAACATAAGATGATGACCTTCATCAACAATTCAGGTCTCATCACAGAGGGAACCTTGAAGACTTGTCGAGAGTGGTTTGTCTGCTCGGCCAGAGTGCTGCCAGTCTTGCTCGGTAAGTGAAGACCCTGACCCACACTGCCAACTCTTAGAAAGAGTTGCTGGTGAACCGTATGTATATTTGGCCGCACAATGTCCACACGTTAAATGCAAGACGAGTTGGCATTCTCCGTGCTTCTGTGCCATCTTCCATGGGAATATATCAATCGAGCCAGAGCGATATCGCGGCATTCCCTACAGGCAAGTGGATGGGTGCACAGTAAACGGAGACAAAGAAAGTATTTCAATTGCACTCTTCAGTCGAAAGCTTGAAGCAGGTGCACAACTCTCTCACGTTATCATCTTTTGCACCACTCCCTACACATAATCTTTTCTACCCCCAGTAACCCCCCCCTGATGTGCAGGTTCCTGTCTCCACCATCTATGCATCTCATTTTCGATCATTCCCTCACTTTTTGTTTCCAACTGTAGCCAACACTGTGTTAGTACGTTGACTTTTTATGTTATGTCACTTTGCTCTTCCATGAGTCTCAATGTTGTATGAAATTTTTTTTTTTAGGAAGTGGGAGAAAAGTGAAAGGACATTGAGAGGTAAAGGACGGGTGATGATTGGGACATCCATTGAGTGAAACGGAGGGTTGCCGGAGAGGGGGGGGGCAGGGGGAGAGGCACCGAGGGGTCAAATTAAACCAATGCTTTTACAGCACGACAACGATTCTGACCCTGCACACATCCCCTGTCACTCCCATGGGTCATATTCTGATCATTTTCACCTTATCATTGTCTTCAAATTCAATAGGTAGGCTTCTGTGACATGTAGCATTATATTCAAGCATTGCAGGAAGTTGCAAACAAAGCTTCTCAAATCTGTTAAACTTTAAAGTGTCGGATAAAAACGACAACACGAGCAAAGGTTGCTTCATGAATAAAGGAGAATCTTTATCCAGAAACTCTAAAAATAAAGGAACCATTCACCCAACTGGGTGGAACGAATGTTTGTGAGACTGAACGTTCTGGGTTCCGGAACCCTGATCGAACAGGAATCGACTTCTGATCCAATCAGTCTCGAAATGGGATCGAGTGGAATTTTTACAATCAGTTGTTGTTAGCTGATGCATATTCGACTGGGATTTGATTCTGGATTCAACCGCTGGTTACATCATTGACAAGGCGAAGTTGCTCTGCTGCTGATACAGTGACCCCTGTAGATGAAGGCAAGATCGCCGCCTCTTTGACACCAACACCGTGCAATCATTAACATCCACACCCAGTGCTAGCCGACAGGTCCGCCGACTTAACGTCCATCAGAGGGGTGGCACACACATCGATGCCTCACCCTTCATGTGAAACGAGATTCGAGCCAATGCTCGACACCTCTAGGCTATCTTTGCAGTCAGTATAATGTTATTAATATCCATAAATAGTTTAGATATTTCTGAAATTAAAACCTCGTTCTGTTTCATGCCACAGTAAAATAAACAAATCGACATTTTATATCCATCAACTAGGATGCCACTGGGCACAGTGCATACCACCACCAGGCTGAGCAGTTTACATCTTGTATCTCACTCAAAGGGTGGATCCGGATCCAGACCTTCACCAAAATCGAATCGGCTTGTTCTCATCACCGAACCAACTTATCCACCCCGTTTTGGCATAATCCGTCAACAACTTTTTGACCTATCATGCTATACATAGTTTTGGCCTCATCTCTCAATGGTGAAGAATCACTTTAAAAATTTTCACCAAAATCTCATCTATTTCTTCTTGACATACACCAAACCTGTCCAGCAAGTTTTGTCCGAATCTGTCTGTAACTTTTTTGAGATATCCAGCTCACAGACGACAGACAGACAGACACACAGGGGTGAAAACATAACCTTCGTACACCTTTGGTGATAAGACATGGAATGTGTCTTGTCTACCTTCGTAATAAGTGATATCAGCAATGCTTCCAACACTGTGAACACACAAGCCAAGTGTAGTTAAGGCTACAAACTCACTAGATTTTTACAATAAAGTTTGTTGCACAAGATCCTTTTAATCTGACAAACCATCATGATGATCAATGATGATACTGTTTACCTCGTTTTCACTTCCACCACCAAAGATGGGTGGAGGTTGTTTTCACACCTTTTTGTATGTCTGTGATCACAATATCTCAAAAAGTTGGATACAGATTCGGACGAAACTTGGTGGATAAGTGGGTTAGGCGATGGGAACAAGCCGATTCGATTTTGGTGAAGGTCCAGGTCCAGATCCAGCCTATCACTGGATACAAAATGTAAACTGTTCAGCCTGGCGGAGGTACGCACTCTACCGAGTGCCGTTCTAGTTTTCTTCTGTTTTCACCATAAATTATGTCATTACCTTTAAACACAGTACTTAGAGGGGCATTTCTCATTGAAATAAAGTGTGATTTTTGTTTTTTAACCTTTGATAACTTTAGAATCGTTTCATTCATAAGAAGAGGATGAAATGCTTGTGAATTTGGGTCACAGATGGTATCATTTTTCCATATCGTTGTCTCGAAATCGCTACGACTGTCCTCTCAAAGACAATTTTAGGGTAGCCAATTCTTTTAGACCGTGAATAAAATGTAATTTGAAGCCTTAAATATTCACCAAATTGCTGCAGACCCTTCTCAGACACTCGATGTATCTTGATAAACCACGTATAAGCAAGATGATAAGGAAGCAAGTTCCTCCAGATTGGCATGCTCAACATCAAGTTACAAGTAGGCCACCTAGTTCACACTGCGATGCCGTGCCAAGGGGCGTCACCTTTTGAGCAGTGCCGAACAACCAGACTTGCTTTGCTGTCCGCATCTCTACCGTAAACGGTGCAGGCCTGAGTAAATGTGATCGCGTAGCGGTTTGTGTGCATGACAAAAGCAAAACGTCAATTCTATGCCCATTAAATGGTGGACCATTTGCCTCCCAGTTTGGTGTTGATTGTAGCGGGCATAATGGTGTATCTATACGAATAAGTGTGTCAGTGTGTCTCCTCCATAACCCCAAAACCATGAAACCTCGCAGCCTAACACTTTGCATGCATACTAAGGGAAGTCCAAAGAAGTGCATTGGTGAAAATTGGTTGATTCGGTTAATTAAAACACTCGTTTTGAAGATAATTAACGGCCTTATTTAATTATATCCTTTATCAAGCAGTCATCCTTGGTTACTTCGCTTTCCCTCGCTTGTGTTTTGGTGAATCCTCGGTCACCTTGCTCTCCCCCGCTGGGGTCTTAGTTCACCATTTTGTTCGGCCTGCTCAACAATGTCTTGAGTTGGAACAGGCCACAACAGTTTATTAACGATAAAGCGCTCCAAATGTTTTTGTGTTTTTTTTCACTTTCCTCACTCATATTATCGAATACGTCTTCATCATAGCTACGAATTGTTGTGTACATCGCTTTTGTAAGTGCTATAGCTTTCAAATTAGGAGCTTGGAGTGATTTCATGCATTATATGATGCAATTTTCCACGATCTACTCTCAAGGACTCATTAAAGTATACCATCAAAATTTAATTTGAGTTTGGCGGATCGGATATTGTGGACTAAATAACTCTAAATCTGGAGTGAAATCTGAAAATGTTAAGAAATCGGTGATGTTTATAACTAAGTGTATTTATTTAAGCAAAGCATTAAACTGAACTTTTCGACTGTTCTGACGATTATATATCGAGTGAAGTTAATATTAAAGAATGTGCAAAAAGTGGTGTTTACTTTTTTGTTGGTTTGTGAAATTACCAATCAGCTTTCTGTTGCTTGCCAAGCCAGACGTTCCATTGCAGTGCTTGCTTGAGTGCTTAAGCCTCTTATATTACCAAGCGCCCTACAGTCAATAGCGATACAGTTTATGTCCCGATCGGGATGTACAGTCGGCAGTTGCTCCAAGGTAGAGGTACTTGTACAGCACACATGGACGTGGTACATATGGGTAGATTGTGATCTGTAAAGACACTCTCCGTGGGTGTGTGTGCATGCTTGGTTACGGTTACCATGGTGGCAAAGTTCCATCCCGTATCTTATGATGATGGGTGGTGGAGGTTTTAACTTTTAACCTCAGCATTGTATGAGCAATTGCGTTTTCCTTTGTCCTTATGACCGTTTCCAAAGCAATTGGTTATTTTATATGAATGGGTGTACCTTACAAAGGTTAAATGTTTCTCTTTGTGAGTTTCAAAGTAAAATATATTTGATAACACCCGATTTCCGAGCTGTTTTCCATATTAACGGGTTTTCTAAGTTATCGAGCCAAATTTTTTTTCTACCCATCACATGACGATTGGCAACTGTTTATAAATAATAATATTTACATACATATTGAAACGTCTTCGATGCAACGTTGTTTTTATCATTTGTTGATTGAAATTCACTCAAAACAAGGGTGAAAGTGACTCAAGGTTTGTGGGTTGTATACAGTATGTACTGTAGTCGGAAATCACACTCACTCCAATCTGACACTTCCCGAAAAATTGCCGATATAGGCCAAGCACTAATACTGTGTGTGTGTGTGTGTTTGTGTTCGTGTTCATAAAGCATAACATAGTCTCTCTGCTAACCACCCACCCCACCCCTTTCTCTGTCTGTCTGTCTGTCTGTCTGTCTGTCTGTCTGTCTGTCTCTCTCTCTCTCTCTCTCTCTCTCTCTCTCTCTCTCTCTCTCTCTCTCTCTCTCTCTCTCTCTCTCTCTCTCTCTCTCTCTCGCTCCCTCTCCCCGGATGGGTCTGGCCATTGGTTATGTCAGGACAGTGTTTGTCTCCGCGCAGTGTTTGGCTCCAGGCGGTATTTATAGTATGACCGGTAGAAATGGACCCGTTTGGGGTCTGCCTAACAATGAGGAAGAAATGGATCATGCATATGACATCATAGGTCACATGGTTTGGCAGCCATATCGGATTCACCCTAAAACCCATGAAAAATTCTTCTCCAGAACTGCTGCATAGATCGAGGGGAAACTTCACACAAATGTTCCCCAATCCTTGGGTGCACAATCCTTTATTTTGTGCCTCCTTCCACACCATTTAGAATGATTCCCCAGCATGCCATTGCCATGGACAGTGACACTTTCCATCATAAAATAAACTACTTACATAATGACAATCACGGTCATGACGTATTGACGTAAATTAACACAGGACAGTTGGCTACATCCCATCCGGATGAAGTGTGTTCAACGAATATGTATATTGAGGGACATGTGTTAAAATTATCCTTTGAAAATTTTCGATGCACCCTCAATATGTGCAATATAAAATGGTCACGGTGACGTGGTAAATTTAATTTTCCTCCGTTGAACGGTTTTCGATCCACACTCAATATGTGATATATTAAATGGTCACGGTGACGTGGTAAATTTAATTTTCCTCCGTTGAACGGTTTTCGATCCACACTCAATATGTGATATATTAAATGGTCAAGGTGACGTGGTAAATTTAATTTTCCTCCGTTGAACGGTTTTCGATCCACACTCAATATGTGATATATTAAATGGTCACGGTGACGTGGTAAAGTTTAATTTGCCTCCGTTGAATGGTTTTCGATGCACACTCAATATGTGCAATATAAAATGGTCATGGTAACGTGGTAAATTTAATATTCCTCCGTTGAACGGTTTTCAATGCACACTCAATATGTGCAATATAAAATGGTCATGGTAACGTGGTAAATTTAATGTTCCTCCGTTGAACGGTTTTCGATGCACACTCAATATGTGCAATATAAAATGGTCATGGTGACGTGGTAAATTTAATGTTCCTCCGTTGAACGGTTTTCAATGCACACTCAATATGTGCAATATAAAATGGTCACGGTGACGTGGTAAAGTTTAATTTTCCTCCGTTGAACGGTTTTCAATGCACACTCAATATGTGCAATATAAAATGGTCATGTGACGTGGTAAAGTTTAATTTTCTTCTGTTGAACGGTTTTCGATTTACACTCTTAACAAAATGCAGACACGTCCAGTTCCTTCAGGAAGTATTCACACCCCTCGACTTTTGTCACATTTTGTTGTGTTACACCCTGAATTTGAAATGGATAAAATTTTCATTTTTTGTCACCGATCTACACAAAATACCCCATTAATGACAAAGTGAAAACATGTTTTTAGAAAATTTTATAAAGTAATTCAAAATTAAAATCTGAAATGTCTTGCATCAATAAGTATTCAGCCCCCAGAGTTAATACTTTGTCGAAGCATCTTTGGCGCCATTCATTGTTCCCTCTATCCTTACAAGTCTCGCAGTCCCTGCTGCTGAAAAGCATCCTCATAGCATGATGCTGCCACCACCATGTTCCACGATAGGGGTGGTGTTAGATGGTGATGAGCTGTGCACAGTTTCTGCGCAGATGTAGTGCTTTCCATTCAGGCCAAGGAGTTCAGTTTTCGTCTCATCAAACCACAGAATCTTTTTCCTCATACTCTTATTCTTTCACTGGCCTTTTTGTAAACTTCAGGTGTGCCGTCATGTGCCTTTTTCTTTGGAGTGGCTTCTTTCTTGCCACTCTCCCACAAAGACTAGATTTGTGAAGTGCTACAGAGACTGTTGGCCTTCCAGCAGGTTCTCCCTTCTCAGCCAAGGAACTCTAGTTCTGTCATAGTGGTCATTAGGTTCCTGTTCACCTTCCTGACCAAGGTCCTTCTTGCCCAGTTTCTCAGTTTGGGTGGACATTTCAGCTCGAGGAAGATTCTGGGTCGTTCCATATTCTTTCCATTTCCTAATGATGGAGCTCACTGTGCTCTTGGGAACTTTCAACACTCCAGAAATTGTTTTATACCCTTCCCACATCTATGGTTCCTCACAATTCTATCTCGGTGTTCTACGGACAGTTCCTTGGACTTCGTGGTGGAGTTTCTGCTCTGACATTCATTGTCAACTGTGGGACCTGATATAGAAAGGTGTTTCTTTATAAATCATGTCCAATTAATTGAATTGGCCACAGGTGGACTCCAATCAAGTTGTTGAGACATCTCAAGGATGACCAAAGGAAATCGGATGCACCTGAGCTCAATTTAGAGTGTCGTAGCAATGGGGTTGAATACTTATTGATGCAAAACATTTCAGCTTTTCATTTTTAATTAACTTATAAAAATTTCTAAAAACGTTTTCACTTTGTCATTAATGGGGTATTTTGTGGAGATCGGTGATAAAAAAAAAATTAAACTTAATCCATTTTAGATTCAGGCTGTAATCAACAAAATATGACAAAAGTCGAGTGTTGTCAATACTTTCTCAAGGCACTGTATGTATGTACATGACCAATGCTACAAAAATTACCAGGTACAAGGTCACAAGCTGCAAGGCCTTCATTCACAGCTTGATGAAGTACTGCTCTCCCCTTTGGCCTAGCGCTCCTGCTTCACACCTTGGCGGTCTTGATAACGTGGAAAGCAAGGCTTCAAAATCATTGGGATCTTCCGCAACGCTCATTGTCTTGACCTGGTACTCGTACATCACAGACAGGGTGATGACCTCTTTGTATTCTACTGCCTTGTTTTTGGTCTTGCTCCCTCTGACCTCTCTTGGCTGTCCCTAACAGATTTCTTCAGGACACACAGTCTACCAGTAACTCTCCACTTGTTAAACTCCCCAAATCCAGGCTTACTGGTCAACTCCACTCATTACCCTCGCCGAAGGAGAGGGTATTGCATTTGGGTCCGTTTGTCTGTCTGTTTGTTTGTTTGTCCACACAGAACTTTAGTATTTTTCTCCGCAACTGCTTGTCGGATTGAGACGAAATTTTCACCATCGGAGCGACTTCTCATGTAGAATGTTGAAATCATAATTATTATGTCATAGGTCACGTGGTGTGGCAGTCATGTTGGAAAAACTGAAAAACTTTGGACATCTGTATCTCTGAAAACACACCAAGGAAAAAATTGAAACTTGGCACACGGCAAGTAGGCCTACTCCTCGTGGGGAATGAGTGGCTTTTATGACATCATATGTGCCTTCGTTATGATGTCATAATTGCATATGTAGAATGCTACATCTGATCAGTATGAAAATTTGAGGGTCATCTAGGGATAAAATGGTGGACAAATTTTTTTTTGATGATGTCATTGGTCACATGATTTGACAGCCATATTGGATTTACCCTAAAACCCATGAAAAATTCTTCTCCAGAACAGCTGCATAAATCGAGGGGAAACTTCACACAAATGTTCCCCAATCCTTGGGTGCACAAGTTTGTTGAGGAATAATTGATAGGTCACATGGTTTGGCAGCCATATTGTATTTAAGAAAAATATTAAATAATGTTTTCTCGAAATGCTGAATCGATTGACATGAAGCTTCACAATTGTGATCTCGTAGTGATGGGGGGAATAGATGTTTATGAGACATTTGTTGGTCCCCATGGGTCTGGAACTGTGAACCGGAATGGCACAAAATTCCTTGACTTTGCAAGAAGTCAAGGACTTAGGGTGGCTGGTTCATGGTTTCAGCGCCCAGAAGCTCAGTGCTGGACTTGGTATTCCAGCGCTGGTGGTGTGGCAAAGGAGATTGACCATGTGCTCGTTGATGGTCGCTGGAGGATGATTCAGAACTGCAGGGTCTACCGGAGTGCTCAGTTCCTCAATACTGACCACAGGCTTGTTGTGGCAACTCTGAAGTTGCAGCTCAAATTCTGGGGAATGGTACCATCCCAGCTTAGGTTGGATGTTGGCAAGCTCAAGGATGAGAGGGTAACAGGAGTTTGCAAACAGGCTGAGTGGAAATTTGGGGGTCTGGGTGCTTTGGGGGGTCCTGAAGAGTTGTGGGTGCATTCAAGTGCAATAGAGAAAAAAATTACGATTTTGAAGATTCTAAGCCACTCATCCTCAGAAGACTGAATTGCATTCAAGGCATGGTTGAGCAGGCCAAAAAACATGGCAGCTTCAGAGCCCAGCGAGGTTACCCAGGAGACGCCTTAAGACCCAGAGAGTGAGGTGGCTGAAGATCGCCTGATGAAGGATATAATTAATTAATGCCATTACTTATCTTTTTATGGTTTTGGAGTTATGGAGGAGACACACCAACATTTATTAGTCTAGATTTAATAATTTTTAAAGGTCTCTGTACTTTTGAAACTCCTTATTCAAGACACCATAGCTTCGGTTCCAGAATAACTGCACGTTTGGTATTCACCATTAAAATCGTCGGAAGATCCAAAGAATAGGAGTGGAGGGAAGCAGGGACAGGGTCACTCTACTAAAGGTGCTATTTGTCTGAAAATGTAAGCTTACCTTCATTTAATATAACTGGCTTGACTTAAATGGCCGATTTATACCACTGCAAGACGAGGACCTCTCCGAACGTCGGTCCAGTGTGTTCTTTTAAATGCAATTTGAGGTCATTGTACTTCATGGGAAATTTTCAATCCAATAGACTTTGAACATTGTGGCCAGGAAGAAAGATGCTTGTTTACACCTGTTCAGGTTTTGCTTTTTTGCACTTTTCACCAATTCTTGGTGCATTCAGTAATGAACCGACTGTGATTTGGGAGGAAACCTGAGAGCGTTGATGGAGATCACTCAGGCCGATGACACCATCATGGCTGCTAGGTGTGGATGTCCATTTTCCATAATGAACCTTATTACATGTTTGTTTATAGTTTGGTTATTTTCTAATTGATCTAAATTTTTGTCCTTATTACCTCTTTGTTTATCGTTGGCGTATTTTCTAATTGAAGTCTAATGTTTGTCCTGATCACATGTTTGTTTATCATTGGGTTATTTTCTATTTGGTGTCTAATGTTTGTCCTTATTACACGTTTGTTTATTGTTTGGTTATTTTCTAATTGAAGTCTAATGTTTGTCCTTGTTACACGTTTGTATATTGTTTGATTATTTTCATGTTTGTCCTTATTATTTGTTTGTTTATCGTTTGATTATTTTCTAATTGAAGTCTAATGTTTGTACTTATTGTGTGTTTGTTTGGTTACTTGCTATTTGGTGTCTAATTTGTGTCCTTATTATGTGTTTGTTTATTGTTTGGTTATTTTCTAATTGAGGTCTATGTTTGTCCTTATTACGTTTGTTTACAGTTTGGTTATTTGCAATTTGAAGACGAATGTTTGTCCTTATTACATGTTTGTTTATAGTTTGGTTATTTGCAATTTGAAGACGAATGTTTGTCCTTATTACATGTTTGTTTATAGTTTGGTTATTTGCAATTTGAAGACGAATGTGTGTCCATATTACGTGTTTGTTTTTGTTGGTTTATTTTCGAATTTAAGTCTAATATTTGTCCTTATTACTTGTTTGTTTATCATTGGGTTATTTTCCAGTTGAAGTCTAACTTGTGTCATTATGTGTTTGTTTATCGTTTGGTTATTTTCGAGTTGAAGTCTAATGTTTTGTCCTTATTACATGTTTATCATTGGGTTATTTTCTATTTGGTGTCTAATGTTTGTCCTTATTACACGTTTGTTTATTGTTTGGTTATTTTCTAATTGAAGTCTAATGTTTGTCCTTGTTACACGTTTGTATATTGTTTGATTATTTTCATGTTTGTCCTTATTATTTGTTTGTTTATCGTTTGATTATTTTCTAATTGAAGTCTAATGTTTGTACTTATTGTGTGTTTGTTTGGTTACTTGCTATTTGGTGTCTAATTTGTGTCCTTATTATGTGTTTGTTTATTGTTTGGTTATTTTCTAATTGAGGTCTATGTTTGTCCTTATTACGTTTGTTTACAGTTTGGTTATTTGCAATTTGAAGACGAATGTTTGTCCTTATTACATGTTTGTTTATAGTTTGGTTATTTGCAATTTGAAGACGAATGTTTGTCCTTATTACATGTTTGTTTATAGTTTGGTTATTTGCAATTTGAAGACGAATGTGTGTCCATATTACGTGTTTGTTTTTGTTGGTTTATTTTCGAATTTAAGTCTAATATTTGTCCTTATTACTTGTTTGTTTATCATTGGGTTATTTTCCAGTTGAAGTCTAACTTGTGTCATTATGTGTTTGTTTATCGTTTGGTTATTTTCGAGTTGAAGTCTAATGTTTTGTCCTTATTACATGTTTATCATTGGGTTATTTTCTATTTGGTGTCTAATGTTTGTCCTTATTACACGTTTGTTTATTGTTTGGTTATTTTCTAATTGAAGTCTAATGTTTGTCCTTGTTACACGTTTGTATATTGTTTGATTATTTTCATGTTTGTCCTTATTATTTGTTTGTTTATCGTTTGATTATTTTCTAATTGAAGTCTAATGTTTGTACTTATTGTGTGTTTGTTTGGTTACTTGCTATTTGGTGTCTAATTTGTGTCCTTATTATGTGTTTGTTTATTGTTTGGTTATTTTCTAATTGAGGTCTATGTTTGTCCTTATTACGTTTGTTTACAGTTTGGTTATTTGCAATTTGAAGACGAATGTTTGTCCTTATTACATGTTTGTTTATAGTTTGGTTATTTGCAATTTGAAGACGAATGTTTGTCCTTATTACATGTTTGTTTATAGTTTGGTTATTTGCAATTTGAAGACGAATGTGTGTCCATATTACGTGTTTGTTTTTGTTGGTTTATTTTCGAATTTAAGTCTAATATTTGTCCTTATTACTTGTTTGTTTATCATTGGGTTATTTTCCAGTTGAAGTCTAACTTGTGTCATTATGTGTTTGTTTATCGTTTGGTTATTTTCGAGTTGAAGTCTAATGTTTTGTCCTTATTACATGTTTATCGTCGGGTTATTTTCCAGTTGAAGTGAAATTATTGTCCTTACTAAGTGTTTGTTTATCGTTGGGTTATTTTCCAGTTGAAGTCTAACTTTTGTCCAATATTGTACTCTTTCTCCTCCAGGAAGCTTCCCAAGTTTTTATCTTTTTAGTTGCTCAATTCCTTAATTTCAGGCATGTTCTTTTGTTCCTGTTAATTATTGTGTTTCTATTGTCAGTGTGGACAAGTGTATTTTTGAGAGGAACAAAATATTACTTCATAAGGAAAACCATTTGTCATGACTCATCTCAGAGACTTGTGATCTATTGATTTTTGACAGCCTCAATTATCCCCCACCTTCTTGTGGGGTCAGCCAAAGAAAGCTTTTGTCCAAGATCTCCAATTAAGCTGGCCAGGCCTGATATTCAACTGGAGTTGCAATTTGCTCAGAGTGCCGGCGATAACTCTCCCACTCACCAACTAATGCAAGCAGATGGGACATGCCCAGTTTAACATCAATCCAAGGGACGGCACACTTTGTGATGGAACTTCCTGCCCGCGAAGCCCCAATATGACTGCTTATAGCCAGGACTGGGATTGAACCAAGAATGGACAGGTTGTAGGCAACTAGGGTCTACATTACCTCTACACCATCCTATTAGACCCACCATTCCAGGCTTTTGGTCACATAAAAACAGTGTGGGGTAGTTTGATTAAGGCTCTCTTTGGTCTTTGTCTGACTGGCATGACATACTGGACTGACTGTTGAGAGAGTTACCAATTCAAATGACGTCATTAATGTCTTCCAAGCATGTCTGAACCTGCTCCAAGATAAGTTTGCTCAAATGCGCTTTCATTCAAGATGGAGCTTTATTCTCATGAATTGTAAGTAAAAAAATTTAGAAAGGCACTTTTCTATGCGAATGTGTACTTTGGTCCAAAATAAAATAATCGCATCTCCTTCATTTCATGAATGTTAATTTTTTTGCCACGTATCTTCGGCTTGGAAAGTTCGTTCTGCATGTAATATAAAGATTGAAAGCGAAGAGTTGTGATTCTTCACCATATCTGAGAACAAATGTGTCATTAATGTTCATCAAAACATGAAATATAATTATTTACTGATCAATTTCAAGCGAAATATGTGGCAGAAGAGACAGGGAAAAGGTCACATATTCCGTCCTATTTGCATACGTAATAAATAGGTGGTGGCTTGGCTCGTTGGGAGGAAATGCCGCGTGATCAGTCAAGTGTCCAAACTTTCCTGTGACACAATCGTGTTTGATGAGGTAGGTGTGCCCATCGCTCGCCAATCAATGTGCAGCAGAACGTCCCAACGTTTTGTTGGCTTTGAGGAAATTATCACCAGCACCTCCCTGCCCTCCCAAGTCCCACCAAGACCAACCTCTTGGTTTGTATCATCTTGCCCCATAACTGTAAATTGCTTCTTATTGAGTTACCTTGTTATCACGCAACACTTTCCCAGGACTCTTGTTTCATATTTGAAAACAAATTGCTCATATGAACTACTTCGCATGAACTCATTGTACTCAGACTTGGGATAACAGACCAAAAATCCTCGTTATGGAATCTGCAGCGTCCCGTACAAGGCTGCAAAAGGATTTCAATGAAAATAGGCATGAATCCAGAACAGAGGTAATTACTTGTTTGTATTATTTGAAAGAATTTGAAAGCTTGTAAGTTCATGCAACGTGTCGACCATTTTCTCAGATAACCCTTCATCATACCTCGTGGAAAGTGTGATTTGTCAAGTTTCCTCAAAAATGGAGTTAACTTTTTTTTTATTTTTTCGTCATGCGATCATCAATTCAAGGTCTGGAGACTCGGCCAATGATCCGATGGAGCACTCCAATCCAGCATTGCTCGAGCTTGTCGGGCCACTTCAAGCGAAATGGAAACCAAGGCCTTCACGATCATCGGAATCTACCATGAAGAAGCTGAGTGTAGGTAATTATCACTTTCACATCACACACAGGTCGGTGGTCTCTGTCTCCAACCACCTCCTTTCTGGTCTTGCACCCTCTGCTCTTTTAGTGCTTTGTCACCCCCCTCCCCCCTCCCAGGTTTTTGTAGGAAACACGTGGTCTCATGGTGTCATTTGCTTCGAGTAGATGAAATATCGCTGGCACCCTGAGCAAATTACAAATTTCTGCTTGAACTACTGCTGGGAGGCAATGGTAAACCACCCGGTATAACCCTTGCCAAGAAACTGCTTCGGCAGCACTGACGCTCTGAAACAGCGTATGATACATCAGAATTAGAAGGTGAGATGGCAAGAGGAACAAGACAGGCACTCAGTGGAGCTCATCCCTCCACCAGGCTGAACAGTTTATGTTTTACATCCCACTGATTCACTGGATCTGGATCCGGACCATTCATCCTTGTATTGTCACACACCAAAATCTTGTCACCTCCCCCAATTCATCTTCCAAGTTTCATCAAAATCTGTCCACAACTTTTTGAGATATCATGCTATATGTCGTTTTATCCCTCTCTCTCCATGGTGAAGAATCACTTAAAAAATTTCTGGGATCCTGATCCGGATTTGGATCTTCACCAAAATCGAATCAATTCTTCCTTGTCACACACCCAACCTGCCCTCCAAGATATCTTGCTCACAGACGAACAGGCAGACAGTGGTGAAAACATAACCCTGTCCACCTTCAGTTGCGGAGGTAACAAAGAACATTGTTTATTGTTTTATTTCCCCGCATGCTCGAAGTGCAAAGCGGTGTTAAGCAACTGGTTCACTTTGTCTGTCTGTGTTCGGATTCCAGTCTATGATCCAGGAACAACTTCATTTCAATTTAATTTTACAATTTGCCCATTGTGGGACGTGAATTGGAACACGAACCTGTAGCTTAGCAGTACTTTGGCTCTGAGTTTGGCAAATTGGACAGAACCTCATCCCGCTCACGCATGCGCACGGAGAAGAGTAAGATAATTTCTTTAATCTGTCTACCTGCCTTGCAGTTAAACAAAGTTGAAAATCATTCCAAACAGGAAACTTACTGTTTTAAGGATGTCATAAAAGACACAAACAACAGGCACGAAAAACTAATGTAATGTGTTAAATACAGTAAGGTGGTTTAAAAGACAGCTCATCGATGGTGGTAAACTTCCAAAAAAAAAAAAAATGGGGTTCTTTTCTACATATTTGAAACTTTCATTTTATATCAATTTAATTATACACTTGAACACTGGAGAACACAAATCGCCTTGTTGGCACTTTGAAAACCCTCCACTTTAGCAGTATTTGGACAAAATATTACGGCATTTTATGTGATCTTGACCAATCAAATTTGCCGCTCGCGTTCTCAGTGTTAGGGAATGTCAAGATTCAGACAAAATGGGTGTTCATAGAAAATATAGATCGTGCTCGGAAACGTAATATTCTAGGAAGAATTCAAAAGACCCTTCACATGTCCTTTTTCTGGAGACTGCACGGGATAAGGTGTTCTATGAACTTCCTGGTTTTCATTAAAGCGTTAACGAACAAGATGAATGAAAATAAAACAAGTCTAAAACTTTCCAATGATTCTTCAGCACTTTGAGAAGCTAAGAAAACTCGGCCACCATGGCAGTGTCCACTGATGTGGACCTCATGCACGCCGTCTTCAGAGTCGATTCAGACCTATTCGTGTGTACACGACTCTTCCCACACATTCCCTGATACTTCCCATCCACAGTCTTGTACAACTCTGTGTATTCCTTTCGTTTCCACATTCAAAGTTTCGAGTTTAATAAGGTGGGAAAATGGGAGTCATATGCACGGTTTTTATTTACTTTATGGGTCACCTGATTTTTAAGAGACACTGATACATAAAATTATTGCCATAATTAGCTAACAACTTCAATAAGTATGACTGGAAGAGTAAAAGCATGTTTAAGAAGAATATTTGTGATAGTATTTAAGAATAAAAAAAACTGTTATAAAAGGTGAACCTTTTTCACGTCCTCTTAGCAAGAAAGATGCTCATACTAATGAGTCCATGGCATTTAATAGGTGACTATCCCAACAAAACATACAATAACATGCATTTCCATTGGTGGATCACAGTGTATCAAGTTTATGTAGACCAGAGCACGAAAGAACCAACAATTCACACGCTTTCCGCCACCCACAGTCATTTAAATCCATTTCGCCCATCGGCAGGTGGCTGGGAAAGGCGAGGTGCCCCATGGAATTTTTTTTCCGGCCAAGGGGAGAAGGAGACTGGGATCTTTGGAACCCCTGTGCATGTTTTGTTGGCAGGGAGGCAATTAACCTCGACGCGTGTGTGAACGCTCCTGTCTGGAACTAAAAATGTGCTTGAGGAGTTGTGGTTGCGACAAACGATTGAGAATATACTCATGCGGTTTCTTTGACCTCGGTATATTTCATCAGTTGCACGAAGAGGAATGTGAGAAGAAGGTTGGAGGCGCACAAGGTGCTTGTTTTGCCTCCACAATTACTCTTCTTCAGGGTAAATGCACTCTTCGTGAGGGACACCGTGGGATCTTAAACGTCCACTGACTGATGCTAGCAGATGGGCCACCCACCTTAAAGTCAATCCGATGGACGGTACACTTTGCAATATAACACTCTGCCTACGAAGCACCAATCTGACGGTTTATCGTCGGCTGGGGAAATTGAACCCACACTAGACATCTCAAAGGCAAGTACACAACCCCTGCACCATCCTGTCGACCTTGGTGGTGGTATACAATGGAAATGCAATGCAATAGAGCAGGGGTTCCCAAACCCAGGGTCGCGACCCAAAATTTGGTCGCGAGGGCCTCCTGATAGGTTGTGGATGACTACATGCCGCTTGGACTTACAGTGATATACCGTATTCAAACATTGGCAGCTTGCAAGCTTCTCACAAATCCCGGTTTTCGAGGGGGGTTTTCACGGCGAAAGCATTTTCTCCGACAATTTTTATGGTAGGTACCAGCACCAAGTAAGTACCGGTACGATTTGAGATGCGAGGCGAATGTGATTTCAAATTTTTGGTTGTCGACAAAAAAAAAAGTTTGGGAGCTTGTGCAATAGAAGAACGTGTACAATATCAGAGAGGTTTAAAGAACGACATTCAATGATGTAAAAGTAAAATAGTTTCATTCAAAACCTTAATGGCAATTGGAAAAGATGCTGATACTTCGATGGACCACTCAAGTAATAGAATCTTTTAAATAATTATATTTCGATCTGATAGCCGATGATTTTAAAGTTAGCCAAGCAATTTATTTTATAAATCATGTGCTTGTCTTTAACGCATGGAAATAATATTATTTTACAGGTTAACAGTGTGTTATGTGGTGTTCGTGTAGTTTGGTGTGGTGTATTTTGTGTAGCGTTTGTGTCCTGGTGTGCTACATAATTCATAAGACATAATTAGTACTGCCACTTTATAAGTGCTGGCAGTGATGACCGGTTCCGCCATTTCAGAGCGGAAGATTTTTGAAGGTTTAAAAAAAAACAAGAAAACAATACGGCTGCCGAATCACGTGACCGATGAGGTTATCAAAAAATTTAATCCCTAGATGACCCCCAAAAATTTTCATACTGATCGGATGTAGCATTCTACATCTGCAATTATGACGTAATAACGAAGGCACTTATGACGTCATAAAAATCACATTCCCCATGAGGAGTACTTGCTGTGTGCCAAGTTCAATGTTTTTCCTTGGTGCAGTTTCAGAGATCCAGAGGTCCAAAGTTTTTCTATTTGTCCAAATGGCTGCCACACCACGTGACCTATGATGTCATCATTATCATTAAAACATTCTACATGAGTAATCGCACCAATGGTGAAAATGCCGTCTCAATTTAATTGGACAAGCGGTTGCGGAGAAAAACACGAAAGTTCTGTGCAGACAAACAAACAAACAGACAAACAAACAAATGGACCCAAATGCAATATCCACTCCTTCGGCGAGGGTAATAAAATAAAGATTTTAAAGGTTGTAGAAAAAAAAAATTCCCCAAGTTTTCCACCATTGATGCAGCACCTCTTACACCACCCTATCTAACACGTTACATTGGTTCTTTGTTCCTGTTGTTTGTGTCCTTTATGACATCACTAAAAAAAAAAAAGTAAGTTTCCTGTTTGGAATGATTTTCAATTTTGTTTCACTACCAGGCAGACAGAGTACAACTATTATCTTGCTTCTCTGTGTGCATGCATGGTTGGGATGAATTCAGAGGCAAATTACTGCTAAAGTGCAGATCCATGCTCCGATTCGTATTCAAAATATAACATTCATTTGAAATCAAGTTGTTCCTCGATCATAAAATGACGTTTGCAGACAGACAGATACAGAAGTGAGCCGATTGCTTAACCCCACCTTCTTGCCTCTCTTTGTCCGCAAAATAATCGTGAAATTCCTTCTAGAAATTCAAAATACAGAACATGAGAAACTGTACTCGACGATACGTGCGATTATTAAGCATTGCTAAGGCAGGAAATAAAAACAAGGAAGAGAAGTTTCATGAGTGCAAGGTTTCAGGTGAGAAGCCAGCACCATCCATGGTGGAGGTCTGAGAGAAGGGCCTGGCTGAGGTTTAGTGGCACCATCGTGCTTGGCTCACGGAGTGTAAGAGTCGACAGAAAACGTGACTATGTAAAGGGCTACATGCCACTGCGTCACGGACCACTGGTGCGAAGCATAGGACAGGCACTCACGAGCCCGAGCTGGCAGTGTCCTGGGTCCAGTGGGAACGCAAGGCCCTGGCTATGACGTCAAGGGACAGATTTTGGCTCTCGGTCTCCACTGCACTTCTGCCAATTATCCGGCACGACGGTCACTGCCGAGCAGACAGTAGCCCTTGGTGCCTCAATTAGTGCAGCACTGGCAAATTGTCTATGTGCCGCCTGGGAGGAACACATGCATCTTAATCCTCTGTAGGGGGATGCAAGATGGTGGGTCAGGGAGGGAAAGGTTCAAGAGTCATGATGGAGGAACAAGGGAAAGGTTACGGTTAAATTGTCCTCGGTAGGTTCAAAATTTGGAGTTTTGGAAATGCGAACATTGAAGAGGGGAAAGAGTTTGGAGCTTGTTTTGAAAACATTCTGAAGGTTGTTGGAAATTGTGTAACAGGACAAGTAAATCCAGGTCCAGCAGCATGTGGGATGATACAATTGACCCAAGCATGTGGAAATACACGTATTGTGAAGAAAGCTGGATATTTCAGCACACTTGTGAAGTTGATAATCAACACAAAATGAGTGAAATGATCATTTATTTTAACATACTGTATGTACCTTACAAGCAAGCTGCCCTCCCCAAGCCAATTCTACAGTCGTGCTATTCAGAAGGATTTGAACATTTCTTAATACGCCTCAGCTGGACCATTAAGTGTAGCACAATTACATCCAATTTCCTCATTATACCTTCAGAGGCAGCAGTTGAAGGACAAAGTAAAAACAAAACATGCCACCTTTACCTTCTTTTTTCACACTACTTCGGTAGTATTTGTTGTTATTATAATGTTCACAGCAAAATGTTTTCCCCTTCTTGAGTGAGAGCTTGCAGAGAAGATGAAAAAAATGTTTGTCTACAAAATGGAGGCTTATGGAAGATCGGGTTGACAAGAGGAAAAAGGTAAGGTATCGTGACCGTGGGCAATGGAGTCACAGCCATAACAAACAACAAGCAGAGGAATGATTGAATAACAAAAGATGGAGGACAGAGAGAGAGAGAGGAGGAGGGGAGGGTGGGACAACACAGTAACCTATAAGTAAGACAGTTGGGTTAGCAGGGTGAATGGGCATGGAAGAGATTGCAGGTATGGAAGAGAGAGTGAGGGATGACGTGAGATGGTGCTGCACAGCTTGCTTGAAACGCTGAAGGGCAGAGTGGGATTCCATCCATCGGGACCATACTCTGTGCAGAGCGTTGGTGCTGCCTAAGCAGTGTCCTTGGCTATTGGGCACAACCTGGATGGTTCGCCACTCCAACACAGGATACCAGCATGCTGACACTCATTTGGCCGACCTCGGAAGGATGACAGGCAGAGTCAACCCCACCTGGTATTAATTCAACAGCCGAGTGGGATTTGAACTCAGGATCCTCAGATTCCAAGCCAACCACCCTAACCATTAAGCCAACACCAGGCAGAGAGTGGGATTGAACGGCCTATTAAAGGTATTTCCACAAACCGGGAGAAAAGAGGAACAAGAGTGGAGGTGGGTGGTAAGCCTGGACTTTGAGAATTGGATCAGGTCATGGTTATAGGAAGAACAAGTGTATCCTGGAGTTTCTGTCGAGAGCATTGGGAGCTCGGGGTAAAAAACATCAGAGAAGCCCCAACCAATCTGTGATTCAGAGAGGCCCTGACCAATCTGCGATGTGATGGCAACAAGCATTAAACCTCAGCCTCGTTGAAGGAGATTTCAATCACAAATCCAGAAGAAATTCAATGCAGGCACCGCAGTCATGAAGGGAGAGTAGTACTCCATTGAGCTAAGGACGAAGGCGATACATATATATTTGAGATATTTGGTTGTTTTTGATGCGTTTGGTTTATGTTAATTTAACATCATGATTACCACCCTGCAGAAAAAGTGCAAAAACAGATCCCTGCAACTACAGACCAACCAGCCTTCTCCCAATCATCAGCAAGGTGATGGAATCAATCATTGCATCAGACATTAAATCCTTCCTCTTCGCCAATGGCTTGATTTCCGATCATCAACTTGGTTTCAGACCAGGTCACTCTACCCTGGATATGCTGCTTCTGCTCTCCCAACAATGGATGGAGGTCCTCAATGTCAGACATGAAATCAGACATATCAGACATGAAATCCTTGGACATATCACGTGCTTTTGACACGGTCCGGCACCCTGCCCTACTCACCAAACTCTCTTCCTATGGTATCCAAGGCCATCTCCACTCGTAACTCACAGACTTCCTCTGCTGTCACAGCCAACGTGTGGCCCTAAATGGAGTTCTCTCATCACCTCTTCCTGTCCAGACTGGAGTTCCTCAAGGTAGCGTTCTGAGTCCTGTTCTTTTTCTGGTTTTCATCAATGATCTCTCCGACTCTCTGGAAAATCCTCTTTATCTCTTTGCTGATGATGCCCCCCCCCCCCCTCTGCTTTACCATCGGTCATCCCTCAGACCGGCAAGCAGAAGCTTCTGTACTCTCTACATATCTGGATAAAATCACAAACTGGTCCAACATGTGGAACATGTCTTTCAATCCTGACAAATCTCACACTCTCACCATGTCTCTCCGAAAGGACCATTTAGAACCCCCCCCCCCCATCTACTTTCTCAACAATCCTCTGGAAGAAGTTCTTTCTTTCAAGCTTCTGGGTCTCACTATCTGCCATGATCTTTCCTGGGAAAGCCACATTTCCAACCTGGCCTCCAAAGCCAGTCGCCAACTGGGAATCCTCTGTCGTGCAAAGTACTTCCTCGGCTCACCTGAGCTCCTGACCACTTACAAAGCTTTTGTCTGCAGCCTGATGGAGTACTGCTCTCCCCTCTGGGCTGGTGCTCCTGCCTCTCACGTTTCTCGGCTTCACACTGTGGTACCAAGGCATTTCGGATCATTGGCATCTCCCGCGATGAGGCTGAGTCTTTGGGCCTCTCACTCTCTCACCACAAGCAGGTCAGTGGTCTTTCTATCTTCTACCATCTCCTGTCTAGTCTCGCCCACCCTGCTCTGTCTGTGATATGTCCCCACCATATTTCCACAGGGCGCTCAAGGTCTGCTAACAACCCCCTTCTGGTAAAACTACCAAAATCACGAATCACTGCTCAACTTCACTCTTTCATTCCTATTTTTTCTGGCTATTGGAAAAAACTCCCTCACTCTATTCATTCCCATTCTTCCCTCCAGGTCTTCGATGAACCGCTATTCACCACCACCTTATATCTTCCCCCATCCAAAACCTCGATCTTTTCTACCCCCGGTAATCCACCCCAATCCTACCTCCTTCAAATTCCCTGCTTTCCTTCCTGAAAGTCCCTGTAATGTCCATCTTGTTTACCCCATGTTCCCCGCCCATCCCTCTCCCTTCCACAGATCTCCTAATGTGTCTGTTCCCCACTGTTTTGTCCTTCCCTCTCCTGCCCCTCTTGTCTCATGCCCTCCTTGCTGTGCGTTGTGTGTTAGCTCTCGTACGAGCCTCGACAAGGTATACAAAATAAATATAAAATTACTCCATATACTTCCATCCTCCATTAACATCCAACGCTAATTTACCCTTTAACCTCATTTTGGTCTCAAAAACCACAAACAATATGAAACGAAATTCATTAACAGAGAATCATTATGTTCGGAATGTATGTTTCATTCACCCAAAACAAGTCGTTGTGACTCTCTCCAAAGTGGGCAAAACTCTCCAAAGAGGTCATCAGTCAATTTGAGAGAGTAAGAAGTGAGGAGAGATGAACCCTCTTGGGGAGTATGAGCTAAATCCTCACTCTATTAGAAACCACATGCAGGAGGAAGATGAAGAGGCAATGATAAAAGACAAGACACATGACAAGTTAATTTCAGCATTGTTTTTTTTTGTGCCAGTACAGTATATTATTTTTCGACCTAACAAAATATAATAGAAAAGAAGGTGAAAGGAAATTCAAACACAGGAAAAGGCAAATCAGCTGACCATGACTATGATGTTGAGGGTGAGGGGGGGGGGCAAACATTTATTTTACCCTGTGAGGCACATGGGGCTGCCGAGGCAGTTTCAATGTCTCGCAGGGACAATCCTGGATGGGTCAACACTCTGACGCAGGATGCTCCAATAGCTTATTTCGCAGAGCTGGTGCTCGTTTCGTCAACTGCGGAAGGGTGACAAACTGAGTCAACTCACCCGGTGTTAACTAATAGCATGATAGTGGCTTGATCTCAGGACCTTAGGATCTTAAGTCAGCCACCTCCAACCGCTAAGCCAACAGCAGGCTGGGCATTCAGAGATTATGTAATTTATTACCCTGGAATTCCAGACACCCCCACAAAATGCTCCATAATGCTGGGCTAAGACCCTAGCCCCAAAATTATATAACACTTTAGGACAACACCCCACCCCTCCAACACTTAGACACAACCCACTTCCCAAATAATGGAGCATATGAGAAAATTCAAGTTGATGAATATTCACAATAGATGAAAAGAGAAACAGTACAGGTATGACACAGAGCTGCGGTGTTCGACATGATGCTTCAAATCCCTCCAATGTCACGTCTTCTTTGTCAAGGCCCTTAACACATCAGATCGACATTATCGATATGTAAACAATTGGACACGTATCGATTCATGTGTCCTTCGGCATGATTTTATCACTGCACGAAGCAACTGCACCTCGGGGCTGGAATATCGTGAAAGGCAAAACCTGCTCTTCTTACCTGCAACAAAAGTAACTCATTCAGGAAATTCTGAAAGGCTTACGTAACAGAGGCCGAAACACCTCCTGATCCTACATAATTGAACGCTCCTCCACACTGGTACAACCACCCACTCACCCCCAGACCCCCCACCATCTGTGCGTTGGGTCGTGTATGGCCAACTCCTCAAAAGTATTAGCAAACCTCTCTCTCTCTCTCTCTCTCTCTCTCTCTCTCTCTCTCTCTCTCTCTCTCTCTCTCTCTCTCTCTCTCTTTCTCTTTCTCTTTCTCTTTCTCTTTCTCTTTCTCTTTCTCTTTCTCTTTCTCTTTCTCTTTCTCTTTCTCTTTCTCTTTCTCTCTCTTTCTCTTTCTCTTTCTCTTTCCCTTTCTCTTTCTCTTTCTCTTTTTCTTTCTCTTTCTCTTTCTCTTTCTCTTTCTCTTTCTCTTTCTCTTTCTCTTTCTCTTTCTCTTTTTCTCTCTTTCTCTTTTTCTCTCTTTCTCTTTTTCTCTCTTTCTCTTTTTTTCTCTTTCTCTTTTTCTCTCTTTCTCTTTTTCTCTCTTTCTCTTTTTCTCTCTTTCTCTTTTCTCTCTTTCTCTTTCTCTCTCTTTCTCTTTCTCTCTCTTTCTCTTTCTCTATCTTTCTCTTTTTCTCTCTTTCTCTTTCTCTCTCTTTCTCTTTCTCTCTCTTTCTCTTTCTCTCTCTTTCTCTTTCTCTCTCTTTCTCTTTCTCTCTCTTTCTCTTTCTCTCTCTTTCTCTTTCTCTCTCTTTCTCTTTCTCTCTCTTTCTCTTTCTCTCTCTTTCTCTTTCTCTCTCTTTCTCTTTCTCTCTCTTTCTCTTTCTCTCTCTTTCTTTCTCTCTCTTTCTCTCTCTCTCTCTTTCTCTCTCTCTCTCTTTCTCTTTCTCTCTCTTTCTCTTTCTCTTTCTCTCTCTTTCTCTTTCTCTCTCTTTCTCTTTCTCTCTCTTTCTCTTTCTCTTTCTCTCTCTTTCTCTTTCTCTCTCTTTCTCTTTCTCTCTCTTTCTCTTTCTCTCTCTTTCTCTTTCTCTCTCTTTCTCTTTCTCTCTCTTTCTCTTTCTCTCTCTTTCTCTTTCTCTCTCTTTCTCTTTCTCTCTCTTTCTCTTTCTCTCTCTTTCTCTTTCTCTCTCTTTCTCTTTCTCTCTCTTTCTCTTTCTCTCTCTTTCTCTTTCTCTCTCTTTCTCTTTCTCTCTCTTTCTCTTTCTCTCTCTTTCTCTTTCTCTCTCTTTCTCTTTCTCTCTCGCAGTCTGTGGCTGCTGGTTGCTGGTTGCACCATTGGTTGGGGCGCGGCAATGCCGCTGATGCAGTGTCCTCCTTACAAGTGCACTGGTACTCATTTTGCCAACCTCGGAAGGATGACAGGCTGAATCAACCTCCTGGTGTATTAATTCAGCGGCCCAACGGGGCTTGAACTCAGGACCCTGGGATCCCAAGCCACCACCCTAACCACTAAGCCAACACCAGGCTTAGCAAACCTCTTATAACCAGATGACAAGGTCGGCCTCGTGTTTTCTTTTGAAAATGAGTCCTGTAGTTGAATTAGGCCAACTAGTACATGATGGCATCGGACATGTGTGGTTAACCGAGATGCATTTAGCAACAAAGGCAGCATTTCTCCCTGATGATAATTGCTCAAGGTTGACCAAATTGCTGCAGAAAACTCACAAAAAGGCCACACACCAATGTCAGGCTCACAAAAAGGCCAGATGTGAGAATGTGAGATAGAGTGGTCCTTGGAGCAGCTGAGTCTCCAGAATGTGAGATAGAGTGGTCCTTCGAGCAGCTGAATCTCCAGAATGTGAGATAGAGTGGTCCTTGGAGCAGCTGAGTCTCCAGAATGTGAGACAGAGTAGTCCTTTGAGCAGCTGAGTCTCCAGTATGTGAGATAGAGTTGTCCTGAGAGCAGCCGAGTCTCCAAATTGTGAGATAGAGTGGTCCTTGGAGCAGCTGAGTCTCCAGAATGTGAAATAGAGAGTGGTTCTTGGAGTAGCTGAGTCTCCAGAATGTGAGATAGATTGGTAATTGGAGTAGCTGAGTCTCCAGAATGTGAGATAGAGCGGTCCTTTGAGCAGCTGAGGGAATTCATTGGCATGACTGAAGAGGATTACAAAAGTGAAACGAAACACTCTGATTGGACTGTAGCTTTGGACAAGAACGCTCTTGATGTTCTATATACCCTAACAAATTACGTGATGGTCTTCCATGCTTTCCTTAAAATGTAATGACAAAGACTGTGGTACATATGAGGTTCTTCACATGGTAAAGGTGCACCGTATACACTGCGTGCAACCATTTCGAGAGGTAGCTTCCAGTACGTGCTGCTTTGTATCTTGTGTGCAGATCATGATTTGTGCATTTTAATGAAATGTGCTTCCCATCCATTCGACTGCCGGAGTAGCATTCCCAAGATAAGTGAGAATTGTTGAATAAGAATTTGAATGATGAAGCTTGTCGCATGGTAAAAGTACATCTTCAGGCCTGGCAGTAGCTCAGCTCAGTGGTAGCGTGTACTTGTGTTTCGATTCCTGACCCATGGTGATGCTTTTGCCTAGAGGGGAATTTTTCGTTCGTTCTTCCATTCATCTCCAAAACGACATTTCAAATCGATCAATCTTTCTCTTCCTTTCTTTTTCATTGTCCACGACTCACATCCAGACGTACATCGCAACTGGAAATACCAGATCATTCACCGGATTTCTCTTGATTTGTTTGTGTTTCCAAATGTTTATCAATCCACACACACATTGCTCTTCTTTCCAACATTAACCATCGATTAACATCTCCTCCACATTCTCCACTCACTTCAACTGAACATCGAACCAGGAAGATGAAACTTTCCACCATTTCCACCTGGTCATCTCTCAATCTGAATACGTCCATCTTCTCAGTTAACAAGATTTTAATATTTTTGAGGTTTAAATAAAGAACAGTGTGATGTGGCCTGATGGGGGAACTGAGTAGAGATCCGGCTATTGTGACAATCATGGGTTACTCTGTGATGTCATTGTTTAAGTTTTGAGTCTTCTTCTTTTTCCTCTCCAGTTTCCACATGTCCCGCGCTATGGCGTGCATATAAACAACTTCCGGGTTATATGGCCTGGCCACAAATTGTGAACGTAACCTGATTTTTACTTTTCTTCTTCACCGTCTGCAGCAGTTTCATCGAGTCCTCTTTACTTTCTGCCAACAGCGTGGTATCATCAGCAAACCTTAGGTTGTTGATCCATCTTCCTCCAATCCAGACTCCAGCATCGACGTCATATCCACGTTTGTGTTCCTCATGATGTACTTGTCACATCGTCGAGCCCAGGAAACACAGAAACCAGCGTGATTACGGGTCACCACTATCACTGGTGGTGTTGATTTCAATCAGCCATCTGAGAACATCCTCTTCCGGTTGTTGTTGTTTCACAGCACCGTGACAGTACAATGGAGCGACGTATTCAAAAGCATCCAAACACAATACAAACCATTATCATGACATCCCTGGAGCATGAGGTCATAACGATGCATCCTTCTGATCTTGCCTTGTATGTTAATCTGGCGATACCTGTGGATCTCGAGGTTTCTCTGCCACGTCCACCCGTGGAACCCTGATGGGTAGTTCAGCCGCCTCATCAGTCTCTGCACCCCTCTGCGTCCCATCTTCTCGCGTTACCATCTGTTGCTCGATCATCAGTTGATCTATCTCTGGAACACCGCTCGTCTCCAGATTCCCCATAATCAGGAACATTTTGATGTCGATACGTCTTCACGTGTGACGTGTTTGTCATAACAAATTCCATCTGGTGACTGTATTGTCACCTTGCTTCCTGTCTTGGAGATGAAGTTTGATTTCCTCATGATGTACTCACTATATGGATTGAACAATAACGGGGGAATGCAATGAAGCCCAGTCGAACCCCTTTATCCAAATCCAAACCATTGTATCTCTCCATACTCCCTTGTTCCTGTAGTTTCCTGTTTAGTGGACAACTCAGGCCTCGACAGTCGTGTCATAGTCCAGGGTGTTCCAAAAAGACCTGGACAGCTTTGGTTGTTCACAGAGCCACAAATGATACCCTTTGGTACAGAAACTCATAAAGGTTTGTACACATCATCAATACATTTCATTGTGAGTTCAGTTTGTCACGCACAGGACATCAAGGCGGTACACGAGTTCTTGCCGTGTTTAGCTCGGCATGTTTGCGTCCACCAGTGCACATGTAGCTGTGATCCGAGAATGAAGATCCTGCACGTTCGCCACCTTGGTGTTGTAGACATCTTTGACAAATCCCTACAGAAAAAATAAATCAAGGGGGGTTATGTCTGGTGATCTTGGGGGGGGGGGGCAGGCGGTTGATCCGTTTTGACCAATCCAGTTTTGACCAATTGCAGGTCTTCAATCTGCGGGAAAGTGAATCTTTGCAATGTGTTCATGTAAATTGTTGAAGTTACTGTGTCCTTCACAAAGAAAAACGGACACACCAAGCGGTCATGGAGAAGGGCACACCACACGTTGACCTTTGGACTATTGTCCAAAGAGCAGAACCTAAAAAACAAGGACAAATGTGTCCAAGAGCCGCGTCCAAAAGGTTTTGTCTTCACCAGAAGAACAAGAACAAGAACAAGAAGAGGAAGAAGAAGAAATAAAAAAACCAACAACAACAACAACTTCCGATATTTCCTCACGTGCCTTGACGGAGCCAATAGCGAGACCCGTCCTGGACGATTGTCGTTCATGACGAGAAAATAGTGTATTTACGGAATTACAATACACTAAATGGAATAATCTTTAAATATTAACGTGAACTTTTCGAAACTTTAAAGCAAATGTCCGAATATATTTAAAAGTTCATGATAGACCCTCTCAAAGGGCACCCTCAATGCGAGGATGTGTACAAGTGTTTAGCATTTAAGGAGATCCGGATGCTCTATATAAAAGAGCCGAGAAGAAGAAGAGGAAGGGGTAGAGGAAGAGGGAGAAGAGGGGGAGGAAGAGGAGGAAGAGGAGGAAGAGGAGGAAGAGGAGGAAGAGGAGGAAGAGGAGGAGGAGGAGGAGGAGGAAGAGGAGGAGGAGGAGGAGGAGGAGGAAGAGGAGGAAGAGGAGGAAGAGGAGGAAGAGGAGGAAGAGGAAGAGGAAGAAGAAGACCTTGATTATAGCTGGTGACTCAAGTGTTCTTGCAGAAGGTCTTCAGCATCTAAGGATTCTAAGTTCTAATAGGATCGACTGGGTCTTCATGTTCTGAAGGGTCAAAGGGATACTAATGCACTAAAGTGTCTTGGGACTTATAAAGTATCTACAGGGACTTAGGGGTCTTAATGGTCCTAAAGGTCTAAAGTGTATTAGGGTCGAAGGGCTCACATGGGTCTTAAATGGTCTTGGGGGTTGTGGGGTCTTAAGGCTATTTTAGGTCTTAAAATGTCTTAGGGGTGTTGTGTCTTAGGGTCTTGGGGGTCATGAGGTCTTCAGGGTCTTGGGGGAATTAAGGATTTTAGAGGGTCTTAAAAGTATTTGGGGGTCTTAAAGGACTTGGGGGATCTTTAAGGGTCTTGGTGGTCTTAATGTTATAAACCGTCCTGGGGTATTAAGGGTCTGAAGGGAAAGAGGGGTCTGGAACTCACACACACACACACACACACACACACACACACACACACACACACACACACACACACACACACACACACACACACACACACACACACACACACACACACACACACACACACACACACCTCGTTTTATCGTATAGATCATGATATACAGAACATACATCGTTTTAGCCCCATCTCTCAATGGTGAAGAATCACTTAAGAGATTTAAAAACCTTGGATTCCGATGTTCACTAAAATCTAACCGTTTCGTCCTTGTCGCAATCCCAACCTATCCACCAAGTTTCATCTGAAGCCGTCCACAACTTTGTGAGATATCCTGCTCATGGACAAACGGGTGAAAACAACCTCGGTGGTGGAGGTAACAAAGAGGTTGAGATGAAATCACCTTTTTCAGTCTCCTTGGTGTCCTCTTTCCACGCCAGCCAAAGGTTGTCTCATCAGGGAGTCTTCGGTGTAGCATTGACTCAAGACTGCATTTTATATCATGTCACCTTTGTGATTTCAAACTGGATTACAGCTAACTACACGACATATCACCCTTGGGACACAGATACAAGTGACAATATAAGTTCAACAAAACACCCTGGCTGTCACTATTGGAGCTACAACGGTTGGCTGACTTGTCCAAATCGGGTCTGTGTGGATCCTCGCTCGATTTCACGAATCACACATTCACAAAGCTTTCGAGAAAACGTGAAGAGACGACAATAACCGGGTAAAAAACAAAAAAAAAAAATCAAGTGTTAAAAATACAGTGAACATGCCACAGACTGATGAGTTAATTGAGGGCACGGAGGTGCAGACACCTTAAAATTGTTTGTTAAGGGTACCGGCCCCTGCAATTTGGAAGGAGAAATCAGATTTATCAGTGTAATGGGCAGGTACGCTTTGCCCTCCTACCCGCTTGTTGACTCCGAGACCTGTAATCACCATCAGCGGCTTCTCAAGCGGTCATTCAGTTCCTGTGCCACGAAAATACGAGCCATTGTTTCACTTCTTCCTCCGTTTGTCTGTTTATTTTACAACCTCTTAGAATGTTGTTTCATCATCCGTCTGTCATCTATCGATTCCATAAGTTGTCTCGTCACTGACGACCAGGAATTACTGACGTCACTGACCAGGCATGTCCAGCAATTCAGGCTGTCCCAGGTTCGCAATTCCCATATGAGCACCTCGCTCTCTGATCTGATGCCCATCATATATATCTATGTGTATATATATATATATATATATATATATATATATATATATATATATATATATATATATATATATATATATATATATATATATATATACTAATATGGAATAGGCAAAGCCGAGAAGCGAACGTAGAATTCTTCTTACATTCGCTTCTGACTTTACCTATAACTTGTTGACAACTGTATACGCAATTTCCAGTTACTTCGGCCTGGATTCGGGATCAGCGATCAAATCATGTAAATCACGATTAAAATTTTTTTTTGATGATGCGGGAGATATCTTTATTAAAATCAGAGGAGGACATTTACACCATGTCTGATATTATTTGGGTCTTTCATGTCTCCGACGATGCCTTTATCTCCCGGCATGCATCATTCGTATCGGCATGCGGACGTTTTATAAAAAAAATCATTCCCCATGACAAAAACCGGAAACAAAAAAAAACCAGAAACAAAAAAAAAACCAGATACAAAAAAAAAAAAAGGAAGCAAAAGGGTCATAGCCAATGACACAGATTCACAATTGCCATGGTATTGTGTTGTTTTTGTTGTTTCCTATTCTCTCATGTGCACGCGTTAAGTAATATTCATAAGATAGAAATAAAACCCAATCGTATTTATGCACCGCACAGCGTTTAAAAACAACCGGAAGCAAAAGGTCATATCCAACGACACGGATTCCAAATTGCCAGGGGGATTGTGTTGTTGTTGTTGTTTCCTATTCTCCCACGTGCACAAGTTAAGTATGAAGCTCACTGCGTTCGCTAATAAAACGGTGTGTGTGTGTGTGTGTCCTCCAAAACTCCAAAACCATGAAACCAAGCAGCCTGAAACTTTGCATGCATACTGGTGGTGGTCGTATGTCAGCTTAGCTGTGGGGGTAGCTATCATTTATTGAAGCACGACTGTGTCGCCGATGCAGTGCCCCTCTACCAGTACACACACTGGAACTGGTACTCATTTTGCCAACCTCAGAAGGATTACAGGCTGAGTCAACCCCCTGGTCTATTAATTCAGCAGCCGACGGGGCATGAACTCAGGACACGAGGATCCCAAGCCACCACCCTAACCACTGAGCCAACACCAGGCTTGCATGCATACGAAGGGAACTCCAAGTGCAGAGTGAAAATTGGATGTTTGGGTTTATTAAAACACCCCTTTTGAACATAATTAATGGCCTTATTTAATTATATCCTTCATCAGGCAATCCTCGGCCACCTCGATCTGTGGGGTCTTTAGGCGTTTCCTGGGTAACCTCGCTTGGGTCTGAAGCCGCCATGTTTTTTGGCCTGCTCAACCATGCCTCAAATTGGAATAGGCCGCAATGATTTATTAACGATAAAGTTTTTTTTATTTCACTTTCCTCACTCATATTATTGAATGCCTGTTCATCATAGCTGCGAATTGTTGTGTACATCGCTTTTGTAAGTACTGCAGTTTTCAAATTAGGAACTTCGAATGATTTCATACATTATATGATACGATTTTCCACGATCTACTCTCACGGACTCATTAAAATATTATTTCGGTTTTGAGGATCGGCTACCATCCGGACTAAATAAGTATCTAAATCTGTTGTGAAATCTGATAATTCAAAGAAATAACGAGTCTTCTAACGAAGCCGATATACCTATTTACTTTAAGCAAGCAAGGCTATGTTCCCTCCTTCTCCAAACTGAACATGCACAAGAAAATGTGAACTTTCCAAAGCATTAAACTTATCTTTTACTACTGTTTGGAGAATTATATTAAGTAAGCAAAAAATTTAGAAATGTAACAGAATTAATGAGCTTCATTGAGTTGTATGATTTAATGCATTCACTGCTCGACCTCACGCCCTGTCCCCCCAGAGGGACTGCCTATCCATAGCATCTGTCAGATCTGTGTCTATATTTCGGATGTTTCTCAAGATACTCGACAGGGAATCAAAGCAAATCTGGTGAAAAAAGGCGGCCGTTTTATAAAAAAAAAAGTTATAATGTTTGCAAGGACCTCGAACCGATGTACTGTTATGGATTTGGGAGCCTTTGCACACAAACAGACAGCAGTCCCGAAGCTTAGTTATTTTGATAAGTATGTGTTTATAGTTAGGGTCCCGTCCCTATGTTTAATGGGTGATTAAGTGTATGTGTGCTGTGAGTTATTTTGCAGTTAGTTTTTTTTAATATCCAACAACAACAACACCACCTGCTTTGTTCCGCCACCCAAGCAAACCTTCGCACACCGACTCCATTGCCCACGTGTTTTTTGCTGAAGGCGTGGGTGGAGCCTCCATCACCTCAGATCAAGGCTCTACTCCGAAGAAGGGCATGGAGCATTTCCTCCAGCCAATGGGAAGCAACATTGCCAGAAACTACTACAGAGCCTCTTCGGGGGGCGGGCCACCGAGACACCACGACACACCCACCGACGCCCCCGTCCAATGAGGAGGCGAGTTACCTCAGGATGGACTCCTCCTACCTCACGTGAGGAATGAATAATAGTGGGGGCGATTCGGCTGGCAAGAGGAAGAATCCTCGTCGCCTTGTTTGCCCTCGTTTTGCCTGCTGGGATCGTCTCGTCTTGCCTGCTGGCGTTCTTGCTTTGCCTGCTGGCGTTCTCATCTTGCCTGCTGGCGTTCTCTTCTTGCCCGTAAGTGCTCGTCTCGTCTCGTCCGTGTTCGTGCTGGCTGGCGTCCGTTGCGTCATTCCCGGTCCCTGGTGCTTGGTGCAGCGACGAAGGTGTGGGTTCGAGTCCCACCCCCACCCCCCCAAACCAGCTCGTCTCAACCAGACTGCATGAGGGAGAAGGGTGCCCGACCGAACTCTTACCCTCAGCTCGCCTTCCTTCCTGAGCTGAAAGGCCAAATAAAAGCCAACCGACCCCATTTCTTGTGTGTGTGTGTGTGTGTGTGTGTGTGTGTGTGTGTGTGTGTGTGTGTGTGTGTGTGTGTGTGTGTGTGTGTGTGTGTGTGTGTGTGTGTGCGTGTGTGTGTGTTTGTGTGTGTGTGGGGCGCCCATCCTGTAAGTAGAGACTGTTAAGTGCCTGTGTTCATTGTAAATTGCATTTCTTTTATTCGGATAACTCTGCTCTTTGTCACCCTCTCCCCATTATAAATAAACCCCCGTGTTAAATGTTCCAGTTCGCTGTCCGTGTTTTCTACCATTGACCCAGCACGGTGCGGGCTTGAGAAATAGTGAGGCCGTCTGTGCTGTAAGTTGTCATTGGGACCGGCGCAACTCTGGTAACTCCCGCTCGGTTACGCCGGACCTGAGTCGGTACATGCGACTCGGTCCGGACAGAGTCGGCCGAGGGTGTGGCTTCCCCGGTAGCTCGACGGCGTGGGTACTTAGGTAAATTGGAATAGACAAGTGGACCCCACCTCACGCCGTCGAAATATTGGCGACCACGGTCCTTTAAGTGACCCGTCGACTCCAGAGTTATCTGGGGTGACGACCTTTCAATTCCAGGTGTTCTGTGGGAGACGGCCCTATTGCTCCGTCTCGCGGTCATTCCTCGCCACCGACCCCGGCCCACAACAGGACCACGTGACGCGTACACAGACGAGCAGGCAAAATTATGGATTTTTGGCAATGTTTATATCACGGGTGCTTGAACTTTGCGATGTCTCCAGGATTGTTCTGTATTCAGCTGCATCTCTTTTGTGGATGAAGTCATTTTATTTCATTAACTGCTGCGTGTGCTGTGAAGACCAGTTTTAAAGTTAAAGGGATCGTTCATGGTATGCAGTGACAGCCTGGCCTTATTTAATTATATTCTTTATCAACCATTTAATTGGAGTGCTTGCATGAGTGCTTAAGCCATTTGACGAGCACCCATTGTCGACAGCGGTGCCGCGCTACATCATTCTGGGTGAATCGTTCACTCTCTGCGGACGCTTTTGCCACGCCACGTCATTCAGAGCTAGTGGTTCGTGGTCCATCACCCTGAGAGAGTGGTTCGTGGTCCATCACCCCGAGAGAGTGGTTCGTGGTCCATCACCCTGAGAGAGTGGTTCGTGGTCCATCACCCTGAGAGAGTGGTTCGTGGTCCATCACCCTGAGAGAGTGGTTCGTGGTCCCTCACCCTGAGAGAGTGGTTTGTGGTCCATCACCCTGAGAGAGTGGTTCGTGCTCCATCACCCTGAGTGAGTGGTTCGTGCTCCATCACCCTGAGTGAGTGGTTCGTGCTCCATCACCTTTTTGCCTTAAACAAGTTCGCCTAAAATTATGGTTGGGCGTAAATTACTCGGGTTGGTGGTCAACGTGATTCTATTGGCTTCCTGTGTGTTTCCACATTTGATTGGTCGACTCAATCGCTTCGTTCATTTCTGCTTTAAAAAAATCAAACATTTGGTTTTGAATAATGGATGACATGGACTTTGATTTGTCTGGTAGCGACAGTGAGTGTGAGAGAAATGAAGGATGTTGGTCTGAATTAGATGGAGAATTGTCAGATAACGTAGTCGCTGGAGGTGAAGTTCAGGCAGCTGGAAATACAATACGGCCTTACCAGTTCGAGCCCGAAGCAGGACAAGCAGAGGAAACTGGCGATGAAATTCCCGGCGTTCATGATGATCGGGAGGACATCGAAGGAAGATTTGGCAATAACAACTGGTTAGACAAAATCCTATTCTTAATTCAATAATGTAAATTTGACTTGCATACTGCTCGATATCAGAAATATTTTAGTGAGGTGACGTGATCCCTGCGCAGCGCAGCGGACATGTTGCACCGCGGCGAATGAATTGCAAGGCTAGCCCATGTCATCGGCCGTATCTCTCCGCGCATAAAACGAAGCAATCTCGCTGTCCGGATACGATGAAAACTTGTGTGCAGAACACACCTTGTGACACAATTGTCTAGAGTAGTCCGATAAATCTGACATTCTGTTGCATTTTTATTTATTTTATTCCTACTGTCGTCATGTAGCGCCAGTAGGAAACAATGAAGAAAAGAGAATAACAAAAGAAAGCTACAGCACGTCAGATTTATCGGCCTAGTCGGACGGACGACGGATTTATCAGACTAGTCTAGACTTTAGAGTTGACAAGTACCTTGTATTAGCATGCACATAATGTATAAGTCAATGCGTAAGAGTCCCGAGGCTATGAGGCCGTGTTAAAGGAGTATCGGGGATTTGAGGAAGCGTGAAGTGGGCATGTTGTCAGGTATCCAAATGGACATTTATTGTCGTCATTATTTTTTTTATCTTGGGTGGGTATTCCTGGATTGTTACTTGTTGTTTGTAAGCTTCATTGCAAGGGTATACACAAGTCAACAAGAAGATTTCTTTTCTGTTGCAGTTTTCATTTCTTTGTGCAGGTCTGCTCATTTTCTTTGCACTATATGTATATATTTATATTTAATAATTGTACTTTACATTTTAATTGCTGTAATATTTTGGGCAAATTACCATGTGCAGTCAGTATTAATTCCTTTACAGTATTGCAAAAAGTATATTCGTTTATGTGCCGGTGCAAACTGTATTATTCTGACCCACTTGTACAGTAACAATATATACTCCTCATGTGCCTTTACGAAGCATGTTGCCTTCCCGATACCTTTGTCGATGTGTCAGAGAAGCAGGGACGTTCATTATCCAAAGCGAACCCTACCCTACCAGACATGCAGTTGACGTTTGTGAAAACGTTGAGATTTTAAACAGCATATTGTCCTCGGTGTATAGATTTTTTTTTTTTTTTTGCTGCCACCAGAAACATGCTGCATCACCAATATTGTCTTAAGTTAGAAAATTCTGAAATGAATTATGCTTGTTCCATAATTAAAAAGTGATTCACATGCCAATGGCCTTGGTATAAGTGCATCTACAACAACAGTGCTGTTAGCTTGCCTCCACTTGTAATTTATTTCTCATAACTTAGACGTAGCAATACCAACTAGACATTCATTCATCAGAAGATGATCAGTGAGATAGCAAACCCATGTGCACAATGCATTTGTACGTATTTTATACGGCGAGCGACGTCTAATCAATCCACTCTGTGCGAGTCGCGTTCGGGAGATGACGTCAACGGTCACGTGACGTGTAGTTCGCTGAACTCAACTTTTTTGAGGGGCGGGGCATAGCAAGTTATGAAAAGCATGAGAAATGTTCGAAATATTGGTCTAATTATCCCATTGTTGATTTTAAAAAAGAAACATGGGTGATTTCTTCACTAGGAAGGTCAAGTTAATATATAAATAACCAGAAAGTTTTAAGTGTCATGGGACCTTTAAGGGGATCAGTTTTTGCTCCTTTTTATGTCATGCAGTGATGGCTGACTTCCAAGCAGATGGAAGATGACCTCATGCAAATGACTGGGAGGATGTGCAAGAGCAGCAGAGCAGGTTTTTAGGACATGTCAGCTGATGCCATGTCGTCCAGTAGCAGTCAGAGTCGAGGGTTGAACGAACCTTCTCTACCTTTTCAGGGGCAAAAGACATTGAGTCCAGGAAAAAAATGGGTGCAACAGCAAAGGTTGGGTACTGAGAGTGAGTGGTTAGGGACACAAGATTTGGAAGCAAACACAGAATTGAGGCATTCGGCCTTTTCATGACCAGAGTTGGCTGTGGTGCCATATGAGGCAAGTTTGAAAGTTCATTTTTGAGGTTGGACAGATGTTTTCTGCCTCTCCTGAGAATGAACACACACTTGTTGTGGGACTTTTTGGAATGCACTGAGATTACCTTCAGTCGGATTGGCCTTCCAAGAAGAGAAGGCAACTTGTTTCAGAGCAACTGCCTCACCACAAGATTCAGTGTACTGGACATAGGTGGGAATAGGGGTAGGATAACTGAAGATGAAATGGGATGAATCTGTGTGTGAAGTGAGATGGCTGCTTGTAGTCCCTGCCAATCTGCTTGAGTGAAATGCTAGACTCACCGGCTTTGAGGCAACTCTCTGAGAAAATGTTGACTCTCACAAGCATATTATGATCAGATGAACCAATTGGAACAGAGGAAGAGCAGGAGACGTTTGTGGGAAAGTTAATCATGACCAAGTCCAGAAGGGAGCATTTGCCATTGGGAGAAATCTGGGTTGGAAAGTTTACAGATTGAGTCAGTCATATGGAGTCACATAATACCTTTGCTGAAGTGCCATGGCTTGTGAGAGAGGTACCAACACTCAACCAAGTTGCATGGTGACAATTGAAATTGCCACACATGAGGAAGAGAGAGTTGGGATGAGTGGTTAAAGGTTTCTCCATGTTGTCAGAGAGATAGAGAGGTAAAGAGATGTCGATGGAGTGGTCACTGTTAGGAGGATGGTACAACACACAGATGAGCAGAGGGGAAGTCGTAGCCAGAGGTACTCCTGGGGGTTGGGAGGTTACGATACTGGAGGTACACGGTCATTGAGAAATTGAGTTATTGATGTAAAGTGCAACTCCATGAATGGGGAGTGGTTAAGGCCTATAAAATCGGAGGAGGCAATATGCAGGGAGAGAAATGAAGGAGTCAGGGACGTCCTGTGAGAGGAAGGATTCTGTCAAACAGATGATATTAGGTTTATTGGAAGCAGCTTGGATTGAGAGATCTGTTGGTTACAGGGGGGGTGGGTTAAAGTTTCTTATTTTGAAGACTATATATACTTCGTGGATACCCACAAAGGGTCTTATCTTGGATTTTTTTATTCACTGGAAAGGGTCTAATGTCTGAATATACAAGATTTTCAGGGATGATGAATCCATCCATTGGGACCATACTCTGTGCAGAGCGTTGGTGTTGCCTCAGCAGTGTCCTTGGCTATTGAGTACAATCCTGGACAGGTCGCCACTCCGACAAAGGATACCAGCAAGCTGGCACTCATTTTGCCGACCTCAGAAGGATGACAGGCAGAGTCAACCCCACCTGGTATTAAGTCAACAACCGAGTAGGATTTGAACTCAGGATTCTCAGATCCCAAGCCCACCACCCAAACCATTAAGCCAACACCAGGCATAGATTGGGATTGAAGGCCTCTTATAGGTATTTCCACAAACCGGGAGAAAAAAGGAACAAGAGTGGAGGTGGGTGGTAAGCCTGGACTTTGAGAGTAGGATCAGGTTATGGTTGGAACCATTAAGCCAATCCTACACATGATGATGAATGGGAAATTATTATTCTTCAATTCCTTCAAATGTGCCGTTGAGCCATGTTAATGATATGCTATCTTTATTACTGCTGTGACCAGCTTCACTGTTTAAAGGAAACCTTGCAGAGATACTAAATTGGTGTCATTTAATCATCTGACTTGTGTACACAATACTGTTTTATCCCTAATTTGGTATCTCACGATGGACATGTTAAAGTTCATGATTCTATATCTTTTCCACTATCAACATGTATACACATGTTTGTTGCAAAGATGAAGAATCTGAAATCCTGTACTGCTTCCATTTAAACACTTCCAAAAAAAAAACTCCCTTCCTACAGTCCCGACCCCATTCATTGAGCAGGATGTTACTGGAAACCCAACATTTTTTACATGGTTGGTGTTTCTCATGTTGGATTGTCCAGTTTAGTTATTACTTGCAAAATCGAAGATTTTTAGTCGCGTCTCGCGAAGCGAGAGGTGGCTCGAAGAGAGCTCTGCGTTGTTGTTCTTCTTGTTCTTCTTGTTCTTCTTGTTCTTCTTGTTCTTCTTGTTCTTCTTGTTCTTCTTGTTCTTCTTGTTCTTCTTGTTCTTCTTGTTCTTCTTCTTCTTCTTGTTCTTCTTGTTCTTCTTCTTCTTCTTGTTCTTCTTGTTCTTCTTGTTCTTCTTGTTCTTCTTCTTCTTCTTCTTCTTCTTCTGAAGACAAAACCTTTAGGACGTGGCTCTTTTATATACAGGATCCGGATCTCCTTAAATACTAAACACCTGTACGCATCTTCGCATTGAGGGTGCCTTTTGAGAGCGTCTATCATGAACTTTTAAATATATTCGGACATTTGCTTTAAAGTTTCGAAGAGTTCACGTTACTATTTAAAGATTATTCCATTTAGTGTATTGTAATTCCGTAAATACATTATTTTCTCGTCATGAACGACAATCGTCCAGGACGGGTCTCGCTATTGGCTCCGCCAAGGCACGTGAGGAAATATCGGAAGTTGTTGTTGGTATTTTATTTCTTCTTCTTCTTCTTCTTCTTCTTCTTCTTCTTCTTCTTCTTCTTCTTCTTCTTCTTCTTCTTCTTCTTCTTCTTCTTCTTCTTCTTCTTCTTCTTCTTCTTCTTCTTCTTCTTCTTCTTCTTCTTCTTCTTCTTCTTCTTCTTCTTCTTCTTCTTCTTCTTCTTCTTCTTCTTCTTCTTCTTCTTCTTCTTCTTCTTCTTCTTCTTCTTCTTCTTCTTCTTCTTCTTCTTCTTCTTCTTCTTCTTCTGACAAAACCTTTAGGACTCGGCTCTTTTATATACTGGATCCGGATCTCCTTAAATACTAAACACCTGTACGCACCTTCGCATTGAGGGTGCCTTTTGAGAGCGTCTATCATGAACTTTTAAATATATTCGGACATTTGCTTTAAAGTTTCGAAAAGTTCACGTTACTATTTAAAGATTATTCCATTTAATGTCTTGTAATTTCGTAAATACACTATTTTCTCGTCATGAACGACGATCGCCCATGACGGATCTCGCTATTGGCTCCGTCAAGGCACGTGACGAAATATCAGAAGTTTTTTTTTATTTTTTTCTTGTTCTTCTTCTTCTTGTTCTGGTGAAGACAAAACCTTTAGGACGAGGCTCTTGGACACATTTGTCCTTGTTCAAGTATATTGCTCAGTCGGTTCTGTCTGTCACCTACAGGTCACAATTCTAAACCGATCGTCATGAAACTTTACCAAGTTGTAGAGGTAGTCTCAACTCAGAAGCCTATTGATTTGGAGGTCAAAGGCCAAAGGTCATCTTGAGGTGACATTTCTAAAATCGTCATTTTTCATCTGATTGACTTGAAATTTGAACAAGATTTGCATATTGCGTGACTGAATTAGGAAACCAATTATTTTTGAGTTCAAAAGGTCAAAGGTCAAATCAAGGTCATACTTCTAAAATCATCAAATTTTATTTGAAAAATCATCAATTTTCACCTGATTGACTTGAAATTTGAAAAAAGATTTTCACATTGCGTCACTGAATTGGGAAACCAACTACTTTTGAGGTCAAACTTCTAAAATAATCAATTTCATCCGATTGACCTGAACTTTGATTAAGATTGTGAATTTTAATCTTAAAGAGCAGGTTGCAGGTCACCAAACATGTTCTGAAAATTCATCAATATGATTCTATGTGCATTAAATAGTTTGATGCAAACTTTTGTGGTTGCCTGACTATTGGGAAAATTAAAGAAATTTAACTCCGAAGTTGTTATTTCTCGAGGCCGTTGAAAAAAACAGCCGTGTGCCCATATATGGATGGTGACGTCACGTTCTCCAAAATAAAGTGGCGCTCACTCGCTCATTGAAGAAGTGTCCAGTTGAGCGGGCCGTTCTTTCGCTTATTTTGAGCTTGCATCTGTCCATATTATCCTTTTTTTATTTTGAATTATTGAAGAACAAAGTTATTTGGATATTTGTACATCATGCGTTGTACGTGTGTCGTCATGTTTTGCGAAAATGGCTGGAAAACGGGTAATCGCTCCCACCGATTCCCGAAGGAATCAAACATTCGCCGGCAGTGGATAAGATTTGTACAAACAAAACGGGCGAATTTTCCCCCAGAGAAAACTGGTAAAGCGGACCCTCTAGATAGACTTGTCATTTGTGGTGACCATTTCACAGCCGAGGATTACGAAGGCAATGCAGTGAGTGAGCTCAGTTTCAAAACAAGCGTGACGCTGTGCCCACCATTCAGCCTTCTCCTCAGCTGGCTCCTGCTTCATCTTCTCACACTGTGTCACTTCTCAAGGATTGGGGCATTGTGTTTATCTATAAATGCGCATAATAAATCGAGAAATTATTTGAATAGAGTAAGTCATCACTATCCGGAAGTCCGTACGTTGTAACCCGTAATGGGGAACACGGGTGAGAATCTCTTCCCCATCGGCCATGCCATCATCACTTTCGCTGGGGTCAAGCTCAGCTGTCAGAAAGACTTCAACACCAAGGGTCCATTATATTTGGGTCCATTAATGATTCATTATATTTCTGACTCTTGAGTGACTAGAGGGTTGGTGGTGGTCATATGGCAGCATAGCTGCCGGGGTAGCTATCATTTCTTGAAGCGCGACTGTGTAGCTGATGCATTACCCCTCTACCAGTACACACACTGGAACTGGTACTCATTTCGCCGACCTCGGAAGGATGACAGGCTGAGTCAACCCCCTGGTGTATTAATTCAGCGGCCGATGGGGCTTGAACTCAGGACCCGAGGATCCCAAGCCACCACCCTAACCACTGAGCCAACACCAGGCTACTCGAGGGTTAAAAAAATTATTATATCAAGTCACAGACGAATTAAACTTTACATTATTTTATGCATCGAACAAGAAAATGAAAATTTACCAACCAATCTGTCTGGTGGAGTCTGTCAGTGTGAACTGCCGGACAGTCAGTCCTGCCACTTGTACACGAAATAAGCCGTTTTCTGGCACTTGCAAGTGGCTCAAATTTATATGGCTCAGGGCCAGAAGCTCCATAGTATAAATTCCCATCATCCTCCGACTCGTCCTCGGCAATATCGGAATGAACACACTCTATTTCATTGCCGCTGAAATCACTCTCTGATTCGCATCTCGCCATTGTTCACACGCTGTTTCTGAATGTTCACGAAGTTTTCGGAGAACATGACGTCATAGCATCTTAACTTCCGGTCTGTTTTTCGATCACCGAGAAAAGTTTTGACCTAAAAGTTAATTTTAGCATATTTTGAGTTTCAAATGTAAGAAAAGAAATACCCCACGTTTATTAATGTGCTTACAACCTTCAAATCACGTGAAGTCATAAGCGACCCAAAACCTGCTCTTTAATGAAATGGACAATTTCATGTGTCCATGGCAACCTTTGGAGAGGAGGGTGGATCATGCTCTGCACGATGTCTTTTTCTTGTTTACATTTTTGGTGATTCTCATGTTTGATTGCCCAGTTTAGTTATTTACATTCAAGGAAATCCAACACAGGTGGAGGCCATTCAGCCCATCATGCCTGCATGAACACCACACTAACCCATCCACACAAGATCCAAGGAAGAAAATGCAAAGAAGTTTTTAAATAATTAAATAAATATATATTTTTGTGTTTTTTGGGAGAAAAAAAATTCCGTAGTTTTTGTATTTTTTTTCTTCTTTTCTTCCCCTCAGGGAAGGGGGGCATGGCTTGGTTAAAAACACACATCAACCACACAACTCCCCTTTACAAGACCCCCACCAACAGCACTCCGTACACATGCACGCACACAATCACCCATCAATACTCAAACTACCGAAAAGTCTTACCAACATCCCCATACCCCTCCATCACCATAACATCCAGGTACCTATCGAATTCAAATTTAAACTTATCGATTTTTTTTTTCTGCTGCCACGACCTTTCCAGGGAGACCATTCCATGCATTAACTATTCTCTGAGTAAAAGTGTCCTGCTATTGCTACCATCTTAACTCTCCTCTTCTTTACTCTCAAGCTATGGCCCCTGGTTCTATCACTCTCTACTCTGTTGAATAATTCATCTACACTTATTTTATCCATACCTTTCATTATCTTAAACATCTCTATCATATCTCCTCATAATCGCCTCCTTTTAGTGAATAAAGCCCTGTCTCCTTCAGCCACTCCTCATAGCTGAGTCTAGCTAGGTCCGGAATCAATCTCGTAGCCCTGCGCTGAACTCTCTCAATGGCATCTATGTCCTACCGGAACTGTGGTGACCAAAACTGCACACAATATTCTAGATGTGGCCCTCACTAAATTCCTGTACAATGTTAACACCACCTCTTTTGATTTATAAATAATCCCCTCCGAATACAACTTAAAACCATATATGCTTTGCTGAAAGCTGCCTGGCAATGTGCTGCCTGCTTTCCTCCCATATCTTTTACCACCCCCAGATCCTTCTCATGTGTGACACGCTCCAAAATTACCCCTTGCATCCTGTAATCTCTATTTTCATTGTTCTTTCCCATCCCCAACACCATACACTTCCATCCATCCATCCATTGGGACCATACTCTATGTAAAGCGTTGGTGCTGCCGAAGCAGTCCCCTTGGCTAATGGGCAAAATCCTGGACGGGTCGCCACTCCGACACAGGATACAGCATGCTGGCACTAATTTTGCCGACCTCAGAAGGATGACAGGCCGAGTTAACCCCACCTGGTATTAATTCAACAGCTGAGCGGGATTTGAATTCAGGACCCCAGGATCCCAAGCCCACCACTCTAACCATTAAGCCAACACCAGGCATACCATACACTTGCTCAGGTTAAATGCCATCTGCCAATCTATGCAAGTATCAATACTTTCCTCTATCTGATCACCACCCACTCTGCTATCCACCTCACCTCCAAGCTTTGTGTCATCTGCAAATTTGGAAAGCTTACTCTTTACCCTATTATTCAAATTGTTGATGTAAATAATGAATATAATAGTAATGGTCCGAGTACTGATCCCTGATGTACCCCGCTACTTACATCCTCCCACTCACAGCCACTATTTGCTTCCTACCACTAAGCCAGTTTGCAATCCAATGAGCTACCTGACCAGCCACTCCACAAGCCCTCATTTTGGCTAACAACCTCCGATGTGTACCTTTATCAAATGCCTTCTTAAAGTCTAGATATACTATGTCCATTGCCTTTCCATCATCCACCCAATCAGACACTGCTTCATAGAACTCTAAAAGGTTTGTTAAACAGGAACTAACTTTGGTCAACCCATGCTGATGACCATTAATTAGCTTGTATTTGTTTAAATGGTTCCTCATCTGGTCCTTAATGTCTCAAACACCTTCCCCACAACTGAAGTCAAACTAACAGGTCTGCAGTTTCCCAATTCTTTTCTGGATCCTTTCTTGGTGTTGGATCCTGGATAGTGGTGTTGGATCCTGGATAGTGGTGTTGCATTTGCTGCTCTCCAATCCTCCAGTACCTGTCCTGACTCCAGGGATCTATTGAAAATATCCGTTAACATCTCGCTTACCTGCTCAGCCACCTCCATCAATACTCTCAGGTGCATATTATCTGGATCCAGAGTCTTATCAATTCCTAGATTACCAAGCTGTTCCTTTACTTCCTCCACTCCAACCTGGATCTTCGGTAAAAGCCCTTCCTCACTACCTCACCTGTGAAAGCCCTTGTGTAATCACATTATTGGTGATTTTCATATTGGATTTCCCAGTTTAGTTATTTACATTATTGGTGTTTCTCATGTTGGATTTCCCAGTTTAGTTATTTACATTATTGGTGTTTCTCATGATGGATTGCCCAGTTCAGTTATTTCCATTATTGGTGTTTCTTATGTTGGATTGCTCAGTTTAGTTATTTACATTATTGGTGTTTCTCATGATGGATTGCCCAGTTCAGTTATTTCCATTATTGGTGTTTCTTATGTTGGATTGCTCAGTTTAGTTATTTACATTATTGGTGTTTCTCATGTTGGATTTCCCAGTTTAGTTATTTACATTATTGGTGTTTCTCATGATGGATTGCCCAGTTCAGTTATTTCCATTATTGGTTTTTCTCATGTTGGATTGACCAATTTAGTTATTTACATTATTGGTGTTTCTCATGTTGGATTTCCCAGTTTAGTTATTTACATTATTAGTGTTTCTCATGATGGATTTCCCAGTTCAGTTATTTCCATTATTGGTGTTTCTCATGTTGGATTGACCAATTTAGTTATTTACATTATTGGTGTTTCTCATGTTGGATTTCCCAGTTTAGTTATTATCTTGTCAAAACGAAGTTTTGCAAGATATGTTGGTCAGCTTGTATGTTTTTTTTGTTTGTTTGTTTGTTTGTTTGTCTGTAATCACGTATAAAAAATTCTGCAGAGCACAGTTATCATCGGAAATTTTTGTAACTTCGCATATCAGAGGCCTATAGAGGTCCCTTTCAGCGCATACAATTTTGAAGGTCAAGGTCACTTTGTCGCAAATCAGGGGAGTCGACGAAACCCTTATTTTTTGAGTAATTTTGATCGGATCGTCTTCAAACTTCATGGGAATATAGTTCATGGTCTGGCGCTCAGCTGATTAATTTTTGGTGGTGATTGGCCTTGACCTTCATATGTTTTTTTTATTTTTTATTTTTGGTCTGTAATCACGTATAAATCACTCTGCAGAGCACAGTTATCATTGGAAATTTTTGTAACTTCGCATATCAGAGGCCTATAGGAGGTCCCTTTCAGCGCATAAAAATTTGAAGGTCAAGGTCACTTTGTCGCAAATCAGGGGAGTCGACGAAACCATTATTTTTTGAGTAATTTTGATCGGATCGCCTTCAAACTTCATGGGAATATAGTTCATGATCTGGCGCTCAGCTGATTAATTTTTGGTGGTGATTGGCCTTGACCTTCATGGTTAGCACCTCAGGTCAAACATATTTGACCCCAAGGGCAAATTTTCAAGTTTTGGGAACCATATCGTGTAGTACCTCAAATTGAACACCTCGATGAGTGCCTTCTAGATATGTCAAGCTTGAGACATTATGACGTCATTTGGTGATGTTATGAGGCAAAAGCATATTTTTCATGGTTACTCTGTAGAACGATTCTCATCGGAATCTCTCGTAGGCAGATATTCCTCAAGGAGTCGCTCCTGGTGGATAGCAGCTCTGTTCACCTCAGTGTGACCTCAAAGAAGTCACACGTGGTCACCTTTTGGCAAGATACGGGTCATCCTGCGGGTGACATTGGTTTATTTACATTGTTGGTGTTTCCCATGTTGGATTTCCCAGTTTAGTTATTTACATTATTGGTGTTTCTCATGGTGGATTGCCCAGTTTAGTTCGTTATTTACATGATTGGTGTTTCTCATGGTGGATTTCCCAGTTTAGTTATTTACATTATTGGTGTTTCTCATGTTGGATTGCCCAGTTTACATAGTTATTTGCATTATTGGTGTTTCTCATGTTGGGAGCCTGGTGTTGGCGCAGTGGTTAGGGCAGCGGCTTGGGATCCAAAAGGTCCCGAGTTCAAGCCCCGTTGAGCCACTGAATTAATACACCAGGGGGTTGACTCAGCCTGTCATCCTTCCGAGGTCGGCAAAATGAGTACCAGTATACTGGGCCGGTGTATACCCCAGTTAAAATAGGTGTACCATATCCCTGTGTCGTAAGAGGCGACCAGGGTTGCGTCAGGAAGGGCATCCGGCGTAAAACATGTGCCAAATCACAATGCGGATCATACGGATAATCCGCTGTGGCAACCCCTAACGGGAGCAGCCGAAAGAAGAAGAAGAAGAAGAAGAAGTGTTTCTCATGTTGGATTGCCCAGTTTACATAGTTATTTGCATTATTGGTGTTTCTCATGTTGGATTTCCCAGTTCAGTTAGTTATTTACATTATTGGTGTTTCTCCTGGTGGATTGCCCAGTTTAGTTAGTTATTTACATTATTGGTGTTTCTCATGTTGGATTTCCCCATTTAGTTATTCACATTATTGGTGTTTCTCATGTTGGATTTCCCAGTTTAGTTATTTACATTTTTGGTGTTTCTCATGTTGGATTGCCTGTTTACTTACTTACATTATTGGTGATTCTCATGTTGGATTGCTCAGTTTAGTTATTTACATTTTTGGTGATTCCCATGTTGGATTGCCAGTTTAGTTAGTTATTTACATTATTGGTGTTTCTCATGTTGGATAGCCCAGTTTACATCGTTATTTGCATTATTGGTATTTCTCATGTTGGATTTCCCAGTTTAGTTATTTACATTTTTGGTGATTCTCATGTTGGATTGCCCAGTTTCGTTATTATCTTGCCAAAATGAAGTTTATGCAAGATATGTTAGTCAGCTTGTATGTTTTTTTTAATTTTTTAATTTTTTGTTTGTCTGTAATCACGTATAAAAAATTCTGCAGAGCACAGTTATCATCGGAAATTTTTGTAACTTCGCATATCAGAGGCCTATAGAGGTCCCTTTCAGTGCACAAAATTTTGAAGGTCAAGGTCACTTTGGCGCAAATCAGGGGAGTCGACGAAACCCTTATTTTTAAGTAATTTTGATTGGATCGTCTTCAAACTTCATGGGAATATAGTTCATGGTCTGGCGCTCAGCTGATTAATTTTTGGTGGCGATTGGCCTTGACCTTCATGGTTAGCGCCTCAGGTCAAACATATTTGACCCCAAGGTCAAATTTTCAAGTTTTAGGAACCATATCGTGTAGTACCTCAAATTGAACACCTCGATGAGTGCTTTCTAGATATGTCAAGCTTGAGACATTATGGCGTCATTTGGTGACGTTATGAGGCAAAAGCATATTTTTCATGGTTACTCTGTAGAACGATTCTCATCGGAATCTCTCGTAGGCAGATATTCCTCAAGGAGTCGCTCCTGGTGGATAGCAGCTCTGTTCACCTCAGTGTGACCTTAAAGAAGTCACACGTGGTCACCTTTTGGCAAGATACGGGTCACCCTGCGGGTGACATTGGTTTATTTACATTTTTGGTGATTCTCATGTTGGATTGCCCCATTTAGTTATTCACATTATTGGTGTTTCTCATGTTGGATTGCCCAGTTTAGTTATTTACATTATTGGTGTTTCTCATGTTGGATTTCCCAGTTTAGTTATTTACATTTTTGGTGTTTCTCATGTTGGATTGCCTGTTTACTTATTTACATTATTGGTGTTTCTCATGTTGGATTGCCCAGTTTAGTTATTTACATTATTGGTGTTTCTCATGTTGGATTTCCCAGTTTAGTTATTTACATTTTTGGTGTTTCTCATGTTGGATTGCCTGTTTACTTACTTACATTATTGGTGTTTCTCATGTTGGATTGCCCAGTTTACTTAGTTATTTACATTATTGGTGTTTCTCATGTTGGATTTCCCAGTTTAGTTATTTACATTTTTGGTGTTTCTCATGTTGGATTGCCCAGTTCAGTTATTTACATTGTTGGTGTTTCCCATGTTGGATTTCCCAGTTTAGTTATTTACATTATTGGTGTTTCTCATGTTGGATTTCCCAGTTTAGTTATTTACATTTTTGGTGTTTCTCATGTTGGATTGCCTGTTTACTTACTTACATTATTGGTGTTTCTCATGTTGGATTGCCCAGTTTACTTAGTTATTTACATTATTGGTGTTTCTCATGTTGGATTTCCCAGTTTAGTTATTTACATTTTTGGTGTTTCTCATGTTGGATTGCCCAGTTCAGTTATTTACATTGTTGGTGTTTCCCATGTTGGATTTCCCAGTTTAGTTATTTACATTATTGGTGTTTCTCATGTTGGATTTCCCAGTTTAGTTATTTACATTTTTGGTGTTTCTCATGTTGGATTGCCTGTTCACTTATTTACATTATTGGTGTTTCTCATGTTGGATTGCCTGTTTACTTACTTACATTATTGGTGTTTCTCATGTTAGATTGCCTGTTTACTTACTTACATTATTGGTGTTTCTCATGTTAGATTGCCCAGTTTACTTAGATATTTACATTATTGGTGTTTCTCATGTTGGATGTCCCAGTTTAGTTATTTACATTATTGGTGATTCTCATGTTGGATTGCCCAGTTTAGTTATTTACATTATTGGTGATTCTCATGTTGGATTGCCCCGTTTAGTTATTTACATTATTGGTGTTTCTCATGTTGGATTTCCCAGTTCAGTTAGTTATTTACATTATTGGTGTTTCTCCTGGTGGATTGCCCAGTTTAGTTAGTTATTTACATTATTGGTGTTTCTCATGTTGGATTGCCCAGTTTAGTTATTTACATTATTGGTGTTTCTCATGTTGGATTTCCCAGTTTAGTTATTTACATTTTTGGTGTTTCTCATGTTGGATTGCCTGTTTACTTACTTACATTATTGGTGTTTCTCATGTTGGATTGCCCAGTTTACTTAGTTATTTACATTATTGGTGTTTCTCATGTTGGATTTCCCAGTTTAGTTATTTACATTTTTGGTGTTTCTCATGTTGGATTTCCCAGTTCAGTTATTTACATTGTTGGTGTTTCCCATGTTGAATTTCCCAGTTTAGTTATTTACATTATTGGTGTTTCTCATGTTGGATTTCCCAGTTTAGTTATTTACATTTTTGGTGTTTCTCATGTTGGATTGCCTGTTTACTTACTTACATTATTGGTGTTTCTCATGTTGGATTGCCCAGTTTACTTAGTTATTTACATTATTGGTGTTTCTCATGTTGGATTTCCCAGTTTAGTTATTTACGTTTTTGGTGTTTCTCATGTTGGATTGCCCAGTTCAGTTATTTACATTGTTGGTGTTTCCCATGTTGGATTTCCCAGTTTAGTTATTTACATTATTGGTGTTTCTCATGTTGGATTTCCCAGTTTAGTTATTTACATTTTTGGTGTTTCTCATGTTGGATTGCCTGTTTACTTATTTACATTATTGGTGTTTCTCATGTTGGATTGCCTGTTTACTTACTTACATTATTGGTGTTTCTCATGTTAGATTGCCTGTTTACTTACTTACATTATTGGTGTTTCTCATGTTAGATTGCCCAGTTTACTTAGATATTTACATTATTGGTGTTTCTCATGTTGGATGTCCCAGTTTAGTTATTTACATTATTGGTGATTCTCATGTTGGATTGCCCAGTTTAGTTATTTACATTATTGGTGATTCTCATGTTGGATTGCCCCGTTTAGTTATTTACATTTTTGGTGTTTCTCATGTTGGATTGCCTGTTTACTTACTTACATTATTGGTGTTTCTCATGTTCGATTGCCCAGTTTACTTAGTTATTTACATAATTGGTGTTTCTCATGTTGGATTGCCCAGTTTAGTTAGTTATTTACATTATTGGTGATTCCCATGTTGGATTGCCAGTTTAGTTAGTTATTTACATTATTGGTGTTTCTCATGTTGGATTGCCTGTTTACTTACTTACATTATTGGTGTTTCTCATGTTCGATTGCCCAGTTTACTTCGTTATTTACATAATTGGTGTTTCTCATGTTGGATTGCCCAGTTTAGTTAGTTATTTACATTATTGGTGATTCCCATGTTGGATTGCCAGTTTAGTTAGTTATTTACATTATTGGTTTCTCATGTTGGATTTCCCAGTTTAGTTTACAGTATTTACATTTTTGGTGTTTCTCATGTTGGATTTCCCAGTTTAGTTATTTACATTATTGGTGTTTCTTATAATGGATTGGCCAGTTTAGTTACTTGCATCATTGGTGTGTTAATTTTGAGTTTGGTCACTGTCGAATGAGTCCTTGAGACGAGACGGATATTGTACCACCATTTGTTGTTTTTAGCTTGCCTGTTCGAAGAACATAGGTACAGACTGTGGAGACGGTGTGTCGTGACATACGTTCGTCATCTAAAGTGGTTGCCATGGCAACCAGGATGCTGTTTTCCATCTGTTCCTGTCCGCACTCTAACTCCCAAAGTTTTCAACTTTCATGTTTCATATTTGGTACATAGGTACAGACTGTGGAGACGGTGTGTCACGACATACGTTCGTCATCTAAAGTGGTTGCCATGGCAACCAGGATGCTGTTTCCCATGTAGTAGCACAATTCTCTATATACCTTCTTGTTGGGGTGTATATTGTGCTCACTTGCACTCTTGTTACTGATTACAATATACATATATATTGCTTTAAAATTATTTTGATCAGACTTCACTGCAATGCTTTATAAGAAATCTATATATATTAATACTGAAGGACCAATTTCGTGCTCCTCCTAGCGGTCGCGTCACGTTTTTCTCGGTACTGTGACCTGGACTGAAAGAAACTTCGTACCTGTAAGAGTGCATCGCACATAGTGGCAATTGTCAACCTTCAATTCTGAAGCTTCTATATATTAATATTAATACTGAAGGACCAATTTTGTGCTCCTCCTAGCGGTCGCGTCACGTTTTTATCGGTGCTGTGACCTGGACTGAAAGAAACTTCGAACCTGGAAGAGTGCATCGCACATAGTGGCAATAGTCAACTTTCAACTCTGAAGCAGAATAAACACTTTTCGTTTTACATTCGTTTACATGGCGACGTGTGACGTCACCGCTGAGAGGCCTCAGAACGTCATGACATCGGCCATTCGCTGACGTCATTACGTCTTTCGACGACAGACCGTTACCGCTGAGAGGTGTAATTCCACTCCTCGAAAATGGCGTCTGTAATGTAAAACCCTCTTCTGCACATGCTCACTACCTCAGAATGTGAATTTGACACAAAAATGTAACAATTGTATCTTCTATATATTAATACTGAAGGATCAATTTTGTGCTCCTCCTTGCGGTCGCGTCACGTTTTTCTCAGTACTGTGACCTGGACGGAAAGAGACTTCGTACCTGTAAGAGTGCATAGCACATAGTGGCAAGAGTCAGCTTTCAACTCTGAAGCAGAATAAACACTTTTCGTTGAGTCGGGGGTGGGGGATGAAGAGACGGAGGCAGGGAGTGAAGAGGCGGGGGTGGGGGATGAAGAGACTGAGGCAGGGAGTGAAGAGGCGGGGGTGGGGGATGAAGAGACGGGGGCAGGGAGTGAAGAGGCGGGGGTTGGGGATGAAGAGACGGAGGCAGGGAGTGAAGAGGCGGGGGTGGGGGATGAAGAGACTGAGGCAGGGAGTGAAGAGGCGGGGGTGGGGGATGAAGAGACGGAGGCAGGGAGTGAAGAGGTGGGGGTGGGGGATGAAGAGACTGAGGCAGGGAGTGAAGAGGCGGGGTGGGGGATGAAGAGACGGAGGCAGGGAGTGAAGAGGCGGGGGTGGGGGATGAAGAGACTGAGGCAGGGAGTGAAGAGGCGGGGGTGGGGGATGAAGAGACTGAGGCAGGGAGTGAAGAGGCAGGGTGGGGGATGAAGAGACGGAGGCAGGGAGTGAAGAGGTGGGGGTGGGGGAGGAAGAGACGGGGGCAGGGAGGAAGGGGGGGGGGGGGGGGAAGAAGAGACGGAGGCGGGGAGTGAGGAGGCGGGGTTGGGGGATGAAGAGACGGAGGCAGGGAGTGAAGAGGTGGGGGTGGGGGATGAAGAGACTGAGGCAGGGAGTGAAGAGGCGGGGGTGGGGGATGAAGAGACGGGGCAGGGAGTGAAGAGGCGGGGGGCAAGGTAAGCAAATTTTTGGGCGGTGGTAAGCAAATTGAAAGCGGGAGATGGGGGGAAATGGGGCCGGGGATGAGTGGGCGGGGGCTGGGGTGAATTAGGCGGGGTTGAGTGTGAGGGGGTGAACAAGGGGGCAGAGGCCCAGGGGCAAGTGGGGCGGGAATCGAGAGACGGGGACGGGGAGTGAAGAGGCGGTGGCGGGGCTGGGTAATTAAATTTTTGGGCGGGGGTAAGCAAATTGAAGGCGGGGGGTGGGAGGCGGGGGGGAATGGGGCAGGGGTGGGGGATGAGTAGGAGGGGGCAAGCACGCCCTGTCCAGTCCATGTCCCTCGAGTGTGGGTGAGCTGGTGAGGGTGGGTGAATGAACGGAATTCGTCTGTGACGGGGCTTCGGCTAGTCTATATATTAATACTGAAGGACTAATTTTGTGCTCCTACTAGCGGTCACGTCACATCACGTTTTTCTCGGGACTGTGACCTGAGAAGTTTTGATACGGTGTATGTCAAAGTAGGCACGTGCACAAATCGAGGGCGAATCTGCGAATGTCAACGGTGGAACCCTTCACATAATTTCCTCATTCTCCTTGAAATGAAATCTCTCTCTCTCTATATTCATTCCACACAGCATCATTCCAATCACAATGCAACACCATTAATATAACAACATGCAAACACTGATGAGGTAAACGGATATAGACATCGTTCTTATGTGACAACCAACACAGACGAATCTGCCGGCGAGAAAGGGCGAATACAAAACATTTTCTACCGATCAAAAATTAAAATAATAATTGCATTGAGAAATTGATGAAACCTCCCATCCATCTATGAGTGGATAAAAGTGGTGTCGTTCAGGTGGAAACTCAAAATCACAATTCGTCGACCGAGAATTAACAGGGTCAATCTGACATTTCATTCAAATTTAGAAGTCCATGTAGAAGGGCAACAGAGGAAACTTAGTAAGATTATGTTATGTAACCTTTATATGTACCTGTTATGTAGCACACGATATGAAAATAAAATGTTATGAGATAGCGGCAATTCCACTTTGAATTTTTGATTTCATTTTTCTCAAACTTTAAAAAAGTGTAGTTGGACCCTGTTAATTCTCGGTCGACGAATTGTATTGAGGAATTTTCAAACCAGGGAATGTTTCTGTCGAACCCATGATTGTGTTTACTTCCGGATCGGAAGTCAATAATCATTATATTGAGGTATTTATGAAACCTTCCATCCACCTTAAGATATCCGCTGGACCCCAAAATGTTTCACAGAAGGGCTAGCCTCAAAAAATGAGGGAGTAGTTCGGGGATGGACAGACGGACACTCCTGCTTTAAAAGATAGATTTATGGCCTTGGATCCTCATTTGTTTTTTTTTTGGCCCTGAAATTTTGCAATCTCGGTTTCTTTCCAGATTTTGTGCATTGATGATTGATCAACTCAACAGCATCTCGCTGCTTTGTCCTGATTGAGTATTGAATGAAATTGTCAGGTGTTTGAGTTATGATGTCGTCATTCATGACTGTCAGAGCCAAAATGAGAAATATATAACGATTTCTGCAAAGGTAAAGCAATTAAGTGCAAGGTGAGGGAGAAGGGACATATCACCGTCTTTGTGGTGCAGATCTGTTGATCAGCATTTTGGTATTTTGGAAATTTTTGTTTGAATAAATTTGTTTGAAGAATTTATGAATTTTATGCAAGCTGTAGTACCTACTGCTGTCCTGCCCTCTAATTTGTCTTTGGTCCCTCGTAGCGTTATTCTGGTCCTGAACACGGCATGCTCACAAAGTGCACACACCCAGAACCAACCCGAGAGCTCTCGGTTTGACTTGCACGTCAAAACATGCTCAGAGGGGGAAATCGGTTCTGTATCAATTCCACGTTTATTTTGGGCTTTTTGAATTGTAAAGGTTGGAAAATGTTTCCGTTTTCGGTTATCAAGTCACCCCACAAGCAAGTTCCTTTGGCTTACCCTTTAGAGCCCTGTTTTTCATTGCATGGCCCACGGGCCAGTGGCGGCCCCTGGTGGCCTAAAGTGCGGCCCCTGACGTGCGGCTGATAATACACAAATGTGAAAAGGCCCTATCCTAATCCGCCATCAATGCTATCAAATTGACCCAATGGTTCCAAATGAGTTCCAACACGAAGCATACGAGTAACAAAACTACATATCAGGATATGGTTGCAGTATCCAAACAATTATGCTTGCAGCCCAGTTAAGCACAACGAAGAAGCGTGTGTGGAGGTGGGGCCTAGTAGCAGCCATGATGGAATCCTGCAGGCTGCTCTCACACTGACGTCTTGTCGGCAAAAGTGACCCCCCTCTAAATAATGGTGAAGATCGCTGCTCTAGAGTGTCTAGGGAAGAGCCGAGAGTGGGGGTGATACATTGACCCTTGGGGAATATTGATCCCAAGGAATCTCTTTCTCTCATGACTCGTGAGCACGTCCATGTCAAATTGATAGGACAAATGATAGATGTAGCCTGTGTAGCTCAAGGCAAGTTGGTGCTCGGGGGGGGGGGGGGGGGGTCGGGGAGGGTGTCGGAGATTTAAGGGCTTGATGATTGCTCGGCTCTGTCTTGCAAGTGAGTTTTGAAACGTGAAAGAATGTTGTTGGTGTTTCATATGCAGTCTGTGGCTGCTGGTTGCATCATTGCTGGAAGCACGGCTGTGCCTCTGATGCAGTGCTCCTCTTACCAGTAAACTGGTACTCATTTTGCCAACCTCGGAAGGATGACTGGCTGAGTTAACCCACCTGGTGTTATTTCAATGGCAGACAGGGACTCAAACTCAAGACTAAGATCTTAAGCCAGCCACCTTAACTGTTAAGCCAACACAAGGCTTACGTGAAAGAATATGTAATGTTGATTCACCAATTTGTAGTTGAAATCAGCACCAGATTTAGGACTGAGGCTCACGGGCAGTTTAAGACTGTGGAGGCCCATGGGCAGTTTTGGGCTGTGGAGGCCCCGTGAGCAGTTTTGGGCTGTGGAGGCCCCGTGGGCAGTTTTGGGCTGTGGAGGCCCCGTGGGCAGTTTTGGGCTGTGGAGGCCCCGTGGGCAGTTTTGGGCTGTGGAGGCCCCGTGGGCAGTTTTGGGCTGTGGAGGCCCCGTGGGCAGTTTTGGGCTGTGGAGGCCCCGTTGGCAGTTTTGGGCTGTGGAGGCCCCGTGGGCAGTTTTGGGCTGTGGAGGCCCCGTGGGCAGTTTTGGGCTGTGGAGGCCCCGTGGGCAGTTTTGGGCTGTGGAGGCCCCGTGGGCAGTTTTGGGCTGTGGAGGCCCCGTGGGCAGTTTTGGGCTGTGGAGGCCCCGTGGGCAGTTTTGGGCTGTGGAGGCCCCCTGGGCAGTTTTGAGCTGTGGAGGCTCCGTGGGCAGTTTTGGGCTGTGGAGGCCCCGTGGGCAGTTTTGGGCTGTGGAGGCCCCGTGGGCAGTTTTGGGCTGTGGAGGCCCCGTGGGCAGTTTTGGGCTGTGGAGGCCCCGTGGGCAGTTTTGGGCTGTGGAGGCCCCGTGGGGAGTTGAGGACTGTGGAGGCCCGTGGGGAGTTGAGGACTGTGGAGGCCCGTGGGGAGTTGAGGACTGTGGAGGCCCGTGGGGAGTTGAGGACTGTGGAGGCCCACGGGGGGTTTAGGACTGTGGAGGCCCGTGGGTAGTTTAGGACTGTGGAGGCCCCGTGGGGAGTTTAGGACTGTGGAGGCCCGTGGTGAGTTGAGGACTGTGGAGGCCCGTTGGGGAGTTGAGGACTGTGGAGGCCCATGGTGAGTTGAGGACTGTGGAGGCCTGTGGTGAAGTTGAGGACTGTGGAGGCCCGTGGGGAGTTGAGGACTGTGGAGGCCCACGGGGGGTTAAGGACTGTGGAGGCCCGCGGGGAGTTTAGGACTGTGGAGGCCCGTGGGCAGTTTAGGACTGTGGAGGCCCCGTGGGCAGTTTTGGGCTGTGGAGGCCCCGTGGGCAGTTTTGAACTGTGGAGGCCCGTGGGGAGTGGAGGCCCGTGGTGAAGTTGAGGACTGTGGAGGCCCGCGGGGAGTTAAGGACTGTGGAGGCCCGCGGGGAGTTTAGGACTGTGGAGGCCCGTGGGCAGTTTAGGACTGTGGAGGCCCCGTGGGCAGTTTTGGGCTGTGGAGGCCCCGTGGGCAGTTTTGAACTGTGGAGGCCCGTGGGGAGTGGAGGCCCGTGGTGAAGTTGAGGACTGTGGAGGCCCGCGGGGAGTTGAGGACTGTGGAGGCCCGCGGGGGGTTTAGGACTGTGGAGGCCCGCGGGGAGTTTAGGACTGTGGAGGCCCGTGGGCAGTTTAGGACTGTGGAGGCCTGCAAGCAGTTTAGGACTGTGGAGGCCCACGGGGGGTTAAGGACTGTGGAGGCCCGCGGGGAGTTTAGGACTGTGGAGGCCCGTGGGCAGTTTAGGACTGTGGAGGCCCGTGGGCAGTTTAGGACTGTGGAGGCCCACGGGGGGTTAAGGACTGTGGAGGCCCGTGGGCAGTTTAGGACTGTGGAGGCCCGTGGGCAGTTTAGGACTGTGGAGGCCCACGGGGGGTTAAGGACTGTGGAGGCCCGTGGGCAGTTTAGGACTGTGGAGGCCTGCAAGCAGTTTAGGACTGTGGAGGCCCACGGGGGGTTAAGGACTGTGGAGGCCTGCAAGCAGTTTTGGACTGTGGAGGCCTCTCAGGCAGTGATTGACCGGTCATTCTTTGACACTAGTTCTCACTTCTGAGCAAAATACAATCTTTTACCATTTAGATCACAAATATGCATCATATAACAGTTTATTGAGTTCTTTAGAATGTATGCCTGCAGATGCACAAAAACAGTGTTGTGGAAGCCCCCGTGTTGTGGAAGCCCCCGTGTTGTGGAGGCCCACGTATTGTGGAGGCCCCTTAGCAACTGCCCAGTCTGCCCTAACCCGGCGCTAGTTGAGATGAGAGATGGTTACTCAGAAAACGAAAGGATGTCAATGAAGGTGTCATTGGGAAAACGATGTGGAGAAAGAAGAAGAAGAGGATAGAGAAAAAGAAAGAGTAGAAACAAAGACCGAAAGAAAGAATTGCGGGAAAGAAAAAGTCTCCGAGGGAGTTGCTCTCTCATTAAAAATTAGCATACATCACTCGGCAATCTGTTCACATCAGCCTAATTGGGTTTTAATTTCGCTTCTGATCTTGTCTGCTAATTAACAGTGCCGGCAGGTAATAAGACTGGTCTGAGCCAGGGGGGCAAGTCCTTTGATCAAGCGCCATATGTGGTTGAGGGTTAGCCCAGCATCATCCCCCACCCCTCCCCACGAGCACTTCCCCCCCTCCCACAACCCCATCCTCGCTACACTTCATCCCTCATCCCTCCTCCAGGTTACGGCCCCAACTAACCAAGAGATGAGCGGTTATGGGACAGGATCCAACTGTGCCTTGTCGAGATAACGTATTGGGATTAACACATTAACCTCGCTTGAGATCAAAAGCAAGGGTTAAGCTCAGTCTCCATTTTCTTCCCGTGGGGGTTTACTGGTCCCTCTTGATCTGTCCATTATGAGACGATGGTGTGCGAGTGAGATCATGGTGCCCCCGGCACGTGGGTTCTTGTAATTGACGTTCAAAGCTCACATCCCGACTTCATCAGCAATTCGGTTCAGATGAAGAAGGTGTTGCGGTTCTGATTCGGGCACCATTGTGGACTCTCCCGATCCCAGATGTACTCGCTCCCCTGTCCACTCTTACGTCACTGTGCAGGTGCAGGTGTGTGAACCTGCGTCTCCACGGAAGTTTGTGACCATCGGAGGAAATAATTTTCAGGCATGATAATTATTTTTGTCTGATTATTTACAAAAGGGGGGATGTGGGTGTCCTTTATTTTTAAGAAGTACATCAATCTATATAATAGAGGGTGTACGAGGTACAGGTGCTTCGGACAAGTCGTGCCGAGAGGTTCCCCAACAGTGTGCACACCTGATGGCGCTCCTCGGTCCTTGCTATACCCGAAGAATCTCAAAAGGGTCCATTGGGGTCTCTCGGGATTTCAACTCCCCACTTCAAACGTTATCATTTGTTGCGTCATCACATTGTGCACAATGGGGCCGTACAAGGCATTGCGTAATAATGACTTATTTACAATGAACGCCTTGCATTCACCATTGATCGACAAGCGCTCCATCACTCTACCTCTCCGGTTACCTAAGCGCTCCGTCACTATATCTTTCCGGTTACCTGGCAGGGTGGTTCCGAGACCGAAGTGGGCGTGTGCTTTACTACAGGTATCCCTGTTATAGGTAGCTCACTTGTGTACAATGTTACACCAGATGACATGCATGGTTGGTGATCAGGTTGGGATGCCTGGTTTATGCAGGTAACCCGAACTTGCGTACAGTTACGACCGTTCATCACCGGAACCACTTGCACTTGGAGAGAGATCTGTAGCAAGCAGCACGAAGCGCCTCGCCAGCCTGCATGGTCCGTCATGCGCTGCCTAATTAAAAGACTTCCCAAATCTAATTAGCGCTGAATGTGCGGAGAGCGGAGCGAAAGGGTCTTTAGTAACGGCGGAGTGTGGGGCGGCGGGGGAGAGGCAGGTGCGGAGTATAGGGGCCGCAGGGTGGGGGTGAGATGAGATTGTAGGAGGTTTGGGGGTGCATGAGACCTAATGAGCGCTGGAAGTGTTGCCTTTGAAGCGCCAGGAGTTTGGAGAGTCGAGGACTTAGTTCGAGAGAAATGCTTCAAAGGAATCATTATACCAAGTAATGCGCACATCCGGAGAGCGTCGTTCACACTTATGGAGCCCCGTGTGGGTGACACTGTTCGTGAGTTTGCCAAAGAAATAAGTGGTTAAAATGCTTCAAACGCAATCTGCTAACGTTATTAGCATCCAGTTACTGTGCTAAGGGATGATGTGTGTGTTTTACACCAAGGCAGGTTCGTGAGAAAGCCATCGCTCCCTGGATTGCAACATTCGGGCCTCTCTTCATACATATACACAAAATTGCTGGGGGTGGGGGAGAGGGGTCTGGGCTTCTTCTTCCTCATTGGAACTGGAAACCTATCCCTTCCTCTTCTATATCCTCCTATCCCAAACCACTTTTCCTAAAAAAATTTTTTTTTTTTTTACATGGTCAAGTCTCATGGAAGAGCTAGAACACAGAACAGACAAGGGCATAGCATAACAAAGGGAACAGCAGGAGAAAGTGGAAATTTCAATTGCAGGACGGAGGGAGAGGGACAGACAAGGGGTGCAGGTTACGATGAGGGTTGGGGTGAATGCAAGGAGTGGACAAGATGGATACATTACAAACATTTTGGGAGGGCGGTGGTGGTTTAATGTGTAGAAAAGATCATGCCTTTGGATGGGGAATGACCTGAGATGTTCAGCAGCTGTCTTGGAGACCATGGAGGAAAGAATGAGAATGAAGAGAGTGTGGACATTGGTTCCACAGGTGGGGAAAAAAGAGGACTAAATGGTTGCTGGTGGACCACGTGTCTCCTGAAGATCATTGGGGGGGGGGTGACAGAGCACGGAGCGGGCAGAGGGTGCAAGACCAGAAATGACGCGGAAGAAGACTGAGGGACCACAGACCTGTTGGTGATGTTGAAGTGATAGGCCCATAGACTTAGTTTCATCGTGAGAGATGCCATTGATATTGAAGGCCTTTGTTTCCACGGTGTCAAGCTGAGCAAGTTGTGAGGCAGGTGAGCCAGCCCAGAGTGGAAAGCAGTACTCCAGAGAGCTGCGGATGAAAGCCTTGTAGGTGGATCGGAGCTTAGGTGTGCCAAGGAAGGAACTTGCACAATGGAAGATGCCGAATCTGGCTTTGGAGGCCAGTTTTGAAATGTGGCTTGCCCAACAGAGATCATTGTTGAGAGTGAAACCAAAGAGTTTAAGTGACTGAACCTCTTTGAGATGGTTGTTGAGAAAGTACATGTGAGGGTTTGCGGAACGGTCCTTTTGGAGAGAGACAGAGTGTGAGGTATTTTTCGGGATTGAAAGACATATTCAAAGTGTTTCACCACTTTGTGATTTTGTCAAGGTCTGAAGAGAGGGAAGAGGATGCTGCCTGTCTGTCAGAAGGATGAGGATTTTCATGGCAGAGAGTGGAGTCAGCAGAGATTGAAAGGGTTTTCTGGAGATTCAGTGAGATCATTGATGAAGATTAATTATGAATAAAATTGGGCCTGGGAACACTGACTTGGGGTAATCCAGCCTTGATGGGGAGAGGAGACGAAAGGGTTCTGTTGAGAGCCACACATTAATTACAAGAGTGGAGGAAGTCAGAAACCTATGTCAGGAGTACTCGTATGAATCGAGTAAAACATTTGGGGCAGGAATCATAAGGTTGGAAGAGGAACTTCTGCATCTTGAGAAGGGTCTGACCACACTTACCTCGATTGAACTGCAGACTTACGAAGAAAAGAAAAACACCCTGAAACATGTGGTTATGTGAAGGCACGAGGTGCTTATGTGCTCCCTCGCTTGCAGTCTCTCTCTGAGGATGAATATGTCCTGAATTATCTCAAATGATTGGAAAAGCGCAAAGGTCAATCCAGAACTATATCCAGTGTTTCGCAGACGGCTCCTTGCTCAATTGCTCAGAGAGTGTTCTAAAACTAATTAGAGACTTTTATGCTCAGCTATATTCGGGTAAGAGCACCAATGCAGATGCAGTTGCATGTGGCACCTTGTGGAGTAGTCTTCCTGAAGCCTCTGTGGAAGATCGAGTACAACGAGAGACGCCCTTATCTCAAGAAGAATTGACAACCACCCTACATTGCCTATCAAGAGAAAAATCCCCTGGAGTGGATGGCTTATCAATTGAATTATATGGGAAAGTATGGGACTTGGTTGGACTTGATTTCCTAAGCATTGCTCAGAAAGCATGTAATACAGACCTAATGCCGCTTTCATGGCATCAAACGATTTTGGCTTTGATTCCCAAAGAGAGTGACTTGAGACGCATGAAAAACTACCGCCCAGTGTCTCTGCTATGCGTAGACTATAAGATCATGGCAAAAATGTTGTCACTCCGTCTTGCACCAGTATTGACAAAATTAGTCACCCCTGACCAGTCATATGCAATTCCTGGTCGAACAATACATGACCACATATCCCTGGTCAGAGACTTAATACAGTGCGCTAACAAATCCCTAACAAATCAAGATGTTGTACAGCTCAGCAGAATGCCAAGTAAAAGTCAATGGATACATGTGCATGCAATTTCCATTTGAGAGAGGAATAAGACAAGGATTTTATTGTTTTTTATTTTTATTCATTTTCGAAACAATGTCGAGGCTCGTACAAGAGCTAATATGCAGAAGGTACAAAGGGAGCAGGAGGCCAGAGGGGTGGGAGAGGGAAGCACAAAACAGTGGGGAACAGAGACAGGAGATCTGTGGAAGGGAGAGGGATGGAGCGGGTGACACAGGGTAAACAAGATGCACATAACAGGGACTTTCAGGAAGGAAAGCAGAGAATTTGAAGGAGATGGATTTGGTGTGGATCAACGGGGGTAGAAAAGATCATGGTTTTCGATGGGGGAAGATAAGAGATGGTGGTGAACAGCTGTTTTGAAGACCTGGAGGGAAGAGTGGGATTGAAGAGAGTGTGGCAGTTTGTTCCAAAGGCAGGAAAATGGAGGAATTAAAGAGTGAAGGTGAACAGTGATTCGTGATTTTGGTAGTTTTACCAGAAGGGGGTTGCTGGTGGACCTTGAGTGCCCTGCAGAAATATGGGGGGTGAGGCCAGACAGATGACTGTAGAAGACAGAAAGACCACCGACCTGCCTGTAGTGAGAGATTGGGAGACCCAAAGACAAGCCTCATCAGTAGATGATAAATGTTGCTTCTGGGACACCCATTCAAATGAATGGGGAGAAAGGGAAAAACTTTCAGACTCAAGCCCCAAAAGCCCAAAATAGGAGACTGATTTTCTCCCCACCTATCCCCTTCCCCCCCATACAAGCAAATGTAAAATTGAGACTATGAAAGATTGAGACTTACTGATGAAAGCACTTCCTCCCCCCAACATAATCACAGTCCTTTTATATTTTCATTCCACTCAAAGAGCGAACCAACATATTTGCCCATGTTCTACTTTAGGGAATAACTTCATTTTTTTTAATAACATTCATTTCCATCGATTATATTCACAAAGAGTAACTTGGTTCTTGGTATAAGTGTATTTGTTGAGCAGAAATGAAATGATAAACTTCTCTTAATGCACTTGTTTGACCACCTCCTGAGCCACGTATCATTTTGAGATTGCAGTAAATTGTTTTTCCATTGTTCAAGCTGTTAGGGTTCCATGGACCACCTCCAGATAAATCCATTGTTCAAGCTTGCCCCCCCCTGCCCTCTCTGCGATTTGTCCCCACCGCATTTCCGCAGGGTGCTCAAGGTCCGCCAACAACCCCCTTCTGGTAAAACTACCAAAATCACGAATCACTGCTCACCTTCACTCTTTCATTCCTCTTTTTTCCTGCCTTTGGAATAAACTCCCTCACTCTATTCAATCCCATTCTTCCCTCTGGGCCTTCAAAACAGCTGTTCCCACCACCTCTTATCATCCCTCATCCAAGTCCTCGATCTTTTCTACCCCCGATAATCCACCCAAGCCCACCTCCTTCAAATTCCCTGCTTTCCTTCCTGAAAGTCCCTGTAATGTCCATCTTGTATTCCCCATGTTCCCCGCCCCATCCCTCTCCCTTCCACAAATCTCCTAATGTCTCTGTTCCCCACTGTTTTGTCCTTCCCACTACCACCCCTCTTGTCTCATGCCTCCCTTGCTGTGCATTGTGTGTTAGCTCTCACACGAGCCTCGACAAGGTATCCAAAAAAAAAAAAATTTGATTACCATCAAAGTTTTCAGTCCATTCGAGGATATTTATTTTTTTCTTTACATCCGCCAACTTATTTGTAATGAAATTTATTTGCTTATTTGTTTTATCTACTTTTACCCCGGTTATTTCTTCAATAAGACTTATTTGATATTTCTCACATTCTTTATGTTTCCCATTTAAATACCAAGGCTGATTACATCTCCACACTTTGGTTTGGTTATTGCTTGTTTTTATCATTTATTAATCAGTAGACGGTGGTAGCCTGTTAAAATTCTCAACCCAATATCTTAACACTTATACTTGTAACCATAAGGGAGACGATTGATTCCATTCTCTAAAATATATCTTTTATCATCAAAAGCTCCGAAGTGGTGAGTAGTGCGGTCCATGGAGGGGGAGTCGGGATCGCTCTTTCCTTCCTTGTAGAGGGCCAGCAGAGACACGTTCGCTGCCTCGACGACCTTCGTAACAGCAAAAACTCCTTTCGTGACAGCAAAAACCCTCCAAAACTCTCCAAAAAGACCCACCAAAAACTCTCCAAGACCCCAAAAAGACCCCTGCCTCAGAGAGATTGCTTGGGAATTTATGGACCTCCCTCAACGGGGAGGGGCCTTGGTGAACACACCTCACTGTCCGCCATTGATTGGACAGGGTTCCATGGCATACCTTTCTAGGGCGGGGCCTTGGCCCCTGCCGGGAAACCCCAGCCACTCTTCCACGTGGGTTCATACTTGACGAGTAACAGTATTAATGTTGCAAAGGTTGTCGTGAAAGAGTTACAACGTTCGTGGGAGCCGAGAAACCGGAACCGCGAGATCTTGCCTTTTAACGTCAGGGTGCGAGAAGGCAGCTGGGTGGTCGTGGATCATGATGGGCCGAGGGGTCATGCAGATGGGATGGTTGTGAGATGGCTTGTTGGAGGGTTCGTTGGGTGTAAAGATTTAATAACCTAACTAAAAAGAAATCGCAACGCACGCCTTTGATTCTCCCACTAGACAAAAGGAAGGGGATCTGACTACACACATACTGAACAACATAACTGACTTTTGGGACATCCAATCTGTATGTTGAATGCTTATGGTTTCCAGATCCGCAACACTACCCCCCCCACCCCCTTTTTTACAGACTCGACCCGAGTCGTTCATTTCCGTGTGGCATGCAGGTGGAGGTTTTCCCCGAGTACGTTTTACCTATGGATCCCTGAGTGCAACATTTTGAATACATGTCCAAAAAATAAATAACCTAGTGCGTTGCGTAACTAAACTAGCAGACTCACTCTGACAACTTAACTACATTTCTGGTGCTAAACAAACAGGTGGGTTAAAATTATGTACAGTCCTAATATTTACACTACCCATGGCTCAGGACCTGTGACTTGTGGAGAGAAAACACAGCAAGTTAACATTTGTGGTTGAGTGTGCAGCAGGCATCAATGGTCAGATGTCTTCAGGGCCTTCAAAGGTCCCTTGATTGTCGTTGGATGTTTTTTTTTTTTTTAATTTCAGCTGCTGGAGGAAACTCACCCTAACACGGCAGGCCATATGCCGTTTCACAGGCCATTTGAACTGGTCTTTATGCAACAAGATCTCTGGGCTGCTCAGTTCAGTCCCCGGTCCATTTGAACTGGCCTTCATGCAACAACAAGGGATATCCGGGCTGCTCAAATGCAGTCCCCGGTAATGCGGCTGCTTGCAGGGCAGTCCTTGCAAAACACTTTCAGAGATGGTCCTGGAGCACATGGTGAGAGTGAATGACAATGCAAACAAAGGCATGGGCAGGTATGTAGGCAAGGCAAAGGCAGGCAAAGCATGGCATGGCAAACGCAGACTAGGCAAGTTGCAGTACAACAGGAAGTTCGGCGCACAAAGCTGGCCGGCCTCGGTCTGGTCTCGTGAGGTTGTGGAGGGAGTGTGGTGGCGCCGGCCGGTCTGAAAACGGGCTTGGACCTACCCTACAGTCTCCCCCCAACCCATCGCCTATGCCTGTCCTTGTCCATACCCACCCCCATTAGCTTGCAACAACAACAAAAAAACAACGAAATTTCGACTTTGTATTTTTATTTATTTATTTGATTTTTTATTATTATTATTATTATTATTTTTTTTTTTTTTATAATTACCTATGTCCCGAGCTCCCTTATTGTCTTTGTTCGGCTAACCTGTCCTGACCGTCTATCCCCAATCCCTAAGATCCTTTCTGAGGGGACTGAGGAAGAGACCAGTGAATCTGTCTCGAGGCCCAATGCAGCCTCAGACAACTCCCTCAGATTTCAGCAATATCCAAAGATGAGTCCAGCGGCCTACGTACAGCAAAGGGATGGATGGTGCGAAGGGGTACACATTTCCTATCTATCCTGGCATTTATTAACTACTAGTGAAGGTGCCCGTCTTCGACGGGCATCACCGGCAACATATGATAAAAGACAGATAGCATGAATGTATTTTAAAAAATATATTATATCATTTTTTATCCATTGATTTATGAGGATGTTCAATATCACTGTTAGGATCAAGGCTTGGGCTTGGACTTGGGGGGATGCTTGCAACAGAATTTTCATCAGAGGAGTGACTTGAGGAGTCTTCATATTCCTTGTTATTATTGGCATCTGCCATCATGATCGAACTCTGACTTGTGAGACGGTTGAAGAAGTACTTTTACGGAGCGGTAGACTCAAGGCTCACTGAAGCTCTGAAGGCTCGAAGGCTATTTCTGTCAGTTCAAATTTAAAGGATCAAGCGGCCATTGTTGTTCAACTCAAGTTGGGTTGCCAGATTTTTATGTGCACGTGCTCAATCCCGCACCCACCCGGAAAAGACCCAAGTGCACTGTCAGTACTCACCTCCACACTAAAACGATGATCATGATTTTGGGTTTAACCGTAACTGACCAGGCGATACTTTGTTGGCAGTTGGTCCGGCTGGGCAGCGGGTATCGTTCGATGAAAATTTCAAAACGGCAACCATGTATAAAAAAAGCAAAGAAATACTTTGTACTTATATTAGTCAGAAAGTCATGGTTTTGTGAAGAAACTATGGCACATGGAAAGTGCAAATTCGTCAGGTATGAACTCAACTGTTTTCTCCCCAAATGGAGCGTGAATCTATGAGCCGCTCATCTTTGTGGTCCTCTAAAAAAATAGGAAACATTTTTATTTCTTTTTTGTGCAATAATTCCTCCCATTTTGCAAATGGAGTTTTTGAACTGTTTAACTACCATAATCATCAAAACGAATTTTGAGGGGTCTCTTAAGGAAGACAATAATATCATTACTATATATGTCAAAGCTTGTTTAATTTCATGCAGTAACAAAAATCTGATTGTGGAACAAAAAAATGAGTGTACTGAAATATTCATATAATGTAGGTTTAACTACCATAATCATCAAAACGAATTTTGAGGGGCCTCTTAAGGAAGACAATAATATCATTACTATATATGTCAAAGCTTGTTTCATTTCATGCAGTAACAAAAATCTGATGGTGGAACAAAAAAGGGGCGTACCAAAATATTAATATAGATTAATCTATCCCTGGGGCTTTTCAACACGCCTGTCTCTTTAAACTATCGGTTCTAGCAACCCCGATTCCCGTCGCCTGTGTTGGTGTTCATTATTAATTTGGGCCCGGCCCACGAATTTTTACTCGTGCTCTTGCACAATTTTGTGGCTGGGCAGCGTGGCTCCATTGGCAGGGATACCCATCTGCCGAACTCAAACTTCAGCACCCCCGGGTTGCTGACGCGGTTTCTGAGCCTACCTACTCTGTATGAACGTGGGGAATGCCCCTGGCAGTGTCTCCTTCAATGCCCACGTGGCATTTTGGTGCTCCGGGTCCCGTTTCCGTGGGCTGCCCGTGCTCATTACACTAACTCGGTCCCTTGGACCCATGGCCTACTCTGGCCGACTACTTTGGTGCCCAGGGGGCCCTCTACTCAGTGCGCACATTTCCACAGCCATGCTCCCAGCCAGTCAATAGACTCCTGCACCCTACAAAAAGGTTTTGTGCCTTTATTCAACACAACGACATCCGATTGGTTAATTTAACTAACCCACTAACTAACATTACACTAACCTCGGGTTCCCTTGGGTGGGATTCACTCCTCCCCCCAATCATTCATTCGCACCATGCATTCCACATTCACTCAACTCACACTTAGGCCCGCTGACCCACATTCATTCATTATGTTTCTTTCTTCTCTTTTTTTTTTTTCAACACACTCCATCAACTACGTCCCCCTAACTAATTCGTGCTCCTCGCCATCCCTTACTCAAATGCACATTCCTTTTAGCTCTACGTAGCTAATCTATGTCCCCACTACACGCTCCATGTCTGTCCATATCTCCAATCCATTTCTAAATTCTAAACTAAAGTCCCTCTAACTGATTTTACCAGGCCCCATGGAGGACTGTTCATACCCCATGAGGCCGTTCTATGTAACGCTAAACCCTTCCCCTAAGCTAGTGCTCCTTTGCCCACGACGAGGATGTTCGCAACATCCTGGCCGGGGATCGGGTACTCGTGCAAAGGCTCGGTAGGCCTTGCATCGCCAGGGTGGCGGTTTGCAACTCGCATTTCCCCTTCGTTCGGGCGATAATTGGAAGCGTAACTTTGCCCCGTCGATCGCATCACACGTCCGCTTCCGAGCCATTCACCATGTGAGCCGCGCGTTTCTCACCTGGCCTTCGTGCTGCACGATCCCTGCCGACGTCGTTCGCACACAGGCCTGGCGCCGTTGTCGGGACACGTTCCGCACGTCCTGCGAACAGCACTCGCGGCCTACAGCACGTCGGCCCCTGCACACGTGCTCACATGGGGACACGTGCTTTCCAAATTCACACAATCGCCGCCATTTTCGCCGTCCACGTGGTGGTTTCGTACCAATCACAGGACATTTCAACACCGGCTCCCGACCACGGAGTCATGCACACCTGGGCCATTCGCAAAACACGGAACGGACCTTGCATGCAGCGTCCCGCGGATCCGGCGCGGTTTCCGAAATAGTTCCGTGCGTCCCATTAGGCTCACTGTTCCCGTCCGTTACACGACCCACGTCTCCCGTCTGGGTCGGTCCTTGTCCCACCTCCTCATATGCACTCACACATTCCATGTCATTTGCATTCTGCACACATTTTGACACGCACTCTGGGACATTCACATTGGGGGCTCGTGTCAGCCCAAAAGATCCCGGGGTTTCTATTGTTACGAATCTGGAAACCATTCGCATTCACACATACAGTTGGCCCAAACTTTAGTTATTTCGTTAAGTATATGTGGACAGTTAGAATTCCTTCCTTATGTCTAATGGGAATTTCATGTGTGCGCTGCGAGTTTCTTTCTAGTTAGTCTTCTGCAGTAAATCCCCCCTCCACTCCTTCAGCGCCATTACGCATGTGTTCGAGGCCACGGACATATGCGGGCGTGAGATCACTTCAGGGCCGACTCTGCCGCAGCAAGATGGAATGTTCCCCTCGTCCAATCGGGGGTGAGATCACCTTAGGGCCGACTCCGCCCCAGCAAGATGGAATGTTCCCCTCTTCCAATCGGGGGTGAGATCACCTCAGAGCCAACCCCGCCCCAGCCAGATGGAATGTTCGCCTCGTCCAATGAGGGGAGGACACCTATCACCCGACGCCCCCTGACCAATCCGGAGGCGAGTTACCTCAGAGCGGATCTCTCCACCCGCACGGGGGAGGGATAAGAAGGGTGGCGAGCTGTTTCAGCGGCGGTCTTGTTCGGGTTCCTTTGTGGTCAGTGGTCGGTGGTCATGCTGGTGCTCGTGGTGGTGGTTGGCGTGGCGGAGGTGTTTCGTGGTGCTCGTGTCGTCGATCGTCATTCGTGGTGAGCCGGATTGTTCGTGGGACCCTGGCTGCGCTTGTTGGATCCTGGGTTGTGGGTTCGAGTCCCACCGTGGTGGGTTGTGTTGGAGCGCTCGAGCTGGGGATCCCCGTTCCCGTCCACGGATTCCGAACTCCACAAGTGCGAGGCGGTAAAACCGCACGAGGTGGCCAGGTACCCGGCCAGACTCTGACCCTCAGCTCGCCTTCCAGCCCGAGTTGAAGGGCCAAATAAAGACCCACGAGGTCCATTTCTTTTTGGGTGTGTGTGTGTATCTGTGGCCAGTCTGATAAGTAGAAATCGTTTAAGTGATTGCCATTGTACATTTACCTACATCTATATTCGTGGTTAAGTCTGCTCTGTTTTTCCCTCCCTCTTGCATTGTAAATAAATAACTGTTAAATGTTCCTGTTTGTTGTCCGTGCTTTCTTTCATTGACCCAGTATGGTTTGGGCTTGAGAATTAGGGAGGCCGATTGTGCCGTAAATTGTTATTTGGACCGGCGCAGCTTTGATAATTCGGTTATGTAAAGTCGGTTACGCCGGATCCGAGTCGGGAACAGCGACTCGGTTCGGACAAAGCTGGCCGAGGGTGTAGTTTCCCCGGTAGCTAGACCGTGCGGCTACTTAGGTAAATTGGAATCAGACAAAAAGACCCTAACTGCGTGGTCAAAATATTGGCGTCCACGGTCCATTAAGCGACCCGTCGACTTCGGAGTTGTCCGGAGTGACGACCTTTAATTCTGGGTGTTCGGGTGGAGACGGCACAACTGCTCCATCTCGTGGTTGTTCCTCTCCCCCGAACCCCGGCACCACAACACTATACCCCCCAAGCTCGGCATGCACCCTTTCGCATCATGCAACGGCTCTACCTCGCATGGCCCTACCGGACTCACCTGGTCGCGGTCTGCTTCGATGGAGCGTATTGTCTCCCCTTGTTCCTGTGGGAGGTTAATCTGACCCCCGCATTGGGTCTCAACACATTCCACATGCTCAACCTCAATGTCCCCTACCAGCTCTACTTGCGTGTGCTCCTCTTTAATTTAGTACACCTCCGTCACCTCTTTTAATTCCTGGGTTTCTTTTACTATCTCCGTCATCCCCTGCTTGAGTTTACCGGTTTCTCCTTTAACTGTTGTGACGTCACTCGTTACCTCGACCTCGCCTGTCGTCATCGCGGTCCGAACAATCTCCACACTCCCCCTTGACCCGGTCGTTTCTTTTAATTCAACGTTACGGCTCTGCCATTATTTCCTCCTGGCCCGCCTTCATTTGTTCTTGTAAACTTATCCCCATGCTTTGCATTTCACCTCTCAGTGTTTGCAGATTGGCATCCATTCTTTGCGCATTCGCATCCATTTGTTTTTGTAAATCCCCTTTCAGTTGGTTTTGCATGTTTGCAGGTATCTCCACCAACTAGCTCAAGTCAATTGGCGCTGGCGGTGCGGATCCGTTTGGGATCGTTCGGTCCTCTGGGAGGGAAATTTGATATAGGGGGTGCTCACGCACCACCGCTGCCACACCCAATGTTACCTTCGGATTTGGTTGCAGGGAAAGGTCTACCTGCCCGGTGTTGTCCTGATCCATGAGTTCTTCTAACGTTAATTCCGAACCCACCTGTACCAGACGTCTTGGTCCGCCATGGTCCGTGCTGAGAATTAAATAAAATTTTACTGCTCTTAATTTGGAGGGAATGGGGGGGGGGGTTGTCAAACACACCCCTGGTCCGAATCCCATAATTTTCTCTCTGGAGGCGGAGGGGTTTGAATCCCGCTCCAGACACAAAACTGTTGTGAGTTTGGTGTCCCGTAAATTTATTTGTGGAGGCGTGGGGGGGGGGTTCGAACCCCACTGCTGACACCAAACTGTTGCGGATTCGAACCCCGCAAATTTTATATGGAGGCGGAGGGGTTCGTACCCCGCTCCTGACACCAAACTGTTGTGGGCCGGGGGTCGGTGGCGAAAATGACCACGAGGTGGGGAAAGCTTGCGTCGTCTCCCACAAAACTCCCCGGAATTGTAGGCCGTCACTCGGATAATTCTGCGAGGCGGCGGGTGGTTTAACCGACCATGGTCGCCAATATTTCAGCCGCGTAGCGTCGGGTCTATTTGTCTATAACCAATTTACCTAATTAACTACGCGATTTCAACTACCGAGGAAAACCAACCCCTCGGCACGTCTTGCTCGAACCGGGTCACTCTACCGACTGCGGTAGAGTTCCAACTACCGACTACCAACTCCGGTTCGGGTGCAGCCGAGCGGAAACTGCCAAAGCCGTGCCGGCTGGAATGAACGGATTATCGGGGATAAGACCCCGCCTAAACTCAGATCCGAACCATGCTGGACCAATTCAAGAAGGGACAGAAACGAACTGGGAACATTTCTCCAAGTTTCATTTGCAGTAAATGAAGACACAAAGCAAGACTTAACGCGAATATGCAAGAAGTATTTACAATGATCCAAAAACACTTATTCAGTTCTACTTAAAGACAGGCCCACACGCAGACAGACACACGAATGAAAAGAAACCCAGAGTTCGTTATTGGACCCTCGCAGCTGAGGAGAGAGATAAGCTGGGAGTCAGAGTTGGGTTGGGTACCTGGCCGTCGGAGAAAGGGGGTACTCCGTGCTGTGGCACCTGATAATGGTCACTGGTTTGGTCCCCCAGTCGCACGTGTGGGATTCGAGGTTCGTGGCGGAACTTGGGTGGTGAGTAGTGGGGTCCATGGAGGGGGATGTCGGGGTCGCTCTTTCCTTCCTTGTCGAGGGCCAGCAGAGACACCTTCGCCGCCTCAATGACCTTTGTAACAGCAAAAACCCCTTTCGTGACAGCAAAAACTCTCCAAAAAGACCCACCAAAAACTCTCCAAGACCCCATAAAGACCCTTGCCTCAGAGAGTGCTCGGGAATTTATGGACCTCCCTCAGCGGTTAGGGGCCTTGGTGAACACACCTCGCTGTCCGCCTTTGATTGGACAGGTTCCTACGGCATGCATACCTTTCTAGGGCGGGGCCTTGGCCCCTGCCGGGAAACCCCAGCCACTCTTCCACGCAGGTTCATACTTGACGAGTAACAGTATCAATGTTGCAACGGCCCCTGCCAGGAAACTCCAGCCACTCTTCCACACGGGTTCATACTTGACGATTAACAGTATCAATGTTGCAAAGGTTGTCGTGAAAAAGTTATAATGTTCGTGGGTACCGAGAAACCGGAACCACGAGATCTTGCCTTGGCACGTCAGTGTGCGAGAAAGCAGCTTGTTGGTGATGGATCGTGATGGGCCGAGGGGTCATGCAGATGGGATGGTTGTGAGATGGCTTGGAGGGTTCGTTGGATGTAAAGTTTTAATAACCTAACTAAAAAGAAATCGCAACGCACACCTTTGATTCTCCCACTCGACAAAAGGAAGGGGATCTGACGAGACACATACTTAACGACATAACTGACTTTTGGGACATCCAATCTGTATGTTGAATGCTTATGGTTTCCAGATCCGTAACAGTGTGTGTGTATATATATATATATATATATATATATATATATATATATATATATATATATATATATATATATATATATATATATATATATATATATATATATATATATATTGTTGCGAATTCGCGCCCGCCGGCGTGCGAACGGCCACGTGACTCGAATCGCGGCACGTCGCCCACCAGACGGACAATTCTGTCGTGACCCTCTCGGACTAACGCCGGGAGCTTGTCACGGGTGGGCCTTTCGGCCGCACCACGATCGTGCCAATCTGCCACCTGCGTGGGATAGGGTTGTTCGCCAAACTCGACCGACCTAAGTTCCCACGCGGATGGTAAACCGGGCGATCGCACCTCGCCGCAGGTCGACTCAGAAGCTTTCTTTTCCAATTCCTTTCTCATCTCCGCACACTCCGACTTTGCTTTGGCTTCTAATTGTTCAATCTGCTCAGTGTGGTTCCTTAACGTTTCATTCTCTGCTCTCTTCCTTTCCTCTTTTAACATCCTCAGTTCATCTTGTAATCCTCTTTCTTTGTTTTCGTGTTTCGGTATCTCAGAAGTTTTTGTTTCTAATTCCTCCCTCAATTTGCATGCTTCTTCACTCATTTCATCTCTTCTTTCCACCGCTTCCCTCCTCAATTCGTCCCTTTTTTACTGTATTCATTTAGTTTTTTTTCTGCCATTCCTTTCCCATTCTTATCTCCCCTTCCAGGATTTCTCTTTTAAACTGGCTTGCCCTTACCTCTCGTTTCAGTAGTTCCAATTCCCCATCTTGTTTGCGTTTTTCCTTTTCGAGCTTTGTTTTCCTTTCTCCTTCCTCCCTCGATTCTCCCTGCAGTTCTTTGAACTGTTCTGACTTTTCCAGCAATTCCTCCGTCCTTTCCTCCAGCTGTCTCTCTCCTCTTTTTATCTTCCATTCTAGGCTCTCTCTTTCCTGATTGCCTGTTCTTATCTCTTCCTTCAATTGTTCCAACTCCCCATCGTGTTCACATTTTTTTTCTCTTCCAACTGTATTTCCCTCACTCTCCCCTCCAGTTCTTTGAACTGCCTTGCTTCCTCCAATAATAAATTTTCCATTAGTTGTTTTACTTCCAAGTCGTGCTCCTTTTGTTTCTTTTCGAGCTCGGTTTTCCATTCTTCCTCCCATTGTTTCCTATCCTGGGAGATACCAATCTGCTGTTCCTCTATTCTTTTGTTCAGTTTGCTCTTCGCATATTCCAACTGACGGGTATAAAACACTACCAAATTCTTTTTCCCACATAGTTTGTCGACTGTGTTGGCCAAGTCATGTTTTTGCCACCGAATTCGTTCCAGTAAATCGTCCAATCGCTGTGTCCCCCCGTACACGTAATTTTTCTGAAGCTCGTCTGCGTGCCGTTGTGACTCGTCCACTCCACTTTGCACCTCCTCGATATTATCTTCATAACGCTTCACCTTTTCTAAGTCATCCCCCAATTGTGCCTGAAGCCTGCCAATGCTCCCATAGTCATGCTGCCACGCCTGCCATGGCACATGCCGTGACCACGTGGCTTGAACCGGTGACTGGGAGCTCACGCCTCGTGCTGCGCCGTTAGTTGTGCTCTTAATATCATCCCGCTCCGTGCTGCGCTGAGGTGCGATCGCGCTGCCATTGTGCGACTTCGTTTGCCGGCAAAGTTGGTGCTCAAGCCGCTCCCACTGACCACAGTTAGTCAGGTCAGGTATGGGAGCATGTGCCAGAACAGCGCGTCGCTGCGTCCACTTTCCGCCGGTACTCCAGGGGCCTCCGTCTGGCCATCCCCCAGGCAGATGCCAGGCCCATCCCCATCTCCTTGAGATGATGGTCAACCTGCTGCAACCACGAGGCACGTGGTCGGCCCACTGGCCTCTTCCACTCATGAGACTCCCTCGCTGAGACAATCTGGTGAGCAGGATCAGCGTCAGGAAAATGAGCCACATGTCCATACAGCCGCAACTGACGCTCACGGACTATGCAGGGAACAAATCTCATCCGAGTCTCTCTCAGCAACCGCTCGTTGGACACAAAATCCGACCAGCGATAGCCAAGGATTCTCCGAAGAGACCTGGTACCAAAGGAATTAAGTCTCCGTCTCAGATCCTTGGTCACAGTCCAAGTCTCGCATCCATAGAGCAAGACTGGAAGTACCAAGGACCTGAAGATTCGGATTTTCGTCCTCCCGCACAGGTACCGGCAGCGCCACACCCCACGATCCATTGAATACATGACTCCCCAGGCCCGACCCAGACGTCTATTGACCTCTGACTCGCAGCCAGCAGAGACATGAATATCACTGCCAAGGTAAGTGAATCTCTCCACGACCTCAACATCCTCACCACAAACAGACACAGACAGGACAGCAGCATCCAAGATGTCACCGAAAGCCTGGATCTTAGTTTTGACCCAAGAAACCCGTAATCGCAGCGGCTCCGACTCCTCATTCAGCACCTCGAGGGCCCCCAAAAGGATGTCTAAAGTCTCCGCAAAGATGACTGCATCATCTGCAAAATCAAGGTCCGAGATCTTGACATACCCAAACGATGCACCGCAACTTGATCTCTCCGACATCCTCCCTAAAATCCAGTCCATACAAGTGCTGAAAAGTGTGGGGGCAAGTACACATCCCTGACGAACTCCAGTAACAACTGGAAATAAGTCAGAGATGGTACCACCACACTTCACAGCACTCTCAGTACCAGAGTAGAGTTCAGACATCAGATCGATCAGTTTTGGTGGCACCCCACGAAGCCCAAGAATCCTCCAGAGGACATCCCGATTCACTGAATCGAACGCATTACAGAGATCAACATAGGCTGCAAGCAGCCCCTGCCGAAACTCTCGTCTGCGTTCGGTGAGGACACGAAGTGCAAGGATACGGTCAATCGTTGACCTCTTTGGTGTAAAGCCTGACTGCTCTGGACGCTGGTGCTCAAGTAGATGGTGGCGAACCCTATCAAGAATTATCCGAGCAAAGACCTTGCCCGGCACTGAGAGCTGCGTCACCCCTCGGTAGTTGTTGCAGTCTTGGCGATCACCCTTCCCTTTCCAAAGAGGGACAACAAGGCCCCTCTTCCAGTCAATTGGGATGATGCCTGTGTTCCAGGCAGAGCACAAAACTGCATGCAACGACGCGAGTGCAGCATTTCCACCAGCCTTGAGAAGTTCGGCATGGATGCCACAGATCCCTGGAGCTTTGCCCCGTTTCAACTGGTTCACCGCAGCCCGTGTTTCCACAAGCGAAGGTGGACCACAGTTGATTCGAGGGTCAGCAACAGGGATTGTAACACCCTTGACGTCCAACTCGACAGCTTGGGGATCAGCCTGGTACAACCGCTCAAAGTAACCGGCCCAGCGGGCCTTCACTTCAGACTCCTCTGTCAAGAGCCTACCACTCTCTGCTCGAACTGCAGTGCTCCGATGGATGGGCTTGGATGAACGTAATGCACGAATTCCCCTGTAAGCGGGACGAGAATCACCTGTCCACAGGTGATGCTCTACCCCCTCACAGATTCCTCGCACATAGGCCTCCTTGTCCACCCTCAGTGCACGTACAGTTTTACGCCTCAGCTCCCTGAACAGCTCAGCTCTGCCATTCAGCCTGGCCCTGCGACTCTGGTCAATGGTATCCAGTGTCACTTGAGACAAAATTCTTCTTTGCCCTGCGGTGAGCTCCAAGACATCCACCGGCAATATCAAGTACGGTGGTCTTGAAGGCACTCCACAACTCTTCAGGACCCCCCAAAGCACCTAGACCCCCCAAGTGTCCACTCAGCCTGTTCGCAAACTCCTCAGCTACTCTCTCATCCCTGAGCTTGCCAACATCCAGCCTAGGCTGGGATGGTACCATTCTCCAGGATTTAAGGTGCAGCTTTAGAGTTGCTACAACAAGTCTGTGGTCAGTATTGAGGAACTGAGCACTCCGGTAGACCCTGCAGTTCTGGCTCATCCTCCAACGACCGTCAATGAGGACATGGTCAATCTCCTTTGCCACACCGCCAGCGTTGGAATACCAAGTCCAGCGATGAGCTTTTGGGCGCTGAAACCATGAACTAGCCACCCTAAGTCCATGGCTTCTTGCAAAGTCAAGGAACTTAGTGCTATTCTGGTTCATAGTTCCTGACCCATGGGGACCAACGCACACCTCATAACTATTCCTATCAGTTCCAGTCGATGCATTGAAATCCCCCAAGACTAGAAGTGTATCTCATCTGGGGCACCGATCAACCACAGACTCGAGCGTGGCGTAGAATGCATCCTTCTCTGTGAGATCACTCGCCTCAGTCGGAGCATAAACAGAGACCAGGGAAATGACACCTAAGGAGTGACGAATCCTTAATCTCATAATGCGCTCGTTGACCGGTGTTACCTCAATTATCATTGGGGTCAGCTTATTGGACACAGCCACAGCAACTCCTTGGGTATGGTAACCATCAGAGCGACCAGACCAATAGTAGGTGTAACCACCCACCATTATCTCGCCGCAATCCGGTCTCCGAACCTCAGAGAGAGCTGCAATCCCGATGTCCAAACGCTTGAGCTCAGATGATAACAGAGACAGGTGATCATCCTCTCTTAGGGATAGGACATTCCAGGCACCCACCCGAAGGGACCGCCTCAGGTTAACCCAAGGAGACCGCCGTCTGGTGGACGACACCTCAGCACCACTCCGACACACTCTCCCGCAATCTGACCCAGGGATGTTACCCCGTGGTTTCCCTCCTATCATCAAAGATTGGGGGTCCCGAAGGCTTTGCCCCAATCCCGTCATCCGGTGAGCTGCCCTGCGAAGGGAAGCGTCACAGGAGGTACTCCCATGGAGTGGGTTTTCAGATTTTTTTGCCTTTTTGCGTTTTGCGGAATGAAGGGTTTTACGGTGGCCGGAGTGCAAATCCTGCCACTAACCTCCTAATAAGAAGTAACCCAACTGCAGGAGGACGTCCGCAGACACAGTTGGGCACTAGATATGGATGGCCGTTGGCTCACAAGGAGCTCCTCCGCCCTTTGACAGGTTTTGTTTTTAATCCTGCTGGGTGTCCATATCCAAACACCCTCCTCACCAGAAAACCTGGTTGGGGAGACGGTTTAGTCGTCGACAACCCGACCATGGAACAGGTTAGTACAGGTTTACATGGTGCCTGTAGCAGGTCACAGATCGAACCTGACCTGACTGACGAGTCAGTGGTGGGGTTATAATGATACAAAGTACAGTTAGTGGTGTATTAGAGTCCAGTTAGTGGTGGGGTTATAATTATAAAAAGAACCGACCTGGGCCATGGATCCTACATTTCTACACATATACATTTCTACCCCCGGCAACCGCTCGCCTTGAGACTCCATCTTATTTCTCGAAACGGGTTAATTTTAATTGCTCGTAATTTGGAGGGAATCGGGGGTCGCTCCTCTCACCCCTAGACCTATTCCCGTGAATTTAGCTGGAGACAGGAGAGAGTAGGGTAAGAATACTGGTTCTGGCTCACTTTTCCCCATGTAAATGAATGGGGGATTTTCAGCCATGAAATTTTTCTTTTTTTCCCCTAAAAAAATAAATCCCCTTTTTATCCCAAGGTATATTTATTTGTCTCCCCTTTTAACCTAGGGGCTCTCTATTCAAATAACCCATACAACAAGATAAAGATTTGTTAAAGGTGATTCTAAAGAAATATCTGAAACGTCTAAGCCTCGGGACACTCTTTATCAAATAACCGATGCATATTGTTTAGCTCACTTATTGAACCTATAAACATTTGTTCATTCTCAAATTCCTTCAATAGTTTAATTTTCTTTGCACAATAATCCCCATCTAAAATATTGAAAAACAAAACATTTGAATCTTTATATTTTTTAAGATACCCCTTTTGTGCCATTACGAAATGATAAGCTTCTCTTAATGATCTCATCTGACCACCTCCTGAGCCACAGATTATTTTTGTTAAGCCCCGCCCACTTTTCATAAGCCCCGCCCACTCTCAAATGGAATTTTTAAAAGCCCTGCCCACTTTTCTTTAAGCCCCGCCCACTTTTCACGAGGTGTTCCATAAGCCACGCCCACTTTCCTCTAAGCCCCGCCCACTTTTCTGTGGATTTTTATAAGCCCCGCCCACTTTAAACCCCGCCCACTTTTGCTAAGCCCCGCCAACTTTTCATGAGGTATTTTTTCTAAGCCACGCCCACTTTTCCTAAGCCCCGCCTACTTTTGCTAAGCCCCACCTACTCTTACATCATTTCCAGTTCATCTCTGACTCACAAAGAAATCACAAGAAAATTCCAGCATGTTATGGTTTTGAAAAATTGCCCAAAGAAGGCCTGCGTGAGCTTGCCCAGGGAATTTCCACAAGAAACCACACCCAACAGTCTTTCCCTATAAAAGCTTCAAGCCCAGGCTCCATTTTAAACATTTTTTTTTGCTGGCAATGGTGTGCTGTGTGCTTGCCTGGAACTCTCAGACTTGTATGGAACTAAACCTTCAAGTTGATGAACTGGATTCAAACCTCTTATCTGTTGAGGTAAGATTTTTATTTTCCTATTTTCAAACTTTGATTGAAGCATACTCATTTAATAATTAAATAACTTAATTAATACATTATTATTTTCTCTCACAGGAAATTGTGTCTGAAATACGAAATGAAAATACTGCTTTTGCTACAACTTGGGGCGAAATTGTTGGCTTGGTTGAAGACCTTATGAGCGACCAAGACCCACAGAACGAGTTCGTCCTTGATGACCCAACCAAAGAGTTATACCTTGGAGACCAGCAAAATCCTGAAAAGAGTTTTACAGCAATAGTACTCATTGTGAGTTATCAAGACAATACCCACTGAACAAGTTATACCTTGATGAGCCAGAATACAAGTTTTACCTTGGAGACTCACAAATTTTGAAAAAATCAGTAAATGAGTTCTGCCTTGATGGTTTAAATAACTACCTTGGAGACTCAGGAAAAGGGTTCTGCCAAGATGGTTCTAAATATGGGGCCTACCTTGGAGACTCACAAATTTTGAAAAAATCAGTAAATGAGTTCTGCCTTGATGGTTTAAATAACTACCTTGGAGACTCAGGAAAAGGGTTCTGCCAAGATGGTTCTAAATATGGGGCCTACCTTGGAGACTCACAAATTTTGAAAAAATCAGTAAATGAGTTATCCTTAAGAGACTTTGTAAGTTGGTTTTACTTTGAATACTTGAAATGTGGGTTCTGGATTGATAACTCACAATGTGATACATATCTTGGAAACTCAACGGGAATGTGGTTATACCTTGAAGACTTGGAAAGTTGGGTTTATGTTGGACACTTGAAACTTTTTTGGAGACTTTTATTTATTTATTTATTTATTTATTATTATTATTATTATTATTATTATTTTATTTATTTATATTTTGGAGACTTTTGGAGTTGCTATCACTCTTTGGGATATAAACCTATCGATGTAGTTCTTTGTCGGATGGTGCTTGATGGGAGCAAGATCAAGAAAGTTCTGGGAAGAAAGTGCAGGCTTACTCCCCCTTTCTACGTCAGGTCAGGTCAGGTATGGGAGCATGTGCCAGAACAGCACGTCGCTGCATCCACTTTCCGCCGGTACTCCAGGGGCCTCCGTCTGGCCATCCCCCAGGCAGATGCCAGGCCCATCCCCATCTCCTTGAGATGATGGTCAACCTGTTGCAACCATGAGGCACGTGGTCGACCCACTGGCCTCCTCCACTCATGAGACTCCCTCGCTGAGAGAATCTGGTGAGCAGGATCAGAGTCAGGAAAACGAGCCACATGTCCATACAGCCGCAACTGACGCTCACGGACTATGTAGGTAACAAATCTCATCCGAGTCTCTCTCAGCAACCGCTCGTTGGACACAAAATCCGACCAGCGATAGCCAAGGATTCTCCGAAGAGACCTGGTACCAAAGGAATTAAGTCTCCGTCTCAGATCCTTGGTCAGAGTCCAAGTCTCGCACCCATAGAGCAAGACTGGAAGTACCAAGGACCTGAAGACTCAGACTTTCGTCCTCCCGCACAGGTACCGGCAGCGCCACACCCCATGATCCAGTGAATCCATGACTCCCCAGGCCCGACCCAGACGTCTATTGACCTCTGACTCGCAGCCAGCAGAGACATGAATATCACTGCCAAGGAAAGTGAATCTCTCCACGACCTCAACATCCTCACCACAAACAGACACAGACAGGACAGCAGCATCCAAGATGTCACCGAAAGCCTGGATCTTAGTTTTGACCCAAGAAACCCGTAATCCCAATGGCTCCAACTCCTCATTCAGCACCTCGAGGGCACCCAAGAGGATGTCTAAAGTCTCCGCAAAGATGACTGCATCATCTGCAAAGTCAAGGTCCGAGATCTTGACATTCCCAAATGACGCACCGCAACTTGATCTCTCCGACATCCTCCCTAGAATCCAGTCCATACAAGTGCTGAAAAGTGTGGGGGCAAGTACACATCCCTGACGAACTCCAGTAACAACTGGAAATAAGTCAGAGATGGTACCACCACACTTCACAGCACTCTCAGTACCAGAGTAGAGTTCAGACATCAGATCGATCAGTTTTGGTGGCACCCCACGAAGACCAAGAATCCTCCAGAGGACATCCCGATTCACTGAATCGAACGCTTTACAGAGATCAACATAGGCTGCAAGCAGCCCCTGCCGAAACTCTCGTCTGCGTTCGGTGAGGACACGAAGTGCAAGGATACGGTCAATCGTTGACCTCTTTGGTGTAAAGCCTGACTGCTCTGGACGCTGGTGCTCAAGCAGATGGTGGCGAACCCTATCGAGAATTATCCGAGCAAAGACCTTGCCCGGCACTGAGAGCAGCGTCACCCCTCGGTAGTTGTTGCAGTCTTGGCGATCACCCTTCCCTTTCCAGAGAGAGGGACAACAAGGCCCCTCTTCCAGTCAGTTGGGATGATGTCTGTGTTCCAGGCAGAGCACAAAACTGCATGCAACGACATGAGTGCAGCATTTCCACCAGCCTTGAGAAGTTCGGCATGGATGCCACAGATCCCTGGAGCTTTGCCCCGTTTCAACTGGTTCACCGCAGCCCGTGTTTCCACAAGCGTAGGTGGACCACAGTTGATTCGAGGGTCAGCAACAGGGATTGTAACACCCTTGACGTCCAACTCGACAGTTGGGGGATCAGCCTGGTACAACCGCTCAAAGTAACCGGCCCAGCGGGCCTTCACTTCAGACTCCTCTGTCAAGAGCCTACCATTCTCTGCTCGAACTGTAGTGCTCCGAGGGATGGGCTTGGATGAACGTAATGCGCGAATTCCCCTGTAAGCGGGAGGAGAATCACCTGTCCACAGGTGATGCTCTACCCCCTCACAGATTCCTCGCACATAGGCCTCCTTGTCCACCCTCAGTGCACGTACAGTTTTACGCCTCAGCTCCCTGAACAGCTCAGCTCTGCCATTCAGCCTGGCCCTGTGACTCTGGTCAATGGTATCCAGTGTCCCTTGAGAGACAAAATTCTTCTTTGCCCTGCGGTGAGCTCCAAGGCATCCACCGGCAACATCAAGGACGGTGGTCTTGAAGGCGCTCCACAACTCTTCAGGACCCCCCAAAGCACCCAGACCCCCCAAGTGTCCACTCAGCCTGTTCGCAAACTCCTCAGCTACTCTCTCATCCCTGAGCTTGGCAACATCCAGCCTCGGCTGGGATGGTACCATTCTCCAGGATTTAAGGTGCAGCTTTAGAGTTGCTACAACAAGCCTGTGGTCAGTATTGAGGAACTGAGCACTCCGGTAGACCCTGCAGTTCTGGATCATCCTCCAACGACCGTCAATGAGGACATGGTCAATCTCCTTTGCCACACCGCCAGCGTTGGAATACCAAGTCCAGCGATGAGCTTGTGGGCGCTGAAACCATGAACCAGCCACCCTAAGTCCATGACTTCTTGCAAAGTCAAGGAACTTAGTGCTATTCTGGTTCATAGTTCCTGACCCATGGGGACCAACACACACCTCATAACTGTCCCTATCAGTTCCAGTCGATGCATTGAAATCCCCCAAGACTAGAAGTGTATCTCGTCTGGGGCACTGATCAACCACAGACTCGAGTGTGGCGTAGAATGCATCCTTCACGGTGAGATCACTCACCTCAGTCGGAGCATAAACAGAGACCAGGGAAATGACACCTAAGGAGTGACAAATCCTTAATCTCATAATACGCTCGTTGACCGGTGTTACCTCAATTATCATTGGGGTCAGCTTATTGGACACAGCTACAGCAACTCCTTGGATATGGTAACCATCAGAGCGACCAGACCAATAGTAGGTGTAACCACCCACCATTATCTCACCGCAATCCAGTCTCCGAACCTCAGAGAGAGCTGCAATCCCGATGTCCAAACGCTTGAGCTCAGATGATAACAGAGACAGGTGATCATCCTCTCTTAGGGATAGGACATTCCAGGCACCCACCCAAAGGGACCGCCTCAGGTTAACCCAAGGAGACCGCCGTCTGGTGGACGACACCTCAGCACCACTCTGACATACTCTCCCGCAATCTGACCCAGGGATGTTACCCCGTGGTTTCCCTCCTATCAAAGATTGGGGGTCCCGAAGGCTTTGCCCCAATCCCGTCATCCGGTGAGCTGCCCTGCAAAGGGAAGCTGCACAGGAGGTACTCCCACGAAGTGGGTTTTCAGATTTTTTTTGCGTTTTTGCGTTTTGCGGAATGAAGGGTTTTACGGTGGCCGGAGTGCAAATCCTGCCACCAACCTCCTAATAAGAAGTGACCCAACTGCAGGAGGACGTCCGCAGACACAGTTGGGCACTAGATATGGATGGCCGTTGGCTCACAAGGAGCTCCTCCGCCCTTTGACAGGTTTTGTTTTTAATCTTGCTGGGTGTCCATATCCAAACACCCTCCTCACCAGAAAACCTGGTGGGGGAGACGGTTTAGTCGCCGACAACCCGACCATGGAACAGGTTAGTACAGGTTTACATGGTACCTGGAGCAGATCACAGATCGAACCTGACATGACCTTGAGAAGAAGAGAAGAAAAAGAGAAAATTGAAGAAGAGAAAAAGAAGAGAAGAGAAAAAAAAAGAAGAGAAGAGAAGAACTTGAAGAAGAGAAAAAAAACAAAAAATATACATTGTTCGTTCTGGGAAGAAAGTGCAGGCTTACTCCCCCTTTCTACGTCATCAAACCTGAAAGCCTTAAAAGACAGAATTGGAAGAAGAAAAAAAAAAAAACGTAAAAAATATATATATATAGGTGGAAATCTCATTTTGAAAAAGACATTGTGTTGGGCGAGGATTGAGTTGGGGTTGAGATTTTGAATGTGAGGGTTGAGGTTGAGATTTTGAATGTGAGGGTTGGGACACACACACACACACACACACACACACACACACACACACACACACACACACACACACACACACACACACACACACACACACACACCAACAAACAAAGTTAAGCCTTGACTATTCAGTTGAGGATTCTGTGTTTGGGGTTCACAGATCTGAGAACGTCCACCCCTTGACACACATTATATACTGTTATATACCTCGGACTTGGCCCTCGAGTGTCCACAATGGTGTATAGTAGGAGGGAGTGAAGCACCAACCCATTGCTCCCATTGCACACACATTATATACTGTTATACACCTCGGACTTGGCCCTCGAGTGTCCACAATGGTGTATAGTAGGAGGGAGTGAAGCGCCAACCCATTGCTCCCATTGCACACATATTATATACTGTTATACACCTCGGACTTGGCCCTCGAGTGTCCACAACGGTGTATAGTAGGAGGGAGTGAAGCGCCAACCCATTGCTCCCATTGCGCACACACACACACACACACACACACACACACACACACACACACACACACACACACACACACACACACACACACACACACACACACACACACACACACACACACCAACAAACAAAAGTTAAGCCTTGACTATTCAGTTGAGGATTCTATGTTTGGGGTTCACAGATCTAAGAACGTCCCCCCTTTGACACACATTATATACTGTAATACACCTCGGACTTGGCCCTCTAGTGTCCACAAAGGTGTATAGTAGGAGGGAGTGAAGGGACAACCCATTGCTCCCATGGGTATTATCTGCTTAGTTTTGTCTTTTGTAATTCCTGTGAATAAAATGAACCTAAAATCTCTTCCCCTTCCAAATCATATATCTTATAAGTCCAAGGAACCGTATCTATTACATCAACAATTTAAAAAAGTTCTTTCGTCCATCGTTTAGTAAAACCCTTTTCAAAATGAGATTTCCACCTATATATTCTTACAATATCACCAACTTTGAACTTAGGTTTTCTGACATTAATCTCTTTTTCATATTTTAATTTTGTAAATGTTTCTGATGGTTTCATATTTGTTGACGTGTGAATCGTGTCATTATACTTATCCACAATATCCTGAATAAAAGATGACCATTGTTGTGAACCGAGTTGTGTGAATTTTTTATATAGTCTCTCTTTTGAGGTACGATTAAAACGTTCAACAACAACTGCCTTCCCTTCATTAAAGGTACTGTATAATGTAATACTGTTATTTTTTAGAAAATTCATAAATGTCTTGTTATAAAACTCTCTACCCTCATCAGTCCACAATTTTTTAGGTTTTCTCTTACTTTTATTAAATATCTGTTGGAAGGCTAACATAAGAGCTTTACCTGTTTTGTTTTTTAATGGTACAACCCACGCATATCTACTCCTCAAATCAATAACGGTTAAAGCATACTTGTACCCCTTATCATTATTGAGTTCAATCAAATCAGCAGACCAGATATAATCTACTTCCTTGGAATAAACTTTCCTTCTCTGAAACTTTGTGAATATTGGTTTATGTAATTCATCAGCTAATTGCTCTTCAATCTTAATGACATCATTAGAGCTTACAAGTTTTTTTGAATTTCCAAGTCCAAGTTTCAATTTAGCACTGATCATCTTCTTCACAATGAACCGATCAACTTTTTCTCTCAAGGTTGGATTTTGTATCAGAGACAAATTATACAACATTTCTCTATCGGCTTCATGCTTTTCTTCCAACGTTGTGGTATTCCCATAATCAATATCGTGTCTCATGCACACTTCATCAACTCTATTGATAGGCTTACTCCAGGATTTAGGATTGTCTGCCTCATCTAATCTTTTATCCAAGTTTGTGCCTGGACCACAGAAAGAATACCCTGGAAGATGTAATTCCCCTGGTATTCCAGTAGTTGTAAATTTACTTCCTGATAACTTTTGTATATCTCCTCCTAGTTTGTGTTGGGAGATAAATTGATTTTTTTTTGAACCACACACTGAACATATACCTTTTTGTATAACCCTGTTATTTTTACTTTTAATATATGAAATATTTTTAGTATTAGTTTTCTTTTTACATTTGAGACAATAACTCATTTATTTATGAGAAAAATTCCTGCAGAGTGCAAAAACCTTTTTAGTTTCCAACATGCACATTTGAATCTTAATTTTTAAAACATAAAGAATCCTTAGAAATGCCTTCACTCTCTCCTCCATTTATTTAAGAAAAAAAATAAAAAATGAAAAACTTGAATTAAAATCCATATCTTGTCGATGTCAATAGTCTTGTCGAAAGTATTGCAAATAGACTTGTAAATTCTTTGTTTTCCTCCTCGGTGGGTTGAGTTATTTTCTGTAATACCCCTAATCTTTTTTTAATCTCACTGGTTTCCATATTTTGATATTTATTTTGTCTCGCTCTTTCCTCCCTCTCCTTCTCTCTCTTCTCCCTCTCCTCCTTCTCTCTCTTCTCTTTTTCCTCCTTCTCTTTCTTCTCTTTCTTCTCCCTCTCCTCCCTCTCTCTCTCCTCCCTCTCTCTCTTCTCTCTCTCTCTCTCCTCCCTCTCTCTCTTTCCTCCCTCTCTCTCTTCTCCCTCTCCTCCTTCTCTCTCTTCTCTTTTTCCTCCTTCTCTTTCTTCTCCCTCTTCTCCTTTTCCTCCTCTTCCCTCTCTTCTTCAACTCCTTCCTCATCCCTTATTATCCTTGAATCGCTTACACCCCATAGAATATCATACATATATTCATCAGGATTTCTTGTTATTCCTGTATCCAAAATAATTTTTTTACAACAGGAAACCAATAAAATTTCTTTTGAATTTCTAAAAGAGCCTTACCTTTTCTTAACTTTATAATTTTTTCATTATTTAACATTCTAATTAAATCTAAAGTTGTCGGTTTATCAACATCAGCATAATGCCAATCTTTTATTGAAAATACCTCATTCTTATGTTGTAGAACATATTTATTAAAATACCGAATACCCTTTTCTTGAAGGTATGCTTGGACACAGAAATGATAATTTTCTTGAAGCCTTCTTGCTGTCATTTATGTATTAGAAATATATGTTAGAATAATATTATGGCACGAAACACCTCCCCATCTTCCCATAGTTAAATCATTTTGTATTTCCTTACTTATTATATATAATCCTGTTTTTTTCTGTTTTCATGAGATAAACAAGGGCAAAACCATTATTATATTTGCCCTTATTAAATTATTTTATTTGTTGTTTACTAATCGTGGCCCCACAAAACTCATTCTCGATACCAAGTGGATAATATTCTTCCTTACGAGACTGATTTAATTGTTCCAGGTCTTCGAGGTTAATTTTAAATGACCAATTATACCCTAAATCATTCATATCATACCCCCATTGTTCTATTCTCATACAAACGATACGCCCTTCTTTATAAAAAATTATTTTAATTCGAACTGTGAATTCTGTATGACCTGGAGATAATATCAACACTTCTGTATCTTTGGAATACACGGCCGTTTTATTTAAGGATATATATTGTGATAAATCGCTTAATCTCACCAAGTCATTCGCGTCAGTCGGGCTTGGATAATTTTTTAATTTATAAGCATTTTTCATGTTAATATTTTTGGTTATATTATATTTATGTCGTTCAGCCTGTGCCTTTGTGTAATAATTTGATAAATCAATATCCAGTTCTTGAGATACACCAAAGATAGAACCATCTTTACCAACATAAGTCATTTATATTAGATTAAAAATAATATCATAATTTTTTTTCTTTTTGTTGAGTTGAAATAACACATATAGACATAATTGACCACAACACTTGGAATTTAATTCTTGGACTTGAAATGTTTGATAAACACCATTCTGTAAGAATTTTATGACTTCAACAGGTGGTGGAAGACCAAAACTATCAAAATAATATTTGTCTTGACGATTAAAAATACAAACCCAATGAGAACCGTTCCCATTATTATCTTCTAAGTTCATAATAATATTCTTTGTATGTTTCGGCACATTTGTTAATTCATCTCTCATACAAATAACCACATTATGAATTTTTAATTTCTTACAATATTTGACAAGTTGTAAATTTGATGTTGTATTCTTTCCAAATTCTTTCAACCACTCATCAATGCTCATTTATTTATTAGAAAGATATAATCCATTACCTCTTTTCGTTAATTTTACACCTGCTTGTGCTATAGAAGAAAGCATATCTCCAACTAACAATCTCGCTTTATCAGGCAGACCTTCAAGTTTTTCAGCAAAATCTACAATTACACCACTTCCACTAATTTGTTTCTCCAACTCTTTGTTATGTCTTTCCAATTCTTTTGAGCCTGGAGTTGAGCCTTCCTTTCGTTGGCAGTTTTCACCGCTGTTGAAATACCACCCGTCAATGCTCCAACCGCACTTAAACCAGCAAATAAAGGAATTAGAAATGGGAGAAATCCTCCACTCGTCTCTCTTATTGAATATTTTTTCAACATTGGTTTTGTCATTTTAATTTTAAGTGAGCCAGTGTCATTCAAGATTTTAACCTGTTCTCTTGTGAGCAAAACATCAATTCTTACTGCTCCTTTTCTCTGAATTGTATTAACGTTAATCGTACAAGGCTTTTGATTTTGAACACAAGATGATAGTTTATGAAGATTGATTTGATTAACATATACCCCAGTTGGTACTTTGCCACTCATTTATTTAACAAAAAATTATGTGAGACTAATCATCACACCATTATCTGTATTAATCTGCAATTCTGTTTCTTCCAAAAGCAAACAATATGTATCAACTTCTTCAATCTCTCCTCTTTCAATGTATAGGGAAGTATCCACTCGATTAGACTTTATAGTTTCCTTTTGAGCGCTCAGGTCAAACGCATAGATTGTATACAAACTTTTAAATGCTGTCATATCCAAAATAGGTTCTTTATTTCCATTACTTTCACACACCTTTTGGTAAGACTTGTCTGCTTCAGCAAAATCATTTTTTTCCCAATTAATTTCCAATCTATCTCGTGGATAAAATGTTCCATCTAGAGAAACGCGAAGTTGTTTCACCTTCGCATTATCACTCAATGCATTATTCTTATCAGTCGCAGTATCACCATCTGGCTTTTTAAAAATCATCCACAGATATCGTGGCTTTCCTTCCAGAACACCCAAATTCCACGTGTAAGTAGTTTGGTTGAGTTTAACGTGTTGACATCTTCTTTTGAGGTATGATACACTGAGTGGTTTCTTTGAGTTAAGTCTTCGATTCAACATCTCTTCTGTTTTAAGATTAGGAGTATATTCACTGATATACCAACTCATCTCCTCAATTACAAATTTATTCTGATCACTAAAAGCATTACCAACACCAAAAAGCAATCGATTTTCATTATCATTCCTTTGTAGTTGAAATCTAATTTTAAGACCATACAGAACTTTATCATGATCACAAAATCCAAATATACCTTTAAGAGGAACTGCCACAGTAAAACTATTTTCTGCTTTTGTATCATCATTATACATTCCTTTCCTTTGAGTATATCCAGGGTCTGTGTTTGTTCCCGTTGACATATCAGGAATAAAACCTTCGACAGACCCCTTTCCCATTCTATCACTGAATGTATAGAGTGTAAATTTCATCATTTCAGATACAGCAGAGACATAATCAACCGCTTCAACTTCTTGTGTTCCAATATACAAACGCACACTATCAAACATTTTCCAGAAGAAATCATTTACAAGTGTAGCGTTTGTGTTATTCCCAGCCTTAGTGAATTTAAATTTACACAACAAGAAACTTTCGGAGAGATTCAAATAGGTTTGTTGATTATTTATTTCAAAACTTTTTGTACCATTCGTATTCCAGTCTGTTCCAGTTATTGCATTTACCTTGAAGTAATCTTCTTTTTTAGTGGAGTTTGAGATAATAATAGTATCATCCAATTCCATATTGAATTTATAACCAATTGGGGTTGAGTATGCGCTGAATGAAAATATTGTATTTGTTTTTTTTCCATCAATATAAGCACCATCAATCAAATCACAGTGAATTAACACCGAATTTATTCCTGAGGATATTTGAATGACATTATCACTGTAAAACGTCCCATTAGTTTCAATCTTTTTTGAGGAGAAACCCAATAACTCTCTAAATGAATTATCAATTGTGAAATCAACCTTGTAGTTATTTTTAACTTTAATCGTTGATTTTGAAGTATGTTTTTGAATGTTTATAACAATATTTTTTGGTTCATCACCCTGTTCTTTCATAAGACGAGCAATTTCGGAAGATATTTGAGAAATCTCATATGCTCCGGGTGAGACTGTTATTGTTTTGTATCCACTTCCCGGATTATAACTAAAGTTGTCATTTTTCTCGGTTATATTAAATAAGGTATTGTAAGTTTCCATGGACAATAAAGATGCCTCATATTCTTTTGTTGTGTCAAGTTGTAGTGGGTATGGGAATGAAGATGTGTGGTCGCTTGTTGTGAAATTGAAACTAAGGATTGTGCTTCTCATCTTATTTAATATGAGATAAAATGTCTTTATATTGATATTTATTAATTATTTTCATGTTCATCAACTCGTCTAAAATGGCTGATGCTTCATTAAAACAATTGTTATTTCCAGCCTTCTTACTGCCTAACAACAATAACAGTCTATTAATTAATTGCGATGGGTCATTTGGAAGAAAACTAACACCTGAACCAAGGATACTTAAAGCCTGAATAATGTGTTTCTCCTTCTCATTCTTCCTACTTTTACCAGAAAGAATAACCTTATAATTTAGAGTGTTCAGCAGATCAATATATACTCTATCATCATTATTTTCCATATCCAATGGTTTATCAATATACTTTGATTCATCCCTCACAGTTGAACCTTGTCTTCCATCTTTTGTGAGAAGAAACATTAATCTCGGAGTTAGTTTAACAGGGGGTTGAGCAGAACCCAAGAACCTTAATTCATCATTAAATATCAATACCTTTTCTTGAACAAGATGAAATATTGCTGATTGTTCTGTTGGAATGAGTCCTGCTTTGGTTTTTGAATCCGCTGAATATTCATTGTTTTGAAGAGCATTCACAATATAATCAGGGGGTCGATTAATCTCTTCCAGTTGTTGAAATAAACCTTCATCATCATATTCTAATTCTCCTAAATGCTCTAATTCTTCCTCCGTCATTTGATCAAAATCTTTTAACATTTGAAGTTTTTTAGGAGTATATTCTACTGTGGGAACTGTGGAAACATCTTTCATTTTTTCTTGGGAAGTTTTTAAAAGTGGTTTAAAAAATTTCTCTTGTTTTCTTTCAAATGCTTCTTCGCCCGTTAGTTTCTGTCTGCGTTTCTTCTTTATGTCTTCCTGCTGTTTTACAACTTTTGAAACCAACTCTTGATGTTCCCTAAATCTTCTTGCTCTTTCTTTCGCATCCATTTATTTATTGAAAAATATCATTTAATATCTCATCTTGTTTCACAACAATATATTTATATTTTTCAGTCGTGTGTTTCATGTAATCCCCAAATTCCTTTTTACTACATAATGTAGAACAATTGTCTCTCCAAAAATTGTTTATATCTATTGAATTTAACTTGAATAAAATAAAAGTATTAGCATTGTTTCTGATGGAACGACGAGGAAGTTGAAAGTACGATTGACTAAGATAAATACAATTACAAGAAGAATGTCTCCCTCTTGTGTAGTAGCTGTCCATTACCATTTGGTTTCTCTCATTAACACAATCATCAAAGATAACGAGGTTCTTTTTGGATTTATCCAAATCTTGGGGAGACGGTATATCATCCGTATTATCACTCAGAATACAAGTTATCGGTTTTGATTTCTTTTTACATCTCTGTGTATCACAAAATAGTTGTATTATATCTTCAATGTTAAAATCATTTAGGTTTTTTTGAAGTTTAAATAAACCGATTATATCTTCTTTTTGAAGACCAGCATTAAAACCTTGTGAGAGTAGTTGATACTCTGGTTGAAAATTCGACTTTGTGAAAATTATTAAATTATCATAATCTAAAAAGTTGGGAGTGAGGAGCATCTTTAAAAGTAAGCAGGTTTTTCCACATCCACTTGAACCAACTATGAGGCATCTTAATGAATTTGGGAGATTTTTATGGTTGTCAAATTTTATCTTATTTTCCCAAATGGGTAAAAAATCATTCATTTATATATTTGGAAAACAGGTTATTTAATTTATTATTGGCTTTTTTCGAAATTCTATATTTTATCCTAAGTTCAGGTTTAATTTCAAGATAATCCATTATTTTATTTATGCAATATCTTGTGTTGATATTTCCCTGAAAATCACATCCATGAATAATATATAACAACAATCCTTTGAACATTTCTCTAATACGTTCAGTTTCTTCCCTTGTAAGGAAAGGTGTGTTATCACCCTCGTACTTTACATTCATTTCTCTAATCAATCTTGTAAAGTAATTCATTTTTGGTGTAAATCTAAAAGAATTATTTTCCTTTTTATATTTTTGATTATCATTAATTAGAAGATAATCACAGAATATACATTGTTTATAGGCTTTTGACTCTGTGTTTAATCCCCGTCTTTCACACGCAGGACAATTCTCAAATTTGTCATATGGAGAATCATGGAATTCAAGAGGCTCAAAATCGAGTAAACTATTCATATTTATAAAGTAAAACTTTACTTAAACTGAAATTAATCTTCGATACTTTCAGAATCATCTATACTTTCATAACTATCATTTGAACACAAACTCTCGGTGTCATAACTATCGTTTGAATGCAAACTCTCGGTATCATAATCACTCTCATAATCTTCAAAATCTTCAGTTGAATATTGACTCATTTAATTAGTAGAAAAAACATTACCATCGATATCGATATACATTTTTTCATTAACAGATTCAACTGCTACATTTTTTATATTAAAGGTAATTTTAAAATGATCCTGAACTACAATTGAACGAAATGTCATTTCACCTGATATAGTAACATCCTTTATTTCATCTGGATTTATATCTTTAGGGTTGTTGAAAAAAATACAAATTTCTCCTTGCATATTACAGATGGTCTTATCTTTTCTTTCTAAAGCTTCATCCATAAGGTTTTTATTTTTTGATACCTTTTCTTGTTTCATTGCTTTTTCTAGTTTTGAATATATTGCCAGAAGGAGAGGAGAAACTTTTGTTAGAGATACCTTAATTGATGTTCTTCCAGGTATACTAAAAGCCCTTCCACTGAAGTGAATTGAAGAACTCATCATATCCACCATAATTGTTTTTATCCAATAGTTGTTATATTTATCTTTGTTCAATTTTACATCCTTGACATATTTCTCAGCATCTTTAACAAATGAAGAGATTGATTGAAACTTGTCTTTTGTGTCTTGAAACATTGTATTTATTAAGTGAAAAAGTTGGAGGATAAAATGGTTTTAAGCACAGATTCACCTGTAAAATAAACGAAATTTTCATCAAGAAAATTTTAGTTTAAGCACAGATTCACCTGTAAAATAAACGAAATTTTCATCAAGAAAATTTTAGTTTAAGCACAGATTCACCTGTAAAATAAACGAAATTTTCATCAAGAAAATTTTAGTTTAAGCACAGATTCACCTGTAAAATAAACGAAATTTTCATCAAGAAAATTTTAGTTTAAGCACAGATTCACCTGTAAAATAAGCGAAATTTTCATCAAGAAAATTTTAGTTTAAGCACAGATTCACCTTTAAAATAAACGAAATTTTCATCAAGAAATTTTAGTTTAAGCACAGATTCACCTGTAAAATAAATGAAATTTTCATCAAGAAAATTTTAGTTTAAGCACAGATTCACCTGTAAAATAAACGAAATTTTCATCAAGAAAATTTTAGTTTAAGCACAGATTCACCTGTAAAATAAACGAAATTTTCATCAAGAAAATTTTAGTTTAAGCAAAGTTTTAATTATATAAATATGGTGAATACAACATACTGCGATGTTTGTAATCACGAATATAAACATTATAGAAAACACCTCCGAACCAACAAACACACATTTAATCTATTTCATAAAATATCTCCTCGAGTTGGAAAGAAAACATTGTGATATCTGCTCAAAGGATGTTTTGAAGAGTAGTTATAATAGACATCTTCAATCACAAAAACACAAGAAAAATGAGTTTAAAGTAAAGGGAGACTATTATATTGAAAACACTGATGGGGCATTTAAAGGGCATATAAAAATAAGGATTTTTCAATTTGGAGAACCCGGTCCATCATCAATAGTTGAATCAATTGAAATAGTGAAACCTGATGTTGAAAAATTTATTAAAAAGACATTAAAAGAAATGAAAACTTTAAAGTTTTATATGGGAGTGAAAATGAATATGAAAAGACAAGATGAAGAACAAACTCCTTATATGAGAACAGATCTTCATTTTATAACATCATTTCAAGATTTTTTGAATAGTGGGGTTTATGAAGAACTATCAAGACAAGAGGAGGATGTTGATAATACAGTGGTAGGAAGTGGATTCAATATTAAAAAAATCATCTTTTTGGATATACACATTCTGAAATCAAACCCTCTTAAAGCTTCTTCTTATATTGAATTACCAAAAGAAATAAAACGAAAGAAGGCAGTTGTTAATATTAAGAATAATGATAATAAATGTTTTCTCTGGTCTGTTCTTGCTCACTTACATCCACCAAAATGTAATTCAGAAAGAGTAAAACAATATATGAAATATGAGAATACCTTGGACATTAAAGATTTTAATTTCCCAATGCCACTAACAGATATTCCTAAATTTGAGAAAAAGAATAATCTTTCTATTAATGTATATGGATTAACGGATACAAACAAAGTTCAAATATTAAAAATTTCAAACAACGATAAAAATGAAGAAACACACATTGATCTTTTATATTTTAGTGTTGGAAAGAATTCACATTCCACATACATCAATAATTTATCAAGATTAATCTCTTCTCAGGTATTCAGAACAGCAAACAAAGTATATCCTTGTAAGCGATGTCTTTATTCATTTCATACAAAAGAACGATTAGAACAACATTCAAAATATTGTAGTAATCATAAATCAGCTGTAATTACAATGCCTAAACCTGGTGAAAAGATTTCTTTTGAAGATTATAAAAAATCTATCATGCACCCATTTGTGATATACGCTGATTTTGAATGTATCCTTAAAAAGATAAATACTGCTTCTCCTAATCCAAAAGAACCATATACAAATAAATATCAAAAACATATTCCTTGTGGTTTCTGTTATTATATCAAATCATCTGTTGGAGAAAAGTATAATAAACTTGAACATTATAGTGGAAAAAATGCTTCACAAGAGTTTGTAAAACGATTAGAAAAGGATTGTATAAGACTAACTAAATTAATGAAAGAAACAAATGAACCGATGAAATTAACCAAAGAAGAAAAATTAGAATTTAGAAAGAACAATATCTGTCATATTTGTGAGGAGGAAATTGAGGAGTCTAAAGTTAGGGATCATTGTCATCTTACTGGTAAATATAGAGGTCCCGCTCATTCCTGTTGTAATCTTAATTATAAATTACCTTCTTTTATTCTTCACAACAGCACCAACTCTGAAACACATCTATTTATAAATGAACTTTCAAAAACACCAGGGAATATTTCTGCCATAACAAACACAAGTCAAAAGTATATTTCATTTACAAAAATGATATTCACAAAACCTATAACTCGTATTCGGTTTCTTGATTCTTACAAGTTTATGGGAACACCACTAGCCAACCTCGCATCAAATCTAAGCTCCACGGGCTCTTTTCCAAATCTTAATTCATTCTTTCCAAAAGAGGAAATTCTAACTAAAGAGGAAATTCAGATTAAAGAGAGAATTCAAAGTAAAGAGGAAATTCTAATTAATGAGGAAATTAATGAAGAAATTCTTACTGAAGATTAAATTCTAATTATACAGAAAATTCGAACAAAGAATGAAATTCTAACTAAAGAGGAAATTCTGATTATAGATGAAATTCTGATTAAAGAGGGAATTCTAACTAGAGAGGAAATTGAAACAAGGAATGAAATTCAAAGTAAAGAGAAAATTCTTACAAGTAAGGGAATTTTATCCTTATGGTTATATGGATTCATTTATGAGATTTAAAGAAACACAACTTCCTTCAAAAGAAAGTTTCTATAATAACCTTTATGAAGAAGAGATAAGTGATAAGGAATATAAACACGCACAAGAAATTTGGAAAATATTTAAGATAAAGAACCTTGGAGAATATCATGATTTGTATCTAAAAACATGTTTTATTGTTAGCTGATGTGTTTGAAGCTTTTAGATCACTCTGTCATAATAAAAATTGTTGTGGATTAGATCCTGCCCACTATTTCACAGCTCCTGGTTTAGCTTGGAGTGCAATGTTGAAAATGACAAAACAAGATATAGATTTAGTCAGTGATGTAGATATGCTTTTGATGATTGAGAAGTCTAAGAGAGGTGGAATATCACAAGTATGTTCAAAAGATATGCTAAAGCAAATAATAAATATCTTCCAAATTATGAGAGTGAAAAAGATAGTAATTATTTGATGTACTTTGATGCTAATAATTTGTATGGATGGGCAATGTCTCAATCTCTGCCTTATGGTAAATTAGAGTGGGTGGAAGAAAAGGATTATGAAAAGGCTTTGATGAATATTGTTATTTCTTCTCAAGAGGAATTGAATGACGAAGAAGAAGGTTATTATTTTGAAGTTGATTTGAAGTACCCGAGTGATCTTCATAATAAGCATAAAGACCTTCCTTTTGCATGTGAGAAAGAAACCCCAAAGAAAGAATGGTTCAGTGATTATCATAAAAGTTTTAATATTAAAGGCAAATCAACAGAAAAGTTATTAACAACATTCTATGATAAAGAGGGATATGTTTTGCATCAAAGGAACTTGAGACAATATTTATCTGCTGGGTTGAGAGTAGCTAAAATTCATCGAGTTTTAAAATTTAAACAAAGTCCTTGGATGAAAAAGTATATTAAATTCAATACAGATATGAGAACAAATACAAAAGTAAAATTTGAAGGAGAATTCTATAAATTGATGAATAATGCTGTCTTTGGAAAGACAATGGAGAATGTTAGAAACAGGCAAAACATTAGATTTGCACCATCTTGGAAAGAAGCTTCTAGATTGATAAATAAACCAAGTTTTGAGAGAGAAGAGGTTTTTTCAGAGAACTTTTCTGCTATTCATATGAAAAAGGAAAGTATTGTCATGGATAAACCAATTTATATTGGAACAGCAGTTCTTGATTTATCAAAGATATTGATGTATGATTATTTGTATAATGATTTAAAGAAAGAGTATGGTGAAAATGTTTCATTGTTGTATATGGACACTGATAGTTTTATTCTAGATATAAAAACTGACGATGTTTATAAAGATATGAAGAAAAACATTGGAGTATATGATACAAGTAATTTTAGTAAGAAGAGTGAGTTATTTTCAAAAAAGAATGAAAAGGTTATTGGTAAGTTTAAGGATGAGTTGGGTGGAAAAGTAATGAGTGAGTTTATTGGATTGAGAGCAAAGGCATATGCTTATAAGTATGGTGATCAGATTGATAAAAGGTTAAAGGGAATAAAGAAATATGTAATAAAGAAATCAATAACTTTTAGAAATTATTATAATTGTTTGATGAATAAGAAAGAAGAATATAGGAAAATGAATACAATAAGAAGTTATAAACATAAGATATATAGTGAAGAAGTAAATAAAAAGGCATTAGGAGCCTTTGATGATAAGAGATTTATTTTAGATAATGGAATAGATTGTGTTCCATATGGATATTGTATGATAGAGTGTATAAAATAGATTGTGTTCCATATGGGTATTGTATGATAGAGTGAATAGAATAGATTGTGTTCCATATGGACACAAGTTTTAACGATGGGAAGATGGGTTAGGGTTTTTAAGGGCTCCCGCCGCGTTTTCACAATATATAAATGGTCGAACCAAGTATTAGTCAAACTAAAGAGTGGAGAAAATCTCAGTCTTGGTATATAAATGGAAAACATAATGAATGTGAAAAATATCAAATAAGTCTTATTGAAAAAATATCTAAAACAAAGGTAAATAAAACAAATATGCGAATCAATTTAAAAACTAATAAGTTAGAGGATGTAAAGAAAATAATAAATATGTTTCAATGGACTGAAAAATTTGATGGTTATCAATTGAACAATGGAAAAATAATTTACTACAATATCAAAATGATATGCAACTCAGGAGGTGGTCAGATGAGATCATTAAGAGAAGTTTATCATTTCGTAATGGCACAAAAGGGGTATCTTAAAAAATATAAAGATTCAAATGTTTTGTTTTTCAATATTTTAGATGGGGATTATTGTGCAAAGAAAATTAAACTATTGAAGGAATTTGAGAATGAACAAATGTTTATAGGTTCAATGAGTGAGCTAAACAATATGCATCGGTTATTTGATAAAGAGTGTCCCGAGGCTTAGACGTTTCAGATATTTCTTTAGAATCACCTTTAACAAATCTTTATCTTGTTGTATGGGTTATTTGAATAGAGAGCCCCTAGGTTAAAAGGGGAGACAAATAAATATACCTTGGGATAAAAAGGGGATTTATTTTTTTAGGGGAAAAAAAGAAAAATTTCATGGCTGAAAATCCCCCATTCATTTACATGGGGAAAAGTGAGCCAGAACCAGTATTCTTACCCTACTGGAGAGTTTGTTTTCCCGCTCTCTGACGCCAGTGTCGCGAGGAGGGGGATGGGTTTGTGTCCCACGACCTGACACCAGTGTTGCGAATTTGCGCCGGCCGGCGTTCGAACGGCCACGTGACTCGAATCGCGGCACGTCGCCCACCGGACGGACAATTCTGTCGTGACCCTCTCGGACTAACGCCGGGAGCTAGTCACGGGTGGGGCTTTAAGCCTCACCACGATCGTGCCAATCGGCCACCCGCGTGGGATAGGGTTGTTCGCCAAACTCGACCTACCTAAGTACCCACGCGGATGGTAGACCGGGCGATCGCACCTCGCCGCAGGTCGACTCCGGACACGGGCCGCTTAAGCGATCCGTTCCGTGCTATCGGGATAACCGAGCGGTGTTATCATCGGACTCGACGGTTCCGATTAATTATCGGGCGCATTAAGCCCACGACAAACCCGTTACGTGAAGCAAGATGGAGATTCAATTAAAGAAAAGACGAAGCGAAACGGGAAAACAGTTCAACATAATGCACATTTATTCCGTGTTACACGGAGAGCACACATATACAGCCAAACAGAATGCACATATATCAAATGCAACAAAAGAAACAATGACGCAGAGATACTTCCGACTAAGACCGACACACGGCGACACTTAAACAGTTTTACTTCACCAGACAGGCGCCGACACACATTTACTCAAAAGCAAAGGAAAGAAGCCACCCTCATAGGCAAGCGGGCAGACGGGCCCGTAGGCCAATGTGTGCGCGGGAACTGAAGGAGCGGTCAGGTCCGCAAGACCGGGGGGGGGGGGGTCCTACCCGCGTCCTCGTGACGAGTCGTAAATGTGGCTGCGCGGCAGTGCCCCGACTTCGTGCTCCTTCGCGGGTTTCGTTGGCACCGCTTGGAGTGGGGTGGGAACGGGGCCCCTTTTCGCACTATCTCAGCACGGGGGAAAAGGGGGGGGAATTGTTCATGCCCTGGGGGAAGGAGAATGGTTGGCTGGCTTGGGTCCCGCGACGAGCGATCCCACCGTGACCTCGTCGCCGACCGCCGTCTTCCCTGCCTCGGACCCGAGCTCCTTGGACTCTTCCCCCAATTCTCCTCAGCCGACTGCAGAAAACCACCTTGACGCCTTCGCCTCCCGACTCCACTCTGCTCTCCAACCCTGACTCTCCGCGCAACCAATCTTCTCATTCGCCTCGCTGTTTTATAGGCCGGCAGGAGAAAACAATATGCAAATTTCCGGATCAGGATCTCCTCTAGGGTGGAGCCACGCTCGCCGATTGGACAGAGGAAAAGGGGCGTGAATCTCCCCTGATCCTAGAATTTGCATATCTCGATTCCAGACAGACGCGCCTGGAGGCGGGGCCAAGCCGCCCCATGCTTCCTAATTGGATGGATCAGAAGTGGGCGTGTAGCATTCTTGATCCGAATTCTCCTCGGAAAGGCCGCTACTTGCAGTCGCGGCTCGGCGCGTATCTTGTACGAGCCCAGGACAGCCCGACGCTCGGTGCTCACAGGTGGTACGGGAATGGCCACAGAAGGAGAGAGGCGAAGGTGGTGGAGGGTTTTCGGCGGTGGCCGATGGCCATGGTGCCGTTTGGAATGGCGGTGATGCGATGTTTGCGGGAGCGAGTTGTGAAGGTAAAGGTCGTGGCTGTTGGCGTTGTTGTTGTTGTCTGACGGTTGGAGCGTGGTTGGTTCAAAATAAAGATAGAACAGAAAAACGGCTATCTCAAAGTGTCGCAGCCCGAATGAATCACATTAATTCCCTCTAAACAACGGGTTTGGGTTAACTACACAGGTACTTACAGAGATATCTCACCTACGGGACCTGAATGGTGGTTTGCGAATTTCCACAACCATAACAATATATATACATATATATATATATATATATATATATATATATATATATATATATATATATATATACATATATATATATATATATATATATATATATATATATATATATATATATATATATATATATATATATATATATATATATATATATATATATATATATATATATATATATATATATATATATATATATATATATATATATAGTACCCTTATTTTCACTTTTTCCGTCTGTCTTTATGTATGTTTGTATGTTTGTTTGTATGTAATGAACAGTTTTGGAGGCGAGAGGAGTCAACCGATTTTGATGAAACTTGACAGGTAGGTTCATACCAGGATCGAGTTCTATGCTTTTGAGCACCGTTGCTATGGATACCACTGTTGCCTCGCAATGGGACTTTGAAATTTTTGAAAAATCCTAAAAAAAATATTTTTTCGAAAATCAAAAATCGGCTTCCAGGCTTTTATGCACACTATAATCAACCTCTTTGTCAAAAAATTTCAGCCCGATCCATCAAATGCTGTATGACTAGTATGCAATTCTGTTGTGACCACCCATGTCGCATACCGGCTTGTATGTATATATGTATGTATATATGTGTGCATGTATGTATGTGTGTGTATATATGTATGTATATATGTGTATTGGGTGGTGGTCGCTGGACTACCCTTATTTTCACTTTTTCCGTCTGTCTGTATGTTTGTATGTTTGTTGGGTGGTCGCTAGAGTACCCTTATTTTCACTTTTTCCATCTGTCTGTATGTTTGTATGTATGTTGGGTGGTCACTCGAGTACCCTTATTTTCACTTTTTCCGTCTGTTGGGTGGTCGCTAGAGTACCCTTGTTTTCACTTTTTCCGTCTGTCTGTATGTTTGTTTGCTTGTATGTAATGGACAGCTCTGGAGGCCAGAGGAGTCAACCGATTTTGATGAAACTTGACTGGTAGGTTCATAACAGGATCTAGTTGTATGCTTTTGAGCACCGTTGCTTTGGACGCCACCGTCGCCTAGCAAAGGGACTTGTAAATGTTTGAAAAAAATCCGAAATTTTTTTTTTCGAAAATCAAAAATCTACTTCCGTGTTTTTATGCGCACTATAATCAACCTCTTTGTCAAAAAATTTCAGCCCGATCCGTCAAAAACAGTATGACTGGTATGCAATTATATAGCGACCACCCATGTCGCCTACCAGATTGTTTATGCATATATATATATATATATATATATATATATATATATATATATATATATATATACATATATATATATATATATGTATACACACACCCACACACAGGCTTGTAGCAAGGTATTATGTACACATTTAGGACACGGGGACCAAAAAATGAAAGTCATTGTATGATTAAGTTTTTGCATATCAATAGTTAGCCAACATCATGGGGATTCAGGATCTATTTGGGCAGAGCTTAATTCTTCCTCTTTATATTGCTCTGACAGGGTCAAAGTTGGTTATCAAGGAACCACTCATATCATTCTAAAATTGGTCTGATGGCTTAGATATGTATTATACACGAATTGGAAACCACATACATGGAGAATATTTGGTTTACCTGATATTTGACCTTGAGCAAAGAGGTCAAGGTCATATGAAATTAACAAATTGATCAGTGTTCATTCAGGTCATAAATATATATGCACATAAACTTAACCATAGAAATACATGCTGTGATGAACCAAACTAACATCTTAGGATTAAAAGTGAAGATTTCTTAAAAACGTTACGTACTTCCTGATGACCTTTGATGTTCTGTATACTGAACACAAACTGGCCTTTGGTATTGGTTTTTATATCATAGGGCCATCTTGGTAAACTTATTCTATGGTTATAAAATCAAGCTTAAAGCCACCAGTAATTTTGTAGCAGCTTGGTAAATGCAATTTGTTATGTACTTCCTTACATTTTTGACCCAATCATGGAAGTGAACCTAAAAACTGGTATGTTGTCATGATCCATGTTGAAACTTGCCATTTTAAATCATCACTTTATGCAGAAGTAAATTGCTATTTAAGATGTTCTGTCAGATGCATTTCAAATTTCTGGAATAACATTTTGTAAGCTTCACTATGACTGGGGGAAATTTTGCAAAATCTGAGATTTTACACATTTGAAGGTGCCAAGATATGCAGAAGGTCATAAGAAATGTACTGTTTCGAGGAATTGTTCTATTCTTATGTATAATGATATATATCAAACAAAAAATGCATTTCCAACCATTTTGGACAACATATACAATCGTACATGTAACCCATTTCTAAAAAATGAGCTATAAAAATGGAAAAAATAGCCTGTGTTTGGATAAAAAAAAAACATGCTTTGTAAGCAACTATATCCATAGGACCCATAGCAAAGTATACATTTTCTGAAAGCACAGACACTTGGGCATTATATAACATAAAGATTGTTTATCTTATTAAAACTGGGTTCAATTTCTAAGCTTTCTCCTCATTTCGGACCACAGTGTACACAATACCATGCTCCAAGCCTATATATATATATATATATATATATATATATATATATATATATATATATATATATATATATATATATATATATATATATATATATATATATATATCTTCTTCTTCTTCTTTCGGCTGCTCCCGTTAGGGGTCGCCACAGCGGATCATCCGTATGATCCGCATAGTGATTTGGCACATGTTTTACGCCGGATGCCCTTTCTGACGCAACCCTGGTCACCTCTTACGACACAGGGATAATATATATATATATATATATATATATATATATATATATATATATATATATAATTTTTTTTTATATATACAGGGTGGCCTGAAAGTCACTTTACCCCTTCCCAGTGAAGCATTGTTCTTGAACTCTTTTAATATACAGGTTTTATTGTACAGTACTTACAATAATTAATTTGTCATTGTATCTGTATGTGCTCCATCATTCTTCTGAGTCAGTGTTTCCGCACGCTTTAGCGGATGAGATGGCGAGGGCAGAGGGGAAGGGACAGAGGGAAGTGCGAGAAAAAAAATATATATATATATGTATATTTATATGTATGTATACATGTATATGTATGTATACATGCTCAGACCTCCTGCAGTGAAGCCTGGTGTTGGTGTAGTGGCTTGGGCAGCGGCTTGGGATCCAAAAGGTCTTGAGTTCAAGCCCCGTTGGCCGCTTGAATTAATACACACCAGGAGGTTGACTCAGCCTGTCATCCTTCCGAGGTCAGCAAAGTGAGTACCAGTGTACTGGGCCGGTGTATGCCCCAGTTAAAATAGGTGTACCATATCCCTGTGTCATAAGAGGCGACCAGGGTTGCGTCAGGAAGGGCATTCGGCGTAAAACATGTGCCAAATCACTATGCGGATCATACGGATGATCCGCTGTGGCGACCCCTAACGGGAGAAGCTGAAAGAAGAAGATATATATGTATGTATATATATATATATATATATATATATATATATATATATATATATATATATATATGTGTGTATATTTACACACACACACATACACACACACACACGTCGTTGTACCACCACCACCTTTGCTCAGATCTCCTGCCATATGCAAAGATCTTACGTTGGAACACGTTTGTGTTGGCCTTCTGCAGCTGGACAATGAAGCACTGCTTGATTAGCCAAGAATCAAAGGCAGTTGTGTTTTGATCGCCGCGTCCCTGTCTGCATCGATGACGTTTGCCTGGAACGCATCCACGCCGAACGACACGCACAGTCTTGCATTTTCAGTGCCTTTGCTGACGTTGTCATCAAACAGAAATAACGGCTGGATAAGCAATATCGTCTGCGTATCCCAGAAGTCTTTCTTCAAGAGCTACTGGATATATGTACTTCACACAAAAATCAACAAAATGATGGAATTGATGGAAACTACTCAAACGGTAACAAAAACCCATTACTAAAGAGTGATCAAGGAAAGTAATCTTTTCGAATTTAAGCTTAATGATGGATTCAGTTCACAAAACTATTCAGGTTGTTTGCAGTTTCTCGTTACATCAGTCAAAGCATTCACATCCATGAAACTCCGTCGTTATACAAGGTGTATACAGTTCCTTCAGGAAGTATTCACACACTTTGTCTTTTTCACATTTTCTTTTGTTACATCCTGAACTTACAATGGATTACATTTAACTTTTTTCTCACCCATCTCCACAAAATACTCCATAATGACAAAGTAAAAACATGTTTGTATAAAATTTTAAAATTAATAAAAATGGTGTTCGATGGTTGATCATCTGTGCTCGGTTTCTGCCAGATATAGTGTTTTCCATTCAGGACAAAGAGTTCAATTTTTGTCTCATCAAACCACAGGATATTTTGCATCATGCTCTCAGTCTTTCACGTACTTTTTTGCAAACTTCAGGTGTGCTGTCATTTGCCTTTTTCTCAGGAGTGGCTTCCGTCTGGCCACTCTCCCATTGTGAAGTGCTGCAGTGATTGTTGTCCTTCTTGCAGGTTCTCCAGTCTCATCCAAGGAACTCAGTAGTTCTGACAATGGTCATTGGGTTCTTGGTCACCTCCCTGACCAAGGTCCTTTTTGCCCAGTTACTCAGTTTGGTTGGACGGCCAGCTCTCGGAAGAGTCGAAGGAGTTCCATATTCTTTCCATTTCCTCATGATGGAGCTTACTTTGCTTTTTACCCTTCCCCAGATCTATGCCTCCTCACAATTCTATCTCGGGTTCTACGGACAGTTCCTTGGACTTTGTGGTGGAGTTTCTGCTCTGACATGCACTGTCAGCTGTGGAACCTGATAATATAGAAAGGTGTGTTTCTTTATTAGTCATGTCCAATCAATTGAATTGGCCACAGGTGGACTCCAATCAAGTTGTGGAGACATCTCAAGGATGATCAAAGGAAATTGGATGCACCTGAGCTCAATTTGGAGTGCCGTAGCAATGTGGCTGAATACTTATTGACGCAAATCATTTCAGCTTTTCATTTTTTAATTAATTTTTTTTAATTTCTGAAAACATGTTTTCACTTTGTCATTTTGTGTAGATTGGTAATAAAAAATTTAAATTTAATCCATTTTAAATTCAGGCTGCAATCAACAAAATGTGACAAAAGTCAAGGGGTGTGAATACTTTCTGAAGGTGCTGCAATAACCCTTTTTGGGTTTTTAATATTTCTTTTGCTGTTGAAGCAAAAGGCAAGCATAAGGTTGTTGAAGCATAAGGCTTCATAAACATAAAAAGCATAAGCTGTTTTGCTGTTGAAGCATAATACAAAAACAGTTTTGTCCAAGACCTGGTGTTGATATAAGCTTGTGAAAACAAACATTTATAGGTTGGCAACCATTGCATGGGCTTAATGGGCCTAACGGCCTCCTCCTGCAGTGAAGTTTTTTTTTTGTCAAGGAACTCGTATAAAAATCCATGATGTCACCGCATTGCATACCCCCTCCCTTTACCTTCCCCTCCCCATCTCTACCACTTTTTGGGTCATTGTCCATGATTGGTCATGGACAATGACCCAAAAGCGTCTTCAAACACTAAAACCAGCGTCTTCAACCACTCAAACCATCGTCTTCAACCACTCAAAACCAGCATCTTCAACCACTCAAAACCAGCGTCTTCAACCACTCAAACCAGCGTCTTTAACCACTCAAAACCAGCGACTTCCACCACTCAAACCAATACCCAGTTGTCCTGCGCCATCTGAACTGATCTCAGCTGTTGTTTATAATCAAGCACAGGATGTTAGTACAGGCTGGGAGAATCAGGACGTCAACCATTTGAAGGAATTAAATCTGCACACCTCCTGTGCTTTGTATATTTATGATGGTGTTGCCTTGCTAATTCCACAAGTTATGTTAATTCCACAAGTTGTGCTCATTCCACAAGTTGTGCTTATTCCAGAAGTTGTAATAATTCCACAAGTAATGTTCATTGTTATAATTCCCCTCTCATCCATAAAGCTGCCTCCTTCTACTGCCCTCTCACCTCCATCTCTTCACTCTACCTCCTCAAATCCTCAACCGCTTACTGCCCCCTCTCTTGTCCCCCCTCTCCCCCAGCGCCACAGAGCCTTTTCACCTCCTCATCCGGCCCCCTCCCCAAGCTATTCTGCAATCCCCCACACTCCTTCAACAACCCTCCTTACCTCCCCCTCGTCCCTTGTCCTACCCCCACCTCCCATCCCACCCCCTGCACCCAAAGCCTCCTTCCCTCCCTCTTCATTAACAGTATGGACCTCAAATATCCGGGGCCTTCGCTCAAACCTTTCAGATCTTTCCACACAGGTTGCCACTGACAAACAGACATGATCTGCCTTACAGAAACTTTCCTCCCCCAAGAGGTGTCTGACTCCCAAGTGTCTCTCCCCGGTTACTCCCTCCTCCGGTATGATAGACCTGAGCTTCGTCCTGGTGGAGGAGTTGCTCTCCTCATCAAAGACTCGATTCCTCACTCTCCTTGCACTGCCCTCACTCCCCCACATCCCAAGGAAGACCTCTGGCTCCGGCTTCCCCTCCACTCCCACCTCATGTTCATATGTGTACTGTACCATCCACCAAACAGTTATGACCTTCTAGCCCTCACTATCCGAAAACATGGACCAACTTCTATCTTCTCATCCAAACTCTCTCTTCTCATATGTGGTGACTTCAATTGTCATCATGCCAATTGGCTCGGTGTGGGTACCTCTTTCACCTGTCATGGCACTTCAGCAAAAGCTTTCTGCGACTCATTGGGACTGACTCAATCGGTCAACTTCCCGACCCGGATCTCAACCAATGGTACTCCATCTCTTCTGGATCTGATTTTGACAAACTTCCCTGACAATATCTGCTGCTCTTCCTTCGCTCCAATCGGTTCTTCTGACCACATCCTTGTCAAAGTGGACATCTCTCTGGCTGTTATCAGAGAACCACCTCACCGCCGTCGAGTCTGGCGTTTCACTCAAGCCGACTGGCAGGGTCTCCAAGCAGCCCTCAAACTTATAGACTGGTCTCCTATCGCTACTTTCTCTGATATCAACTCATCCTGGGAATTCATTCAAAGAAACTTGCTCTCCCTCATGCACAGATTTATCCCCTCTCGTCTTCAGTTGTCCTCCCCTTCCTCCCGCTCTTGGTTCACTGAAGCGTGTGGCGAGGCAGTTATCCTGAAACAACTTGCTTTTGCCTCTTGGAAAGCAAACCCAACTGAGGGTAATCTCAGTTCCTTCCATAAAGTTCGGAACAAGTGTGTATCTACCCTCAGGAGAGCCAGAAAAAACATTTTCGAAGCTCAAGTCCGAACTTTCAAACCTCTCTCCCTCCTCAAAATCCTGGTGGTGTCTAATCAAATCTGTTTCTGGTGTTTGTTCCCCCTCTATCCACTCACTTACCTCAAATGGTCCCACTGCTGATACCGCACGTGAAAAAGCTGAATGCCGAAACCCAGTGTTTGCAGCTAAATCATGTGTCCAAAACCCATTGCTTTCTCTACCCATCTTACCCAGTCGCACCCAACTGTCCCTGGACTCTGTGTCCTTTTCTCTTGACAAGGTGGAGAGCTTGCTGTCAAACCTCAACTCAGATTCTGCAACCGGTCCAGATGGCATCAGCTCACGTGTCCTAAAAACCTGCTCTTCTGCTCTTGCTCATCCTCTCTCTGTTCTCGTCACCCTATCATTTGCTCAAGGTCATCTGCCATCTGCTTGGAAATCAGCAAACATTACTGTCCTGCATAAAAAAAGGTGCAAAAACAGATCCCTGCAACTACAGACCAATCAGCCTTCTGCCAATCATCAGCAAGGTTATGGAATCCATCATCACTTCAGACATGAAATCCTTCCTCTTCTCCAATGGCTTGATTTCCGATCTTCAATTTTGGTTTCAGACCAGGTCACTCGACCCTGGATATGCTGATTCTGCTCTCCCAACAATGGATGGAGGTCCTCAATGCCGGACATGAAATCAGAGCCATATCCCGAGACATATCGCGTGCTTTTGGCACGGTCTGATACCCTGCCCTGCTCACCAAACTCTCTTCCGATGGTATCCAAGGTCATCTCCACTCATGGCTCGCAGACGTCCTCTCCTTTCGCAGTCAACGTGTGGTCCTAAATGGAGTTCTTTCATCTCCTCTTCTTGTCCAGGCTGGAGTTCCTCAAGGTAGCGTTCTGGGCCCTGTTCTTTTTTGGTTTTCATCAATGATCTATGCGACTCTCAAGAAAATCCTCTTTATCTCTTTGCTGATGACTCCACCCTCTGCCGTACCATCTGTCATTCCTCAGACCGGCATGCAGCAGCTTCTTCTCTCACTGCAGATCTGGGTAAAATCACAAACTGGTCCAACACGTGGAACATGTCTTTCAATCCGGACAAATCTCACACTCTCACTATGTCTCTCCGAAAGGATCGTTTGGAAAAACCCCCCCAACCACTTTCTCAACAATCCTCTGGAAGAAGTTCTTTTTTTCAAGCTTCTGGGTCTCTCTATCTGCCATGATCTTTCCTGGGAAAGCAACATTTCAAACCTCGCCTCCAAAGACAGTCGCCGACTGGGAATCCTCCGTCGTGCAAAGTCCTTCCTCGGCCCACCTGAGCTCCTGACCACTTACAAAGCTTTCGTCCGCAACCTGATGGAGTACTGCTCTCCACACTGGGCTGGTGCTCCTGCCTCTCACCTTTCTTGGCTTCATGCTGTGGAAACCAAGGAATTTCGGATCATTGGCATCTCCCGCGATGAGGCTGAGTCTTTGGGCCTCTCACTCTCTCACCACAGGCTGGTCAGTGGTCTTCCTGTCTTCTGCAGTCTCCTCTCCAGCCTCGCCCCCCCCCGCTCTCTGTGATTTGTCCTCAACACTTTCCCGCCGGGCACTCAATGTCCGCCAAAAACCCCCTTCTGGTAAAACTACCAAAATCACGAATCACTGCTCACCTTCAATCTTTCATTCTTCTATTTTCCTGCCTTTGGAATAAACTCCCTCACTCTATTTAATCCCATTCTTCCCTCCAGGCCTTAAAAATTGCTGTTCACCACCACTTCTTATCATCCCCAATCCAAATCCTTGATATTTTCTACCTCTGGTAATCCACCCAAGCCCACCTCCTTCAATTTCCTGCTTTTTCCTTCCTGAGAGTCCCTGTAATGTCCATCTTGTACACACCATGTTCCCCGCCCAATCCCTCTCCCTTCCACAGAACTCTTAATGTCTGTTCCCCACTGTTTTGTCCTTCCCACTCCCACCCCTCTTGTCTCATGCCCCCCTTGCTCTGCATTGTCTGCACTTTCATTCGAGCCTCGACAAGGTATACAAAAAAATTCCACAAGTTGTGTTCATTCCACAAGTTGTCTTAATTCCACAGGTTGTGTTCTTTCTTCAAGTGATGTTAATTCCACATGTTTTGTTAATTCAACAAGTTGACTTAATTCCACAAGTTGTGTTCATTCAACAAGTTTTATTCATTCCACAAGTTTTGCGAATTCCACAAATTATGTTAATTCCACAAGTGTGTTCATTCAACAAGTTGTGTTGATTCCACAAGTTTTGTTGATTCCACAAGTTGTGTTGATTCCACAAGTTGTGTTGATTCCACAAGTTATGCTAATTCCACAAGTTATGCTAATTCGACAAGTTATGCTAATTGAACAAGTTGTGTTAATTCCACAAGTTGTGTTAATTGAACAAGTTATGTTAATTCCACAAGTTGTGTTCATTCAACAAGTTATGCTAATTCCATAAGTTGTGTTAATTCCACAAGTTGTTTTCATTCAACAAGTCATGTTATTTCCACAAGTTGTGTGTTCATTCAACAAGTTGTGTGTTCATTCAACAAGTTGTGTGTTCATTCAACAAGTTGTGTGTTCATTCAACAAGTTGTGTGTTCATTCAACAAGTTGTGTGTTCATTCAACAAGTTGTGTTGATTCAACAAGTTTTGTTCATTCAACAAGTTGTGTTCATTCAACAAGTTATGCTAATTCCATAAGTTGTGTTAATTCCACAAGTTGTTTTCATTCAACAAGTCATGTTATTTCCACAAGTTGTGTGTTCATTCAACAAGTTGTATGTTCATTCAACAAGTTGTGTGTTCATTCAACAAGTTGTGTGTTCATTCAACAAGTTGTGTGTTCATTCAACAAGTTGTGTGTTCATTCAACAAGTTGTGTTGATTCAACAAGTTTTGTTCATTCAACAAGTTGTGTTGATTCCACAAGTTGTGTTAATTCCATAAGTTATGCGAATTCCACAAGTTATGCTAATTCCACAAGTTATGCTAATTCAAGAAGTTATGCTAATTGAACAAGTTGTGTTAATTCCACAAGTTGTGTTAATTGAACAACTTATGTTAATTCCACAAGTTGTCTTCATTCAACAAGTCATGTTATTTCCACAGGTTGTGTGTTCATTCAACAAGTTGTGTTGATTCCACAAGTTGTGTTAATTCCACAAGTTAGGCTAATTCCACAAGTTATTGTGACGTCCACGGGACTTGAACAGTCCCACCAACATAGAATGAGCGAAACGATGGAGGCGGTTTATTTTTTTATAACCCAAAGATGGCGGTTTTAATCGCTCTACAGCAAACGGGACCAGGAAGGTGGCACTAGTCGCTTTTCACTGAGTTAATAATGTTTATTTCTCTAACCAGAAATAATAAGACTCGGCAAGAGGAGGGATCCGGGGCGATTTGACGGGATGGTGGTGTGGGTTCGGGCGTGGGGAAAACACAAACAATTCCAATGGATATACAAATCTCAAACCCTCTAAGGCGCCAGGTACACACACACACACACACACACACACACACACACACACACACACACACACACACACACACACACACACACACACACAAAACGTAGCCGGTCCTGGTGGTCAGGCTGGCCCGTGGTGTCGACGCAACAGTCCCTGGATTGGCGCCGGACGAGCTGGCGTTGCGCTCGTCAGGGGCAGGAGACACCGTGGTGCTGTTCCTGGTGGTGTCGACCTCCTGGTGTAGGCCCAAGACCGCTCACAGCCGCCACGGAGCCAGTTCTCACGCCAAGATGCGAGCATGAGAGGGAGGCAGGTCCGCCTGCCGTTCGGTCCCGTACTCAGAGCCAACCGAGGTGAGGCACGAGGTACAGCTAGGCCACGAGGCACGACGAATCGATAAACGAACCAGCGAAACAAGAGATCACGCTCCGAGACCCACAGCATCGACAAGGCGCTTTCTTTTTATGACTCCTCTTCCACTTCTTTTCCCGAATAGAACCTTTTTATACTCGAGTCCTCGTCACTTCCAATCGAGCCGTTTTATTGGCCCTCCGCCGTCGCCTTCCGCCAATCGTGATCAAGGGGCGGAGCTATCCGCAGCACTGTCCTGTTACGTCACGGCAAGCCTACAGGGAATACTAAAAGGGTTTACGCATACACACTTACCCTAACCCGTCTCCCTATCTAATTACGTTACAATTATCATTTCCCCCTTGAAGAAATGGATATTTACTAGACAACTTATCACCACTGAATTGCTACTTATTACATCGACATTCTGGTAAACTCGAACAACATGGCATACCTAATTAAACATCCTAATTACCCTTTGAATGCACACCCCCCCCCCCTCAGACGTAACATTATGCTAATTCCACAAGTGATGCTAATTCCACAAGTTATGCTAATTGAACAAGTTGTGTTAATTGAACAAGTTTAGTTAATTCCACAAGTTGTGTTCATTCAACAAGTTATGCTAATTCCATAAGTTGTGTTAATTCCACAAGTTATGTTAATTCCACAAGTTGTCTTCATTCAACAAGTCATGTTATTTCCACAAGTTGTGTGTTCATTCAACAAGTTGTGTTGATTCAACAATTTTTGTTCATTTAACAAGTTGTGTTGATTCCACAAGTTGTGTGAATTCCAAAAGTTATGCTAATTCAACAAGTTGTGTTAATTCCACAAGTTGTGTTAATTGAACAAGTTATGTTAATTCCACAAGTTGTGTTCATTCAACAAGTTATGCTAATTCAATAAGTTGTGTTAATTCCACAAGTTGTGTTCATTCAACAAGTTATGCTAATTCAATAAGTTGTGTTAATTCCACAAGTTATGTTAATTCCACAAGTTGTTTTCATTCAACAGGTCATGTTATTTCCACAAGTTGTGTGTTCATTCAACAAGTTGTGTTGATTCAACAAGTTGTGTTCATTCAACAAGTAATGTTAATTCCACAAGTTTTATTCATTCCACAAGTTTTGCGAATTCCAAAAATTATGTTAATTCCACAAGTTGTGTTCATTCAACAAGTTGTGTTGATTCCACAAGTTGTGTTAATTCCATAAGTTATGCTAATTCCATAAGTTATGCTAATTCCACAAGTTATGCTAATTCAACAAGTTATGCTAATTGAACAAGTTGTGTTCATTCCACAAGTTGTGTTAATTGAACAAGTTGTGTTAATTCCACAAGTTGTGTTCATTCAACAAGTTGTGCTAATTCCACAAGTTATGTTATTCCACAAGTTGTGTGTTCATTCAACAAGTTGTGTTGATTCAACAAGTTTTGTCCATTCAACAAGTTGTGTTCATTCAATCAGTTAAGTTAATTCCACAAGTTATGCCAATTCCATAAGTTGTGTTCATTCAACAAGTTATGTTAATTCCACAAGTTGTGTTCCTTCCAAAATTATGCTAATTCCATAATTGATGTTAATTCCACAAGTTATGCTCATTTTACAAGTTGGTATAATTCCACAAGTTATGCTAATTCCATAAGTTGTGGAAGAAACACAAGTTATGTCAATTCCCCAAGTTGTATTCATTCCACAGGTTGTGTTCATTCAACAAGTTGCATGGATCCCATAAGTTATGCTAATTACACACTTGTGTTCATTCCACAAGTTGTGTTCAATGTTCATTCCACAAGTTGTGTTCAATGTTCATTCCACAAGTTGTGTTCAATGTTCATTCCACAAGTTGTGTTCAATGTTCATTCCACAAGTTGTGTTCAATGTTCATTCCACAAGTTGTGATCATTCCACAAGTTGTGTTCATTCCACAAGTTGTGTTCATTCCAAAAGTTGTGTTCATTCCACAAGTTGTGTTCATTCCACAAGTTGTGTTCATTCCACAAGTTGCATTCATTCCACAAGTTGCGTTCATTCCACAAGTTGTGTTCATTCCACAAGTTGTGTTCATTCCACAAGTTGTGTTCATTCCACAAGTTGTGTTCATTCCACAAGTTGTGTTCATTCCACAAGTTGTGTTCATGCCACAAGTTGTGTTCATTCCACAAGTTGTGTTCATTCAACAAGTTATGTTAATTCCACAAGTTGTGTTCCTTCCAAAATTATGCTAATTCCATAATTGATGTTAATTCCACAAGTTATGCTCATTCTACAAGTTGGTATAATTCCACAAGTTATGCTAATTCCATAAGTTGTGGAAGAAACACAAGTTATGTCAATTCCCCAAGTTGTATTCATTCCACAGGTTGTGTTCATTCAACAAGTTGCATGGATCCCATAAGTTATGCTAATTACACACTTGTGTTCATTCCACAAGTTGTGTTCAATGTTCATTCCACAAGTTGTGTTCAATGTTCATTCCACAAGTTGTGTTCAATGTTCATTCCACAAGTTGTGATCATTCCACAAGTTGTGTTCAATGTTCATTCCACAAGTTGTGATCATTCCACAAGTTGTGTTCAATGTTCATTCCACAAGTTGTGTTCAATGTTCATTCCACAAGTTGTGTTCAATGTTCATTCCACAAGTTGTGATCATTCCACAAGTTGTGTTCATTCCACAAGTTGTGTTCATTCCACAAGTTGTGTTCATTCCACAAGTTGTGTTCATTCCACAAGTTGTGTTCATTCCACAAGTTGCGTTCATTCCACAAGTTGCGTTCATTCCACAAGTTGTGTTCATTCCACAAGTTGTGTTCATTCCACAAGTTGTGTTCATTCCACAAGTTGCGTTCATTCCACAAGTTGTGTTCATTCCACAAGTTGTGTTCATTCCACAAGTTGTGTTCATTCCACAAGTTGTGTTCATTCCACAAGTTGTGTTCATTCCACAAGTTGTGTTCATTCCACAAGTTGTGTTCATTCCACAAGTTGTGTTCATTCCACAAGTTGTGTTCGTTCCACAAGTTGTGTTCATTCCATAAGTTGTGTTCGTTCCACATGTTATGTTCATTCCATGGACTGTTCGTCTTGTCTGTGACTATTCTGTATCATCATTTGCAAAGTTTTAAAGTTATCTCAACAGTTTAAGAATACGAGCTGAAGTTTACCACTTGTCGTTCTGTTACTCCTTTACTTTGTCTGCATTCAATGACTTCGCTTTGCAGACTTATCTGATTTTAGAAGTTGATCAGAGGATGTTCGAACCTTTGCTTCTCGGAGTTTTATTGTGCTGTGCACAAAAGGTGGCAAAAAAATATTGAAGGAATAATGAATGAACCATTGTCATTATTCCCTCATTATATCATTCTTTAACTGAAGTGAAAGCAGAATTTTTCACCAATTGCATGCTGCACGTTGAGCTTGAAATTGTCATGAGTCTTAACGAGATGCACACCG